>NC_064418.1:33626428-33952857 GCF_023375975.1 Astyanax mexicanus
ATTCTCATTGTTCTCGGTATAATTTGACACTTTAAACACTGAGCTAAGTGGATGACTCATTAAAATGCTGTTGAAGTCGGGGTAAAGCTTTTGTTTTTCGAGTATTTTTAAGGCTATTATTTCTGTGTTCTGAAGGTCACTGTTGCAGTTTATTAGCAAGCTGTGGAGAGGAAGTGCAGCTAATTAGCCATTGTCTGTCTCTCTGCACTGCAGACAGTGCACTGATGCTGAATTACGTGGTTTACACTTGATGTCAAGAAAAATGAATCTTGAAGGTATTTTCAAAGGCTCTAGTTTTTCTGCCTTTGATGGAACATCAGATTATGAATGGTAGAGATGAATAATGTTGCCATGTATTTTGAATAAACACGACAGACTGAAAGCACTTTTGAAATTTTCTCTTTCTTTTGTCTTTTGTTTCTTTTCTGATAATTTATTTTTTCTATTTCTGTTCATCACAAACATTGAATAATATGGAATTATAATATAAAGATATGGGGGAAAAATGAAGAGATTCTTTGATTTGACCAAACTGAAAACCTCTGGAATATAAATCAAGAGGGAGATGGATGATCACTAGCCATTAAATCAAGCTGAACTGCTTAAATTTTTGCACCAGGAGGAGGAGGAGAACATGCCAAGATGCATGAAAACTGTGATTAAAAAACAGGATTATTCCACCGAATATTAATTTCTGAACTCTTAAAACTTTATTAATATGAACTTGTTTTCTTTGCATTATTTGAGCACTGCATCTTTTTTATTTCAGCAATTTCTCATTTTCTGCAAAAAAAATGCTCTAAATGACAATATTTTTATTTGGAATTTTTAGAAAGTTTATAGACAAACAACAAAGTTAATTTTACCCAAACATATACCTATAAATATCAAAATCAGAGAAACTGATTCAGAAACTTTAGTGGTTTCTTGTTTTTTCCCAGAGCTGTAGATATATTATATAGGTTGATGACGTTCCCCTTTCAGTATGTGTGTATGGTAATGTTAGATTGGCACAGTAGTTTTATATTTGCTTGGCCTGCCCAGGTGATTTCCGCATGCATGACTTAAAGGAGGAGAATGGTCAAAGTTTAAAAGTGCAAAGTCAACAAGCAGCCAGACTGGAGATGAAGGACCCACTGGGAACTTGCACTGTGAGTACGCTGGCTAACATTCTTACCTTCACACACACAACATTTATACACACAACATACCGGCTAAAGAAATCACAGACATGCATCTTGTATGGGTATATTTTCTGTATGTAAAGTGCTGTGTGGTTTGCTGTCAGCTGTGGTTAATGGTGTGCTGAATGTGTTGCAGTACAGCCTGCTGTACGAGGACCTCAAGAGATTCTCGAAAAATGGAGAGACTTTTTGCAAAGAACTTGTAACAGTTTTCCAGCAACGGTAATTACCCCTTTATGCCTTGAAATTATCCAAGTGTGTTTGCTTTAAATGTTTCCTAGGATGATTTCTTGGGCGATTACTCATAAAAGTCCAAACTCTTAATGTTTTTTAGGTAGAAAGTGAAAAGAGAAGAAGTGGAAAATATCTCTCCCTAAAGACAGAGTCTTGCACTTTAAAGTCTGAAGGCTTCTGGATTGAATTTTAATTGCAGCTGCAGTTACTCTTTTACCTATTGCCTGTCTGAGGGAATGTCCTTGGAAGAGTCTGAGCTTTTTTATACGCTTTAAATCCTCTTTAACTGTTTAACTGGTGAAAATATGTGTCTAAAGCTCAGAAGAATATCCTAAAAACTCAAAATCAGTTAGTTAACATTGTCTCTTGAATCTCTTGCACCTTAAATCAACATTTTATACTACTGTAATTTAAGAAAAAAGACACTAGGAGCCTGTGGATGTGTTTTGTGTGGTCTGCTCTCTTTTTTTAGAGGTCATAAACCACCTTCTGCAGTCATCTGAACTATTTACTTTATGGTGCACATTAAACCTGAGCAGATAAGTGTGTTTCTATAAATACAGATCAGAGCTGGAGATCAACTATGCCAAAGGCCTGCAGAAGCTGGCAGGGAAACTCATCAAAGTATCCAAAGCCATGAGTAACAAGTGAGTGAGCTCTTACTGTTCACCAACAGCTGCTCGCTTTCTGCTCTTCCTCAAATAGAATTGCACAGAAAATAGAGTTTCTGTCAGACTGTTTTGGGTTGTTTTGAAATTCAACTGACAATGCAAATTTCTGAACCTCAGTATTTCCTTCTCTTTGAAGCTCAACGTACAATGCCTGGTCTCTGGTGTCAAATGAGATGTTCTCCATAGCAGATGCTCACAGGTAAAACACAGCACTGATGAATGCCTTGCAGTGTTTTGGGTTAGGGTTATATATTTGCATTTCATTTTAAACTGTTTGTGGGCAGAATACTGGGACATGCTCTACAACAAGATACCGTTCTGGAGATCCGGCAGATCCTGGATGAACACACCAAAAGGAAGAAGCCAGTATGTATATACACACAAACATAAAATACTAAAATGCATTACAGGTGTATTCCAGGAAAAATATAAAAGAATAATATCCTAAAACAAGTGCCTACAAATATATGGGCCAATGAAACCCGACAGTTGCATCAATGTCACTCAAAACATAAAAAGTAACAGGGATGAGTTCCAGTAACAGGAGTGAGTTCCAGTAAAAGGAATAATACATTAACAGAAGTGATTTGTTTGTCATTAATATCAATTATTTGAACATGCAGTCAGCTATTTTTTTTAATAAAGACTTTCTTGAGAGAAAATAAAAGAAATAAGTGGCCTTGCTTTTAAACATGCTTTTTAAATATCACATGAGTTTTGTAACCATATTTGGCTTAGAAACCTTTTAAAAAAATAAGTAAAGCTGTCTGAGATTTACCAGTACATGTTTTGAGTAGTTAAATACATGTGTTTTTAGATACAAAATAAGTTTAATTTGGAAGAGTTACAACAAGCAAATGGCACCCATTCGGTGAAATGGTCCAACTACGTTTTACGTACACATCTGTTAATATAGGTTCGGGTACAAAACAGTTTATTAATATACTGGGCTACATGAACCTGGCATTAGCCCTACAGAGAAATACTAAATGTTATTTAGATGTAATGCAGATATGCAAATGATTGCATTATTTTTATGTCTATACAGCTGGACAACACCATTGAAAAATCTGGAAAACTTGTCGTTACAAACTGGAATGAACAACTGAAGGTAAGATTCTAATAATTTTGTATCATACTGTGTACATGTATAATACCACCTGTTAAGCATGGTGGTGGAAGCATTACACTCTGGGGCTGTTTTGTTGCCCGTGGAAGCAGTACATTGCTACTTGCTACATTGCAAGTATATAGAATATCTTCTGGTCACAATTGAATGCTCCAACAGAACAACCCCACCAAATCAAAGTGCCAAAGGTTTAGCTCTGCCCAGACCAAATGCCTGGTACTTCTGGACCTGATTTGGACTCCTCTGACAGACAGCCCACTAATACATTTTTATAACAACTATCCCAAAATTTTTATCCTCAACCCTATCAAAAATATATGGACTGTGCATAAAAGTCAAAGATGTTCCATGAATTCAGTACATTTATTTGAACTCTTTCTGACATGATAACCATCCAAACCTTTGTAACTCTTAAGCCTCTTTTTAAGCCAGTAGCTGTCAGCCTGCCTGCTCCGGACCCTGAACTTGTCATAAAGACTCCATTTCCCAGCATGCACCCACACCGGACTTCCCTCACTCCACTGAACATGTCAAAGCTACTGATTGTTTCCACTTGTTCTCCCTTGTATATATATATACCCCTCAGTATGCCCTGCACAATACTGACTAATGAATTTAGTTTTCCTAGCTCTTCTACTCTGCAATCCATTATATTTGCCTTTTTGTTGCCAACTTTTTTTGTATCTCTGTTTATCATCTGCCCATTTTTTGATTACTTGTTGCTGATCTTTTTGGATTTTGGACTCCTCCTTTGCCTTTTCCCTTGTATTGCTGAATTTATTGTGTATGACCCTGTTTTGCCTGACTATTCTCTCTGGTATGTTGTTTATACTTGCTGCTATTTTGTTACTGGCCCTGACAGTCTCCCACTACTCTTAAGCATAGTCCCTTTAGTAATAAACTTTGTGATTTGTATCTGAGTCATGGCATTCATGTCCACGAGGACTACCCCTGTATATAACCACAACTATAATGTCCAGAAAACAAATGCATATATTTAATGTTGTTGACAGTAGATTAAATATGTCTGGACACATCAGGGTGGTTGAAGCTTAGTTATCACAACAATAAATAGTAATTGAATGCACACCACTGTGTTTTCTCCTTGTCATTCATGCCCACGCCAATTTTATTTGTAGTTATTATCCAACATGGACTTCAGGTATGCAATGCTTCATTTTGTTAAATGAATGTGCTGTTGATGGAATTTAATAAGTCAATGCAATTGCTAAAAGCATCTAATAGAAATATAGAGCCAAATTTTGTTATTACAACAAAATAAATTAAAAACTATGTATGTATCTGGTTTACATAATCTAATAGCATGTGCTTTTACAAGCAAACACATTAAAAATAATATTACAAATAATATGATTGCTATAGGATTTGTTGCTATACTTGCTACATTGCTAATCATGCTCTTCTTTTTACACAGGTAAAGAAAAAGCTGAGTGCTTTAACCAGAGAACATGAGGCACTGTTCAGTTTTGTGGAAAAGAACAAACAGATATGCACAGAGAAAGAGAAGCAAAAGGTGTGTTAACCAAGTTAAGTGAAGCTAAGCTAAGTAAACAAAACTGTAAATCTTAAAAAAACATTTTCTTTTAAAGTCAATTGAGCACTAGATGTTAATCTACACAGATTTCTCTCCTGAAAACTGTTTATTTGGGTAAATCTTTCAGTTTATTTAGAGTAAGCTTAGATTACCAGATTTTCACTAATGCCATCCAAGAGTGCTATACTGAGCAACCCTCAGTGTTCCGATAAGCCAGGTGATATTAGCTAGTGGTTCGTCCCACGTAGCTTGTAGCTTTACTGCTCCTTACAACCTGACTGTTAAAATACATGTATAAGATGCACCGGATTATAAGCCACACTGACAAATTTTGGGAAAATTAAAGGATTTTAAGTGCGCCTTACACTGCAGAAAATATATTTCTTTTTTTTCCTCCAATGTGTGTGATAAATTTCTTACACCACTCTTACCATCAGGGTAAATTTCATGTGCGTATTATCTACTGGCGCAAAGAACAGTTTACCATCCATCACTGTTTTGCTGAGTTATTTCAAAATCATTAATGTTGAAATACTAAAACTCATGTTTCTAATTCTATCATTATGTACAAATTTTCCTTTATTCAGATGTTTAACAGACTGACTAAGTCAGCAGAGCTTCAGGTCAAGGTTGATGAGGAGTACTTCAATATGAACATGGACGGCCATAAGATGAGACTGAAGTGGGAGTACACACTGAAATCCTGCTATCAGGTATCTGTTCGTACTTTCAGCATTCAGATTCAATGTGTAACTTACAAGCTGTCCAAAGTAATAGTTACCTACATCATCAAAAGTGGATTTCACTTCCATGCAGTTGCTAGGCTGTCTCTATGTGGTTGTAATGATATTTCAGAAGGTGATTTCTATGGGGTTACTAGGGAGTTGCGATAACATACCAGGTGGTTCCTATGGTGTCCCCAAGTGGCCAAGTGGTTGCAATAACGTGAGGTGATTGCTATGGTATTTCCAGATGTTTGCTATGTTGCTAAGTGGTGAAGTTAAAAAGTGGTTGCTAGGTGTTTGCTCTGGTGTCCAAGTTGGTTGCTGTGGTGTTTTTAAGTGGTTGCTATGGTTTTGTTAAATGAACGCTAGCAACCACTGGCATGGTATGGTAAGGTGAAATGCTATTAACTGCTATTATTCAGGCAGTTTCCTTGATGTTGCTTAGTGGTTGCAATATTGTCTCAGGTGGTTGCTCAGGTGTTGCTTAGTGATTGGTGTTATAGTTGGATGTTTACAAGTGTATTTGTTACATTTGAAGGGTACCAAAACTTTTGCACCCCGTTCTTTTTTGCTGCTACACAGAAGCATACAAATGGAATAATCTGCAGTTATGTATCTGGATCAAGATACAATAAGAAGAAACTGAAGAATAAAATGAATCAGATAAGATATATGGTTGTGCTTTGATTTCCTAATTCTGTATTTTTCGCACTTTAAATGCTAATGCTGCTCCAGCAGTGCTAGCTGAGGTTAGCAGCAGGCTACAGGCCGATAAAACTCACCTCTGAACGCCAAAAGAGCGAGCGCTTAGCACGGATAGTAGGTAATGCTAATACTGCTCCAGCTCAAGTGCTGGAGAAGTAAACTGAAACTCCTGTATATCACTTCACTTCAGCAGAGTGGCTTTACTGCTCCTACAACCTGACTGGGAATTTTGTTGTGCTGAGTTTGGGAAAATTAAACAAATTGAAGTACTTTATTTCAGATCATTCAAGAGCTGGAGAAGCAAAGGATAGAGACTCTGTGCAGCACACTAAATAAATATAGTCTCCACATGTCCAGCTATAGCCAAACTCTTCTTCAAGTAAGTAGTTGGAATCAATCCTTACCAAAACCACACCATTAACATTATTAACCACACACGTTTCATATCTAAATATTTGCAGAACTGTCTCAGTGCATGTTAGCATCTCGCAGTTTAGATGTGCATTTTAACTGTGTGATGTTTCCTCACAGAGTGAGAAACAGATCGAGGAGGCCATTGGTAGAGTGGATGTGGAGAAAGACCTCCAGACTCTGGTGGAAGACACCTGTGTTACTGCAGAAGATACAGAGGCTGAATTTCTGATGGCTGATTACTTTGTGAGAATTTATTTGACTTGCTTTGTGTTCATTTTTGGGGTAGAAAAGCAATTCATCTTATAGAAATCATGAGAATAAAACGGTATTACAATTATTATTTGATATTATGTTAATGTGACTGTTATTACGGAAATTCTATATTTTTTGGGCCACCAGCTCACAAGTAGAGCTCATACTAATTTATATTTATTTGTATATATTTATTTAAAAATCAGAGGAAAATGTTCTCTTTAATAAGGCAATTACATTCAATTTAACGCTCATTTGTGTACAATCCTAATAATAATGTTTTATAGCCTGTTTTCTGTGTTGTGTATCTGTGTGTGTGTGTGTTCCTGACAGGAGGAGGATGGGAGGACAATAATGGGGAGAGAAAGAAGACGAGACGCGTTAAAGATTAAACTTCAGCGACTGGAGGAATGGATCACAAGAACTAAGGAGGATAAAGATGGTATTTTTTTTTTTTTTTTTTTAAGTCTCTTCTCTTTCAGGCTTACTTGTGTGAATGAGTTTTTCCTCAGCAACTAGGTTGGAACCTTTGGTTGATAAAGTGTTCTCTTCTGTTCAAGTAGTAAAAAACTTATTTATAACTTATTTATCTGTGTTAAAGATAAAGCAGCTTCAAAATGCACAGATATACGTGCTGGAACACAGAATCTTCTCGCTATATTTATTTTCTTGCTCCCGCGCCACACAGCTCTGACATGTCAGAGGAGACAACTTGCTAGGGAGGTTTACTGGGGAGAAAACGCTCCAAGTAAATGATCTCATCAACTGATCCAGACCATAGAAATTAACTAAGGTGGGCGTTTTTTGTGTGCTAACTTCACAAATCTATTTGCGTTTCACCTATGGTGGTTTAAATCAAATTTGTAGAATTGATTTGCTTTCCAGGTTTTTAAAAACTTATATAAATACAATCTATATATGCCAATGCAAAATTCATATTTGTACTGGCAGTCTGAACATAGCCAAAGAGACTTTCATAAGTTTTTAGATACATGTGGACAAGGCTTTAGCTTGATTGGTTTCCATCATGACAACATTTCATCTCTTTCTCACAATTTCTTTAATGAGCTTCCAACTCTTTGCAATCTGTAAAATGAGTCCATTTCATCAAATCTCAGGACTGGAGAGAACAGCGATGTCCTCTGAAAGCACATCAGACCTCGGTCAAAGAAACACAGAGGAAACTGAGCAGATACTTGATGCGGTACTGAATCAATTATAACTTAAAATTTTAAAATTCAGTTGAATACTTTTTATGGCAGTCATTAATTGTGTTCTTTGTGATGGTTTGTAGAACACTTTAAAACTGGATCTTTTGGAGGCCACACACTGCAAACTGAACCAAGCTTTGATGGATTTAGAGGGAAAACCAAGGCCTTTACATCGGTTTAGTAACAGCATCAAGAAATTCAAAGATAAGGTACGTTTCATCAAACACAAATACAGCTCTGGAAAAAAATATGAGATTAGGGGTGTGCCATATCATATTGTACGCGATAATATCGCCAACATTTTTGAATATCGTGAATGATATTATACCCTAAAATATCGTGCCACATCACCCACCCCTAATTATCACATCAGGGTACTATTTTTTGCTGTCTTAAGCAAAAGAAAAACTCACACGTTTTTTATTTCCTACTAAAAATATCTACTAGAGACAGATTATATCTGTCCAGTATCATTTATTTTACTTTATTCCTGGATATATGGAGATATTTGGAGTGCATTATTATTATTAGTATCATGACATTCTGAATCATTGACTTCTGTTACAAATCTGCTAAAATTATTGTTTTTTTTTTAATATCTTAGTTAAAGGTGTGCAATATATCATATAAAATAATAAAAAGTTTTGTTTTGTTGCAGTAGTGGCTTTTTTTTTTGTCATATCGCCAAGAGTATCGTTATCGCGATAATACCATGAAATATCGTGATATTATTTTAGGGCCATATCGCCCACCCCTATATGACACCATTTAAAAATTATGAGTTTCTTTGATTTTACCAATTAAAAAACCTCTGGAATATAATCAAGAGGAAAATGGATGACCACAAGCCATCAAACCAAGCTGAACTGCTTGAATTTTTGCACCAGGAGTGGCATAAAGTTATCCAAAAGCAGTGTGTAAGACTGGTGGAGGAGGTGAACATGCCAAGATGCATGAAAACTGAACTGAATGAATATAAACTTGTTTTCTTTGCATTATTTGAGATCTAAAGGCTCTGCATATTTTTGTTATTTCAGCCATTTCTCATTTTCTGCAAATAAATGCTCTAAATAACAATATTTTTATTTGGAATTTGGGAGAAATGTTGTCTGTAGTTTATAGTATAAAACAACCATGTTCATTTTACTCAAACTTATACCTATAAATAAACTTGTACCTATAATAAATAGCAAAATCAGAAAAAGTGGTCTCTTATTTTTTTCCAGAGCTGTATATGAAATGGATAGAAAAAAATCTACACAAGCCTGCAAAATGTATTGTGAAATAAAGTACTGTAAAAATAAAATATATATATATATATTTTATTAATTTCAGGACTGTGAGCACAGCACAGTCAAACTGTCACGACCAGTTAAGATCAAAAAGACACCACTCAGATCACGGCAGTCTTTGAGGACTTCAATCATGTATAAAGGCCCTGCTAAAAATGGAGCGTCCCGCCAGGACTCTGCTCCATCTACAGGGGCTGGCACTGCATCAGCACAACTCAGCCCCACAGAGCCTCAGAGAGCTGAGCTTAACGGAGCTCTGCCCCACTCTGAAGATGAAGCTGGCAAAGGTGAAGATCCGATTTAATTAAGTCATACTCCAATGATTTTTCACTTATCTTGGTGTAGCACTCAGTTCAAAATGATACAACCCAGAGGTGTCGAACCGCTTTCCTTTCAGGCCAAAGCTCTGCAGAATTTTGTACTCTGCCTCATTAAGCACTTTGATTAAACTCATCAGCTAATTAACAAAGCCTTAATTAGTAGAATTCAGGTTAACATCCTGCTAAAATGGGGACTATCTATAACTGTGAAAACTTTGACGGCAGCTTTATTAGAAGAGGGAAAATGTTAACCTCTTCAGAGATGTTGCCCCTCAAAGAAAACAGCACAGTCTTTACCATTCCTGATCTACGCTGAATGTCAGCCAGAGGTGGAATGCACTAAATATTTGGCAACCTAAAATATTTGGGATACAAAAATATTATGTGGAAAATGGCTATAAAAGCATATTAGAAAAAGCGTAATTATCTAGACCAGTGGCATTTCAGGGTGGTGACTTTAAAAAATTTAATACATGCACAAAATGATTAATGATTGAAAGTTAGGATTTTTTCACAGCATCAGGTTTGTTTGTGTTTACCGCGTAACTTGATAGACCATGTATGTAAGCTTACATTCACAACAGTTCCTGCATTAGTAATAATAGCAAAATAATTTACTAAGAGTTCAAAGGGTCATTGGTGTAGGAACCGGGGGGGATGGGTGGAACGTATCAGAAATAGGTGGATTGGTCCCCCCAAAAATGATACTGCAGAAAAGCAGAAATTGTTTTTAAAAAAACTTTTATTTTGAAAGCGCGTTTCATGTGAAAAACGGCTTTTGGCTAACAGACTAGGAGGGCTTGGGTTATCTTAACATTTATATTAACATTTATATGCTGCCAAAAATGTCTATGAAACACAAAGTTAAATTCTTTTTCATAAAAAGACATCACCATAAGAAGTGCCTTCAGTAGACAAAATAAAAAGACAGGACCCAACGCTACTTTTTTTTTTAAAGAGTAGAGAAAATGTAAGTATACAACAGAATTGACAAGTCAATACATAATAATAATAATAATAATAATAATAATAATAATAATAATAATAATAATAATAATTGATAAATATTACAATATTATTATAATATATACATATTAGTTGATAACTAAACAGTTTTTGCCATGTGTGTATATAATTCAGACATAGCAAGCAGTTTTTTCTGACAACCGTAAATGTAATGTGGAATAACATGTTTAGGTTGTAAAGTCACGTTTGGTTGGATTTAAATAGCAGCAGAAACCCCACACTCCAGGGTAAAGTGTTTTAATATATATTTTTTAATAAATAGGTTTTGTAAATGCTGTAAAGTAAGGCAAATGTACATTTGTGTTATTTCATTTATTTGTGAAATTTATTAATGAAAACATGCTAAACATTTCATATTGTTTGGTTTTGTTCAATATTTTCATTTCTGGCTACTTGTAAACAGTACAGAGAATCTTACTCAGTTATACATTGAGGGTCAGTTTTCCAGACATGGATGACATCAAGTCATAGAATATATATATATTTTTAAATGTTAAATCTCCATCCAAATCTTGTGTAGTCCAAGATAAGGCTATACTGATAAACTTCACCTGAAAATATGGAGGCATTAGGTTCAGACAAAACATCTAAACAGACCAGTCATTTCTTTTAAACAGATCTGTTCTAGGGTCTCACTGAATAGCTGCTGACGCTGTTTTTACACTCGTTTACTCTCTTGTGTATCAACATGCCACGATTTTGCCATTTTAAAGAACAGTAGGCATGCCAGTGATTTTCCTCGCTTACTCGCTTTTCCTCGTGGGAAACCATGGTAACAAGTGGCCTCTTGCTTTAGAATATTGCAAAACAGAAAATAAGACAAATCACACAATACAGAGCACGGTTTGGTTCACAAACAGTGGATTTTTAATCCTCATGGCACTTTTGGTGTAGTGTTGAATAAATGTTTAATAGGTCAGTGTGATAGTCAGAGTGTTTTGGTTTTAGGATTTCAGCACAGTAGTATCCAAAACACATATACTGAGTTTTGTGTTCATGTATTTTGTCCTAAAGTCACTAAAGACATTAAAGTCAGACTCATTATCTCCTCTTTCTATAATGCTGCAACTATGAGAAAACTGGGCCTATTAAGCCAACCATTCTTCTAAAAAAAAAAAAACACTTCCGCAGCTTTCACTAAGATTCTGACATTTACCAATGTATTGAGATTTGTTCAAACCATCAGTATAAAATTAAAGCTGTATATAATTCTGCAGTTTATTAAAACTTAATAAATACTGTTTCTCAAGAACAAATGTAAGAACAGTCTTAATAAAGTATTGGTAAATCAGGCTCACCATTATTTGTCCACTAATATTCTTTTGGTAGATTTTGCTGCATGTAGTATTAAAGGTGTACAATAGAATAGTGGTTAAATGTACATTCTGTAGGAAAAGAGAGCGACTGTGTGTGAAATAGCTACAGCAGTCCAATTTCAAAACACCACAGAGACTAGTCTGTCCCGCCCACCCCTCCCCAAATGCGAAGCTTACTCGGGTAGAGCAAGAGGGGAGAGGAGAAATACAGCAATTCTAAACTATTCTATCACCCCTATCTAGCATTATATTGACTGTATGTTACACGAGGGAGCTATCAGCTGGGCTTCGCACCGTGCCAGAGAGCGCCGCGGCGGCCTCTGTGCACCACCTGAGAGACAGCTCTGCGCTAACCTTGCTAAGCTATTTAGCTCACTCAGGTAACTGTTACCCTGTTACCCTCTGTCTTTTTATCGCAACTCTCAATTTTTTATTATTTTAAACACCAGCCCCTAGTAAGCTAACCTAGTGGTGGTGATAAATAACCTGACTGAATTAGCTAGCCAGTTAGCTTACCTGTTCAGGAGAAAACTAGCAACTTGTAGTCTTGTAGTCTTTTTGAGCTCTAAGTCTCCAACTTTCAACTCACTGCCAATATTCACTCTTGTTATATTACTTCTTTGGTCACTGAGCTTTTTTGAGACTTGCTGAGGCTTTGTAAGCTGTGTAGCAGCTGAGGTTTAACTGAACCAGCTCTGCTAGCTAGCTCCTTTGCTGCAGCACCGATCGCTGTAGTGTAGTGTGTGTGCTGGAAACTTCGGGGGTGGGGTAAAAGTGTTGGGGAAGGAGCAGCAGGCAGAGTCAGAGGACAAAACAAACACAGAACTCCGGGACGGAGTAAGCACTTAAAATAGGAACGTACTGCTGAAGCCGTGCTGACAAGAGCTGCCAGTGCGTTAACTCAACATGTTTCCTTAATATCTGATGATACATAAACATTTTATTATCAATTAAATATTGTCATGTCGATTGATTTTACAAAGGTGCTGAGTTTTGCAGTATCGGTAAATGCAAGGCTTTATATGACTATTCATCTGAGAGAACTGACGAGTTAAACATTAAGGAAGGTAAGTTTACAACTTCTTAAAATATGTAAGCCTTTTTGAGCGATATTTACTGTACTAAACCAAATGTCTATCTTTTTTCTTAAAGGAGATCTTCTTAACATCCTTCAGAAGGATGATAGTGGGTGGTGGTTTGGAGAACTGAATGGGGAGAGAGGGCACTTTCCTTCCACATATATTGAGGAGCTGCCCATCTTAAACGTACCAAAGTCTTCTGATGCTTAACTCATGGAAAAGATTGATTTTTGTATTATTATATTGTCACGCTGAAGCACTTTGTATATGTGACCATATCAAAGCGTACACTTTGTTTAGGGACCTTGATTTTATTTTTTTAAGCGTTAAATAAAGCAGTGATGCACCCCACTCTATTTTGCCCGCTAAACCTGTAGTACCTGAGAAACTAGATGCGCTATAAAAAACATTTGGTTAAAACTGTTCACTTGCAACCAACTTTTATCTGCTTTCATTTATCTGTGGAATTTGTTGATGAAATTTAAATGCATAAACTGTTGTTGTAGCTGAAGCTCTGTCAAATTGTTTTTCTCTGGTCTGAATCTATTATGTTTGTAAATGTTAAAGTTGTTTTCACTACCTGAGTGCAATTTCTGAATTCACACCCACCCAAACAAATCACACCAAGGGTGAAAATGAGACACAATCCAATTTAACTGGATAAGAAAATGCAGGCGTGAAAGCACCCTTAATTAAATGATAACACGGTGTTTTCTCATTGTTTTGATGCTCTTTGTATTAAGATCATAGTATATAGCTCTGGAAAATAAGAGACCACTTAAAAATAATCAAGAGGAAGATGGATGATCAATCACAAGCCATCAAACCAAGCTGAACTGCTTTCATTTTTTGCACCAGGAGTGGCATAAAATTATCCAAAAGTAGTATGTAAGACTGGTGGAGGAGAACATGCCAAGATGCATGAAACCTGATTTTAAAAACAGGGTTATTCCACCAAATATTGATTTCTGAACTATTAAAACTTTATGAATGTTATATCAGCCATTTCTCATTTTCTACAAATAAATGCTCTAAATGACTATTTTAATTTTGAATTTTGGAGAAATGTTGTCCGTAGTTATATAAATAGTTATATAGTAGAATAAAAAATTTACTCAAACATGTCATCAAAAAATGTCATTTATATTTACACCTCCTCTCTGTTACATAAATGGCTTTCTTAAGTTCTAGTGTTTTTTTCCCAATGCAATTGCACAAAGAACCATTTACAGCTCCACTCTTTTTTTTGTCTGTGTAATTCATTCTAGTTGCTTTTTAATCACTTTACCCAGTCTACATAATAAAAACAGCTTTGGATAAAACGTGTAACAAGATATTTGCATTTTATTATATACAAAAGCACAAACAAATGACATGTAACATGTACAATGAAATGTTAATAAAATAAACATCACTTATGTGGACTACTAATAAGCTGATTCAAACAAAACCAGATTAAGTTTAAGTTTAGTTTGTATGAGACTATGAAAAGAATTTAAATGCACTGGATCCTGTCTACCAATCAGATTAGGTGGTCTTTGTAGCATTGTGTAGTGCCACAAACTCTTTTCTGACATTGGCGAGGAAGGCTGAGAAGTTGTTGGTCTCCTGCAGTCTACGCTCCAGATAATCCATCTGCGCCAGCGGAGGATCACAGGAAACAACTGCAAAAGCAAATGACATACTAATCACACAATGCTACTACTTCTTGTTCTTTATACAAACATGTTTATTACTTTATTTTGTATTAGTCATGAGCTAAAGGTGTTCTAATGACCACTTCAGGATCAGACAAGCACTTTGTGTGTAATGAAGTATCATTTCTTTACCAGAAAATCACAATTCGCCATGTTTTCTTTCTCCAAAATTCAAAGATTTCTGTATTATTATTATTAGGTACTCAGATCTATTATAAATGCACAGCAAAGGAGAGAAAACTTTATCTTGCACATTATAGCTTCATTCATCATATAAGCAGTTATTAATTTTATTCACACAGTTATGAAACACCCAGAGGACTGAACGGCGAGTATCGACTTTCATTAAAAACAATTTTATGTAAAGTTATGCATCATGCATATTAAAAGCTTCCTTGTCATTTATTTACTTGGATGCTATTAAAAACAGTTCTGACTTACTTTGGTACACACCATCCTCATTTATCCTTAAAAGGAACGTGAAAGCACTTTCTGGTTTCTCATGGCTGATGTTTCTGAAGATGAACTGGAGCTTCTCACCTTCACATAAACATAAATTAACAATAACTGATTAAAGACCGGAAAGAGATTATCATTGGTATTACTTATGTATTTTAAACAAGTATCAAGATAACAAAATGTACAAGAAAACAAAGTAACTGATGAATTTACCTTGGATTTTTCTGATCTCAAGACTTAGTCGTTCCTGAAAGATATCTTTCATCTTATTCAGGTTTTTTAGTCTGTCCTTGTTAGCTTTGTTTTGTGAGTGAAGCACTTTGAATAAAAAAAAAGTCACACATTACACATAAAAGAAATAAATATTCAAACAGAACTATTATGTGCATTGAAACATAATTAAATATAATGGTATAAATGTCAGGTTTGCTTGGGTAGTACTCGAGCTTACTTACGTTCTCTGTTTTTAGCTTGTTCCTGCTTGAGCTTCTCCAACTTCTGAATTAAGAGTTCTTTATGTCTTTCTTTATCCTCAATCTCTTCCAAAATTTCAGGGCATTCTGTATTCTTTTCTTTCATCACAGAACGCTTGGCTTTCAAATCTTTGAATAAATAACAAATAAAGAAAAACATCCTCAGTCAACATTTTATTCAGTCAACAGTTTCCAACAATTTCAACTCCATGCTGACACTCACCTTCTGTGTATGCTTGTATAGTTGCAAACATCGTTTCATCTTCCTTGCATTTCTTTGCGCATGTTTCTACAGAATGAACAATGTAGTTGTCAGTACTCAGGATGATAATAAACATACTATTTAGCCAAGTTTATTGGCTGTTCTGTCAGTCATGTTAAGTGTGTGTGGATAATATGTTTAAAAAAATATAAAATATAATATTACATTTGAAAAAGTTTCATAAGTCTACATCAACTGTTATTATAAACCAATATAAACCATTATACCCAGTGAACAAAGGAGAATTTTTTTTTTTTTTCAGCAGATGACATGTCTCTTCAAACCATCACTGATTGTGAACACTTCACACTAGACCTCAAGCAGCTTGGACTGTGCATCTCTCCACTCCTCCTCCAGACTCTGCTCCCTTGATTTACAAATGAAATGTAAAATTTACTGATGGTCAGTGATGGTTTGGAGAGACATGTCATCTGCTGGTGTTGGTCCAATGTGTTCTATCAATTCCAAAGTCAATCCAGTGTTTTCTCTGAAAATCTTACAGCACTTTGTGCTTCCCTCTGCTGACAACTTTTACGGGGTTGTGGATTTCATTTTCCAGCAGGACTTGGCACACTGCCTATACTGCCAAAAGTACCAATTAGTATTATATAATAATACGTTGCCGTAAAGATATAAAGAGTTGTACTCAGCAATAACATTAATAGTGAGGTCAGGATGTTGGATGACCACCACCACTCCTCATCCGAAAAGTACTGGATGGAGCTCCATTATTCAGAAAGCACAGTTCTCTTCGTGCAGGGAGATTTTTCCCTGAAGAAAGCCCTTATAACATTTAAGGCATTTTTCTGCAACACAATAATCTTTAAGGGATTGTTAAGGGAAATCTTAAGGGAAATAATTTGTTTAATTTTACAACTGGTTGTAATCATGCTTTCAGTACTGATGATATAAACAGATAAATCATATCCATACTGCTCACCGAGCACAGACTTCATGTACTGTTTGTGTCCCTGACAGAACTGCGCTGTCGCCTCGTTCATCGCTTCTCCCATCGCCTGCTTCAACAGCTTCGTCCTGATCTCCTCCAGCTTACTGCTGAACTGCTCCCCCACGTCTGGGTCCTTTATAGAAGCCATACTGACCTTCAGACAAAGCAGAACACTCGTTAACTTACTATCAGTTTCCCTTCAGTTACTCAGTACTCTTTATTTCACACAATCAGCGCTATCTATTAGCTAACCTAGCTTAGCTTACCTATAGTTATATTAGCAATAACATTAGCCGGGACAGCTAGCTAACTAAGCTGGCTAACTATACTGCTGTACTGCAGACTGTAGACACAGAACACAGGTTAAGGTTTGACAGAAAACACGCTATAATATCACATAAATATCGATAAATATAGTGTAATTAAACACACGGACCTGTTCACTGTAGAAATGAACTCAGCTGATGTTTTGGTTTCAAAAAGCGGCGCCCGATCTGACGCCCTCCGGTCAGACTAGCTAACATCCGGAAATGACGTCGTTTTAGCTTGCGTCACACACATTATCTTTATTATTTTATATGTTTTATATGTAGAATTAATATCCAATACATATTATTTATTATTCTTCCCGAAATAAATTTTGCGAAATTTACGTAGCCAGTGTGTAGTGCTTTTAAACTGTTAAGTGTGTATATAGTGTTAAAAACACAATATTTATTTGTTCATACATTTTCTCACAGTATATTTATCACTAGCGGTGGGTAACCCAGGTCCGGAAAGTTAAAATTCGTCCCAGGGTTTTGTACCAACCGCTACAAAGGTGTCTGCTGCAGCTGTGCCTTGAAATCTAGCGGTTGGTACAAAACCTTGGGATGGATTTTTACTTTCCAGACCTGGGTTAGCCACCGCTACTTATTACACTAAACATATACTTATATTAAATCCTGTTATTTGACTCTCTATAGCATGATGTTTTTATTTGTTGAGGATACAAATCATCCCACTTTTAGGAGTTTCGGGGTCCCTGTTATATTAAAACAAAACGAAAAAAGGAAACAGGCCTTAAAACAGGCCTTGTTTCCCATAGAGAGTCAAATAGTTTTCGTAAAAAAAACTGTTAATAATATTATCTATTAATATTATATCTAAATATACAATATAATATATTTTTAAATGAATGACTGGATTCGATTTTTAATTTTGCTGGCTATTCTGTAATAATAAAAATAAAAATAAAATTATTATCTATAAATAGCTGGCATTGAATCAGCTATTGAATTGAATACATTTTGATTTAAAGGTTTTAAATGGTTGGGCTGAACTCTTCTACACTCACATTACTTCTTTTAGTAGAAAAGTGCTTCCCTCAAATAATAATATTATTAATAATAATTATTCTTAATAATTATTAGTTAAATGTTCCTTTCTGCACTACAAGTTCATAGTACAGGCTATTATAATAGAATAAAAACTATAAATACATATATTTAATGTAATGGATGTAAGTTTAATACAAATCATGCATATAAAACACTGTGTATACTCAGTCCTTAAATTCCTATAATACATATGAGCACAAATTTATCACAGGAAGTTCCTTAAAATGACCTAAAATATGAACAAACAAACAAAAAAATCTCACGGTCCTAAATGTCATTAGTTGAGTATTTGTTGCTCCTCCTTGAGCTCCTACACAATTTCGCCATCTTGTGGTCATCAGCATCACTGCTTTACTTACTATAAATAATGGAAAGCCTGATATCTGTGATGTTTTTACTGTGTTAATTTATCCACTAAGCATGCTAGAAACATATTTAAGGCAATTAATGATTTTTTCTGTTATTATTATTAATTAGTTTTTAGAAGATTGCATTTTTTGATGATGTGCAGTTAGAGGGATGTTGTGCTAAGTGAGCTTCTACATATAATTTTCAGTCATGTCTATTCATCATTACAAATTTGGCCAGTTCTAAATCTTAAAGTGGGGTTATGGTGGGGCAGAAAACACAGTTGCTTTTATCATTCCACAAAGAAGGCCTTCAACAAAACATGTCTGAGAAACACTGCATCATCACATTGACCAAGCTAGACAACCAGTTTAACAAAACCTGACCATGCTTGCTGACCTACAAAAGCAGCAGGACCAAGCTGGTTGACCAACATGACCGGCGTTATCAAGACAGGCAGGCAAACAGCTTGACCAGCAAATATATATTAATAATCAACCAGCATGACCACGCCGATGAACCCGCGTAACCAGCCAAGCATGGCCAAGCATGACCAAAAATCAAATGTTACATTCACCAAGATTTTCAACCCTCTAAACCACCAACAACTAGCTTAGACCATCTGAAACCAGGAAAAGCTGGTCTTAAGCTGGATTTTTTTTTAACAGGAATAGACGATAACTTGATTAAGGCCTAAGAAAAGCAAATATGCTAACACACTGAGAGAGAGCAGTCATGTACTTTTACTAATAAGAAACTAACATTACATTAAAACAGCTAAAGATCTGTCACACAGGTCAGATGAAACCTTCTTGATAGATCAGTTAGATCTAAAATCATCCTTTCTGACTATTGTACTGCAGTTGTACAGAATAACGTATCCACATTTCCAAACCCTGGTAATAAACACACACACACACACACACACACACACACACACACACACACAGCTGTAGTTACTAGTTTGTGCTGGTAAGCACACACACACACAGCCTTCTGGTCTAAGGCCTGCATCTCCTTCCATTAGGCCACAGCTGTGTGAGTGTGTGTTTATGTGCATGTGTGATTAACAGCCATTAAATGCATTATGTTTAATGGAAACCCTAATGTGAAAAATTCACTCACACAACTAATCATCCTCACCCAGCTGCAGCACAGCACAGCATGCTACGGGTCAGATATAATAACCACGTTCAAGACAAACATTGCAGATACAACTGGGTAATGGTCACTACTATGGCTGTGCTGGAGTGTTTATACAGCTGTGAAATTTAATAAGTGAGTATGTGTGTGTGTGTGTGTGTGAGAGAGAGTAGACTAATAAGTGAGTGTGTGTGTGTGTGTGAGAGAGAGAGAGTAGACTAACACTTAATATGTTGCAGTAAGTCTTCAACAACGTTATTGAGCAGCTCCTCTTTTTATAATAATTCTATCACAAGGGTCCTTTACTGTACTGCTGTAGATGTAATAAAAAGGAAGCGTTAGATAAAACCTTAATTCTGCCACATGCAGGGTTCAAAAGTAAATCACCTCGACAGTATATGTGGATATGAACGTTAAATAATACCAAATACCAACCACCCCCTTTTGTGCCCCTACGGTAGAAAAAAGCATTGTCTAGAATGTAAACAAACACACCAAGTGGCCAATTAGTTGACCTTCTTGTGGAATAGAAGTGATAAAGTGCCCACTAGAGTGCCCCTGCTTATAATAAATTACGGTATTACGATGTGGCTTCCAAATCAGAACAAAGTTTCTTATAAAGGTACCAGACATGGGTGGACTTCTTCCCCTCAAATAGAACAGAGTGCCATCTACAGGTGAGAAGAGGTTGGGACACAAGTGAAGTGCCCCACCGGTAGAGCACTTGTTTTTTCTTTTTTCTTTAAACAGAGTCTGTCACTGCACTGATTTCATTGGAAATATATTGGTATTAGTACCTAATATTTGGGTAGATATTTAAACAAGGATTTTGTTACCGTTTTGCTTCAGTAATCCCCCTGTAAAGGCTTTAATATGCTTTAAGCAAAAGTTATAAAAATATGGAACTGGAAAAGGGTTCTTACATCTGTAAAAATGTAAAAAAATATATATATTTATATATATTATATATTATATATTATATATATATTTATATACAGCATAAATTATTAGATTAGTAAAATTTGATAATGAGAAAATAATTCTGGGAGATCATCTAAAAACATAGCAAACATATCTAAAAACAATGATTTAATTGAATAATAATATGACGTGAAAATAAGTAGGTTTTGTATGATTTAAGCTTCCAAATAGTTCTTGAGTTGTTGTGGCATCTGTAGCTGTAATGAGCATTTTCATCCTAATGGTGTCACTATTTACTTTACACTGTAGAAGAATTCTTTTTCCTATCTCTTTCTCTCTCTCTCTCTTTCTCTCACACACACACACACACACACACACACACACACACACTCTCTCTCTTTCTCTCTTTCAAACACTTTCTTTCTCTTTCTCTCTCTCTCACACACACTTTCTTTCTCTTTCTCTCTCACACACACTTTCTTTCTCTTTCTCTCTCACACACACTTTCTTTCTCTTTCTTTCTTTCTTTCTTTCTCTCTCTCTCTCTCACCCACACACACACAAACTTTATCTTTCTCTCTTTCACACACTTTCTCTTTCTCTCTCTCTCTCTCTCTCTCTCTCTCTCTCACACACACACACACACACCATTAAAGCATGTTCAATTCACTTTGATTTGTAATTACTACATGTACTTATTGCAGACATAGGAAGAACATCTGCTGGTAGGCTCTGGTTGTATATCAAAGTCTGTCATTAAACCCACCACATGAGACACTCCCTGCAGGAGGACAGCGCAGCACACTGAGCGGACTCCCTCACTACAAAGGTCAAACTGCATTAAAGGCGTTTTATGCAATGAATACCTCCAGTCATAACCTCATGAACGAGAGTGAAGTGCCCTGTATGAGTGACTTCCCTCAAGGTGAATACAGCAAGTGCATAAATAACTAATGCTTATGGAGTTCTAATAGTGTCAGAGATGGGTTTCATTAAAGACCTGTAGGCACTACGTGTTTAAACTCCACGTGTTAGTACTGAACAGTGCTTGTGTGTGTGCTGGTTATATTTTGCCTTCAGTTAGGTGGAGGAGTATGGCTATCATCTTTCTGCCCTTATATTATCATTATTATGGAGGTCATATTACTTACTGTTCTGCACATGGCACTGAAAGTTAATATACGTCTGTGAAAAATATTTCACACTTATCACACAACTCAGCGATAAAACTCTTGCATCTGGACTGCAATTGGCTTTCTCGGTCACATGACATCATGTTCAGTAGCTCCTCCATTTTCACTCGCTGTTGTGTTTACGTAGATCTCCTTGGATATGCGCGCCCAAATTGGAATTACGGTGCGTAGCAGTGGACAAAAAGCTATTTTATTAAACGCAAGGTGACGAAACTCTAGACAGGACTATATTTACCGGACAACCATGTAGTTCAGCGGAAAACAGTAGGTAATTAACTTGTAATTTTTTCAGTGGACTTCTGAGAAAAACACATACATGTTCGTTACAAACAAGAATAAAATCAGAGAGCACCCCCTCATAAAAGAGAAAATTACCCCAGGACCCCCTGAGAAACTAACCCCATCCAGATAGGGCTTTAGTCTGCTGAGAGTCTTGTACTTTTACTAGACAGTAATGAGGTTTGGATAAGATAATGAAGTCATGAAAATCCATTATTTTACAAAGGTTACAATGCACGAGTTTAAAATTAAAGTTATGTAAGTCTCCTTGTGCAACCAGCCACAGGGGTTTCAGCTGCTCATGCTATGGGGTAATGGTACTGAGTTCTCTGGAGTGTTGGGGTCTCATCACTTGAAATACCTTGAAATGAAGAAATTTCAATTATTTTTTTAGAAGAATATATGTTTTTATTGCAGCAAATTTTGTTTTTGGAAGCAAGAAGGTGTCTGAAAACTCTAAATAGAGATTCTGCAGCTTAGAAATATACTTCCTCTCATTATATGTATACACTTTACCACACAATGGCATTCTTCTCTTTGTGCATCCCGTGTTTTTTTTTTTTTTTTAAGCCAGTGTCAGAGCAAAGGGTCAGTCATGCTATGGCAACCATGAAGCATAGAGGGTTAAGTGGCTTGTTCAAGGGCCATCTTTGCAGACCTGGGGATTGAACCAACAAACCAGTGGACAATCAAACCAGCCTGGTATCCTATGTAGATTTTTTCAGCATTATTATAGCTCTATAATTATAGGCTGTTGTCCTTCTGTTTCTCTAGGTACTTTGTTAAACTCCTTTCCTCCTGTTCTGCAATGATCAGGACCACACAGGACCACCACAGAGCAGGTATTATGGTATAGGGGCAGTTCCCAGACAGAGATTAAACCTATAGTTCTGGCCTATAATCCTGGATCCACAGCATTTTAAATGCAGATATCCATTTCATTAAAAGGAAAATTTAGACTATGACTAGGATTAATCCCTGTCTGGGAATCCTACCCATAGTGTTTGGGTGGTGGGTCATTTTCAGAACTTTAGTGACACTGATATGGTGGTGGTTTGGGTGTTAGTGTGGGATGTTCTTGTATGAATGGATCAGACACAGCAGTGCTGCTGGAGTTTTTAAACACCTAAGTTGGAGTGTCTAGGCTTAAAGTCTGTAATTAGAAATACAAAGTTTTCCTATATAGCTCTCCTACACTACTGATCAAAAGTTTTAGAACATTCAAATTATATTCCCTAAGAAATTTAAATTTGTTTATTTTTTCTTATTCTGGTCTCTGTCTTGGACTTGGTCTCGGTTCTTCCAGGTCTTGGTCTTGACTCGGACTCGGCTCTAGCTGTCTTTACTACAACAATCATGCCAGCGTTTAGCCCAGCTTAATATTGCATTAATTCTCAGTTTCAGCAGTGAAGAGAAGAATTAGAGGTCTTACAAGTGAAGTGCAGTAATAAAGTCACTGCTACACAACCCTGCTGGCACACAACTGACCTTCAATCTTGAAATGTGGTTGAAATCAAAATGGTTGTGCTAACATTGAATCAACATAATGTCCTCAACCTTCTGCCTTTTGAATCAGCATTTCACACTTCATCATCATATAATTTCTAAAAACGGTTGGATGGAGGAAAACAGTGTTTTACTTCTATTTGCAGTAACTGCTTTTTAATTTAAAACATGTTCATGTTCTAATTTTACTGTTTTAGTGTTTTTGAGATCAGATGTTGAGTCAGATTGGTAGTGGTGGGTAACTTTCGTTATACTCAGATTTACTACAGTGATGAAAGTTTATTGTTAACACTTAATCATAGGTTAATCATAGGTTAATCATAGGTTTTTCTACTTTTAGTGAGCTATGGTTTATTAAAGGTTGAACATATGACGTTGAAACAACGTTGCTATATAAACGTTGATTAACTTTTCAAAATCAACAGTTTATTCAACGTTGATTCAACCATAACATCTGCGTTGATCAACGTTTATTCAACGTTGAAATGCCAGCTGGGTAAGATTAAAAAATAAAAAGCAGCTTGTCTGGGCGAAAACAGCAAAATAGAAAAGTTCTAAAACTTTTGAGAGGCATTGTGTTTGAATGGATAACACCACTACCTGTCAAGTGAGCTAATCTAACCAGCTTATCGTCTGGGAGACTGCAGTTCAATTCCCTGCCTGGGTGACAATGCTGGACAATGCTACACTGATAAGAGTCTTTGGACAAGACTCCTAACGTTACATTGACCCAACTCTGTAACAGGAATAACCTTGTAAGTCGCTCTGGATAAGAACGTCAGCTAAACCCCATAAATGTAATTAATATAAATGTTAAATGGATGTGGTGTTATTATTGTGATTGATTGAAATATAGAAAAATAACATAAAAACGTGGCATGTGCGTTCCTGTGCTGGGTCACTGGATGTACAGTGAGTGCAGTCTGCTCGTGCTCAGTGTTTGTGGATCTGGCAGCTCAGCTCGCGCTCTTCCCGATGACCTCATGGGGCTCGCGCGGACGGAGAGGAGGAGGGAGGAGCCCCGCGCGCGTTCCTCCGGAGGACTCATGTGGAGAGATAAGCGCTGGGAAAGTTTTCTGCCGGAGAATTCATGACCAAAACAGGTACATTTACAGTATTTTAACCGGTATTTGGGCGTGTTTGTGTGTGTTTTACCGCGGAGCGAGTGTGTTTATATCAGGCCTGGTTAGTGGAGTGGAACGCGGCTGGGTGAACGTTAATAATAATGAAGTTAATGTGGTTGAGTTTGTGATGAGCAGGAGAGAGCTGGTTTATAGTTTAGAGGAGGACGGGAGTGTGTCGGGGCATGTCTCCCTCAGAAAGAGGTGCTGTATACTGGTACAGAGACAGTAAAATTGCTGTTTATGTCCGCTAGAGAGAAGTTTAAAGGTTTAAAGTCTGCTGTACAGTCAGAGTGCGGTCTGTTTGGTCTGTTTATCGTTAGTTAGTTAACTTTCCACACTAATTCCCAGCGCTCTCTCTCCGTCTCGACGGCTGGGAGTTTGGGAGTTTTTTGTAGTTTATCAGGCTTTGACTGTGTGTTTCCCAGCGGGAACACTTAAAACAAGTCATTAGCTAGCTCACTATCTTCGTATTTATTCATAAAAGTCACTCTGAAAACCAAATGAAACATTTGAATAAACGTTATTTTTTGGTTGCATTAAGGCTATTAATATTTGTGATGAAAACAACATTTAAACAACTTTTAAACAACGTTTAAACACAATTTATTTAAAACTAGCATACGGTCGAATTATATTACATAGGTTAAATATTTAATGTGAGCAAACAATGCATATAAATCAGTAACATTGGCTCATTCAGTGTTGAATGTCAGAGACCAACGTCTTTTCAATGCATTAGAGATGGTTCAACATAGTAAGCTACTTTTGCTATCTGTGAATTAATGTGTAAAAGATGTTACTAGGTAAGCTGTTAGTTAAACAATGTTGAATGTCAGAAACCAACGTTGTTTTAACGCAATAGAGATGGAAACATAAACGTTTGGTCAACAAACTTTTGCTGTCAGGGAATTAACGTGTAATAGACTAGTTACCTAGCTCACTATCTTCTTAGTTATAAATAAATGTAGGTCTGAAAGCAAAAAAAAAACATTTGAATAAACGTTTGTTTTTTGTTGCATTAGGTCTATTAATAACCAATAACCTTTAAACAACATTAAACAACTTTTAAACAGCATTTAAAGCAATAAGATTAACTCATTCAATGTTGAATGTCAGAAACCAACGTCTTTTCAATGCATTAGAGATGGAAACATAAACGTTGATTCAACATAGTTAGTTAAACAACTTTTAAACAGCTTTTATTTAACACTGCCTCATAAGCAATGCTCAGGGTTGACATATATTACATAATTTTTTAATGTTTCAAATAAGTTTAACGCAAATAATACATTTACAGCCATAACATTGACTCATTCAATGTTAAATGTTAAAAACCAGCGTATATGCAGTGCATCAGAGATGGAAACATAAACGTTCATTCAACATAGATACTTTTTCTATCTGTGAATTAATGTGTGAAACACGTTGCTAGGCTAGCTGTTGGTTAACCTTGCTCTGTTCAGATGTGTTTAATGGCGTCTATGCTTTAGACCACAGTTACTGTGTGCTTAACTCAGTGACACTTCAGCTAGCTAGTGTGTGTCAGCTTATGTAAACTTTCGTAAACTTAAGGTGTCTTCTTGTAAATATCAGACTCTTCTGTTGATCTCTTTTACTCAGCACCAAACTGCAAACTGTAAACATGTCCAAAAGTCTTCAGTATTCTCTGTTTTTCAGGTGTAGACAGGATATCAGAGATTGGAGAGGTCACTGTGTCCTCACAGTTCACAGTTCAGAGACTTTTACAGTAGTAACTTTCCTGTGGGGGTTTGGAAGTCTGACCCAGCCCAGTGAATCCTTCACACATGGAGCTGAGTCATTAGGGCAGCTTGTGTTTGGCGTGTTTACACAAGGCACTCCTCTTTATTGCTGAAGAAAAGTGCTTTAGGTTTGTAGGAGAGTGTAACGGTTTCAGTGTCGTATCACAAAATCTGTAGTTGGAAATATCATATCTGAAATCAGGGTTTAAATCTAAGTGGAATGTGGGGAATTATAATTTTTTATCACATCATTAGAATTTGATTACAATTTGCACAGTAATTCTGGACAGTAATTCATTATCAGTATATTTCGCAATATAAAAAATGTTTCAGTTACGGCAGTATGATTTCCAATATTTCCATGTATTTTGTTTTTCAAATTCTATCACTGACTGATGTTTATTATAAGATTTGTCGCAGGAGTTAGCAAACACATTTTTTAAATTAAAGTTTCTAGGTACAGACACCCATTATGAGTGTGTTTGGAGATTTTCTGTGGCTTTTACATTGTTTATATCAGTAACAGAATTATACCATACCATTCAAAATGTCCAGTCCTAGAGACAGAGCCCTGTATTTACTATCTGTGTGCCTTTTCACAAGGTCATGCCTGTTTTGTTATCTTTTGTTTAAATGTGAAATAGATTTTGTATTTTTTTTAAGCCTTGACCTCAGCAGGTAAATCTACAAAATGAGCACTATTGTGCCTCTATCCCTTACCGAGAGGAAATTAGCGTTTATACCCAAGTCAGGGGATCAAGGGATCAGATTAAGTGTGCTTCCCCCTTGATCAGGCATGTTATTCAAATAAACACTAAAGCACTTCTGCTAAGGTGCTAATGCTGTTTGTGGAGTCTTTACACATTGAGACATGGTGTAGGTTGTTCTAATTGTTTTGCTAGTCTTATGGATGCTTGTGTTTGGCAAATCATATCTGGTGAGTGATTCTTTGCCAAGTCACAGACATTATTAGAAATCTCAAGGCCTTACATGGTGATTCACTCATGTCTCATGAGAGTGGAGAACTGTCTGAGTCAGGACTTTTTTCCTCCATGTAGGCAACAGAGTCTGTAGTCATAGCAAGAAGCACTAATTCCCGTGGCCAGTTGGCAAATAACAGGTGCTGGCACTGAGCACACACTGCTGATTTTTGAAGGAGCGCAACAGGGGCATTGACCCAACAGCTATGAGCAGCTTCAGCTCATGTCTCCACAATATGGCCATTGTGCGGCACATTTGTCTTGTTTTCAGACATTTAGTCTATACAGACACATTTTTTAAATTGTGTAGAAGTGATATATCATAAAGCACAGTTTTTAATAGAATATATATGTTTGAAGTTAAATGTATTGTCATGTTTTGTTTTTAAACTATGTGTGTATCTAACGGTTAAGAGGAAAAGTTTAGAAAGAGCATGTAAGACATTTAGATTAAAACAAATACTGCATCTTTACTCTGCTTTTAATCAGTAGCACAGTGTTGACTAGTGTTGACATCAGGCACCAAAATGTACAGATAAATGAAACAAAAGTTTAATGTTTGTCCTTTCTGGCTCATTCAGCAGCATTAATAAATTGGGTTAATATTTGTCAATGGGCTCATAGATCATGGCGGGGACGTTTTTACGATGCCTTGGTTGTCTCAGTAACTCTGGTGGCCTGTTGAGAACAGCGTGTCTAATAACACAGCCTGTGGTTGTGGCTTGAGTGTGTGCTGTGTTCAAAACAAAAGCCATGCTGTATGTTCTGCCAGTTAAGCCCCTTCAAATGAGTGGTTGGCGATGCTCACTAAGGCTGTCACAGAACATCAGACTAATCTGCAGAGCATTTTCAGTAGCACTAAGTCTTTTAGCTAGGCACTAACATTACCTATAACATGTTTAGTAGCTTGATCTTTGCTTAAAAAATAATAATATAGCTAGTGCATTTGTAGTGTAATTTGCAGTTGATTTTTAATGTTGACAGATAAAACATGTTCTGAGTATGTATTATGTTTAATTTTTATCCCTGAATTGAATTACAACATTTTTTATTAGATTTTCTATTAATATCATTATACTTTGTGCTGCAGCTGTTTTCAAAGCTGTCTCAAAAAACAAAAAACAAAACTGTTTCAGCACATTTTGTACATGCAGTGCTTAGTACCACTATTTTACCAAGTGTGTTTACAATGCTTTTGGATGGCAGGCCACTTATCTGTTAGGGAGTGCAGCATTCTGGTCTGAGAAATGCAATGGAATGTTTTAATATCTGTTATGTCTGTGAGAAAACACTCTGGTGTAGATGCTTGATATCACAACTAGAATGTGTTGACTGTAATTTGCCCACTCTTTGGTTCAGTTGGAGTCTTTTAGCCATACACATTTAAAATGAAAGTGCTGCAAATGAGCAATGCCATATAACATTCATTATCTGGTTCATAAAGAGCCATTTTGTAAGAGAGAAGTGAGTGTAAAGAACATTTAAATAGGTGTGGAACCTTTACATTATTTGTTGGGCATCACTTAAAGACCAAAGCTTGTGAAAAGAGAGCACACTATAGAGAAATGTAAAAGGACATGGCAGAAATGGGTCTTAGGAACTTTTTCTTGGACTTGAAGAAGCTTATATGTATATCTGTGTTGTTTTTATGTTGTGGAGCTTTAATGGTTTCCACTTCCTGCTAGGCTGTTGCTACATGGTTACTATGGTGTTCCAGGTGGTTTCAATAGTGTCACTTGGTGCACTGGTATCCCTTGTGGTTTCTCTAGTTTTGCTCTGCAGTTGCAAGGTGGTAGGTGTTGTTCTGGAAGTGCTTGCTATAAAGGAACTACAGCATTATTAGGTGGTTGCTAGGCAGTTGCTGTGGTATCCCAGGTGATTGGTATGGTTTCTTATGTGTTTGTCAAGTGATTGGTGTTGTAACGCATGTGGATGGTTACAGCATAATACAAATTATCATTTTTTATCACTCCCATAAACAAGTCTGGAAAAGATCTGTTTGTATGCAGAAACTGTTTATCAGATCAAAACCTTGTATAAATGCCAAAATCATACCAACCAACCAATCTGACTTTAATTAAATTTAGCAGGAAAGTAAGAAAAGGATATATCTGTCTGTATCTAAATCAGATAAAGATATAGTTTTTGAGACTATAATAATCATGTAGTAATAGTTATGAAAGAGTCACAAATTAGACTCCTGAAACTAGGCCAGTAGACTAATCTAATCTATGAAAGAATGCACATTTTATTAGATTATGTTATTTTGTGTACTTTGAGTGTGAGGTATCAGTCTGTGTGTGTGCATGTGGAGAGTAGAGAGAGCTGTACGTTTTAAATTGTCAATAAGGCCTTTTAGTTTTATGCAAAATGTAAAATTCCAGTTTTCTGGGATGTACACAGAGGTGTTTTGTTATAGCGCTCAGAGGCCTTTAGGAAATTCCCTGTCATGTTTGAGTAGAAGCCAATAGATGGTGTTAGATAGGCTTGTCACCAGTCAGTTAAGCTCCACTTCTTATGTTTACTTACGAAAGTTCAATTGATCGTTGAGGCAAATGTTTTACTGGTCATAGCTCTTGACCTGTGAGGCTGTTCCCATGCTGTTATCTTCTGTCTGTCTGTCTGGCTGAGGTTTGTTTATCAGATGACATCAGTGCTGTGATTTCATCTACTCTTCAGTCCTGTGGAACAAGTTGTGGATTTCCATTGCTAATTAAAGGCTTTGTGACATTCTCATAACTGTCTACTCTAGTGAAGTAACATATCTAGATGATTTAATCAGATGTTTGCCCGAGGCTTTCGAAGAAGGTTAAATGAAAGTGTTGAGGAGAGCAGTGAAGTGTACTCTGTGATGAGAGAAAGCTTGGGATGACTTTCTTCTGGCCTGTTAATGTTTGACACTAATCAAATAGCAGAAAATCTGCTCTTAACCTTCATATGTAGATATAGTTTATTGAATTTTAAATGAGTTAAGTAGCATAATGGCCACAACTTGTCTCTTTTATTTGCTTTTTTGTCTATTTTGAAGATGATAATTTTCTTTATTTATGAAACTTGTGGGCAGATTTATTTTTTTTGTACTAATTGATGCGCATTCACTTAATGGGAGTCACCAAATTGACTTCATTCTACAAACTTATAAGTGGTGATGGCAGGATATGGTAAAAGTAAAAAAAAAGTAAAAAAAAAAGAATTAAATTCTCCAATAAAGTTTCTATAAAAAAGCAAAGTGTTTTAAGCTACTCACTAAACTGCAGTGCAAAATCAAATGAGCTTTGTTTCATACGCTAGTCCAGACTCTCAGGTGTTTTGTAGTTTTACTAAGAAAAGCTAAGGTTCAGATTTGCTTCCCATTGTCTTTGTCTTAAAATTGTACTGTCATGTTGCCTTCCACTGCCTTAGGTGTAACAGTAACAGTAAATTCTGAGCAGCAGTTGCCCTGCAAAACATGTCTGAACTCAGACCAACTTGACTCATGGATACAGAGAAAACTACACTCCCTTCAACCGAACTGTTAATTTTTTTTGTCTTATTAACTCTTTGTTATATGTGGTGGGAAGAAGTTATATATTTTTTCTAGATTAATTTTACAAGCCTCTGGCTAGTTGTGAAAAAGGCTCACTGGCACAGGCTACACTAAATATCTTGTGTGGCAGATTATGGTTTAAAGTCAGTGGGCTGCATGCCAGTTTATGTGACCCAAATCCCTCTGTTTAGTAACTGAGTGAGTCTGATACACCCAGATACCAAATATGGCCTTATGTTTAATGAAGAACCATTAGGAGCTTGTTGATAAAAATACTCTTTGAAAATGTGATCCTCAGCTGTGTTTACAATCTGAGACTGTATATGCCAAAGGCCTAATGTGCCTTTGTTTTAATAGGCTAATTGTTTTGAGCTGCTGTCTAGTGAGACTATTAAAAGCATCATGCTTTGAGCATGTGCCAGACCTGGATGGTGATTCAGAAGAGAATCAGGGATTTCTGTTTTTCACTAAGAGATGAGAGAATGTAGAAGTATATATCATGTTGTAAGTTTTATCTGAACTTGCTGGTGTCTGCATGACCTCATAGAGAGCAGAGGGAGTGTTATGACACTGGCCAAGTTTTTATATGTTGCTGAGTTGTCAGTGGTCTGTTTAAAACTTAGTCTTATTTATTTGGAGAGCACAGTTTATGCACAAAGAACTGGCATGAATCCTGTCTTTAAGACTAAACAGCACAACTGAGCTGGCTTTAAACACGAGGAGAAGAGCCGTAATTCAAACTCTGGTCAGCGTGGCCATCAGAACTGTATCATCTGTCTTCTACATCTGTAAAAACTATGGTGGCTTTGTTTAACTCTTAATCTAATGTTTTTTATTTATTTGTCTACTTTCCATCCAGAATATTCCCAATTGTATTGCACTTTCAAGGAACTGCTCCAAAAGGATTAGCTCAGTTTCTCCCCTTACTTTAAATGTTATGGCTGAAATGGTGTCCAAGGTTTTATGCTGGAGCTGTAAGGCTACTGGAGCTAAAATCTAATGAAAATGTTTGATATTACTCTGATTTATTTGTCTTTATGCTTCTTTGATTTTCACTGACTTGTGTATCTCTCAGCTTGTCCAAAATAAAAACATCAGTTAGTGGTTGCTTAAAGCGTGGGTTACATTTCCAGACTGTAAGGGAGCCCAGCAGCGAGAAATGCCATTTTTTCTATAGTAGCTATAATCAAGGCATTGTTGTTCTGCATGGTAGTTGTTGTGACTGGTTGTGGTTTTTTATTTTTTTTGATAAATGATACTTCTACTTTGGTTGGGAAGTATCTAAAAATGGCTGGCTAATATCCAGCTTTCCACAAGTCACATGCTGCTTTAGTGTATGGTTATGGCTATTTGTATTTAATTTATGTATATTTTTACCATGATGTTACAATGCTGATCATTTTTCCTAATTTACATTATTTATTATCCTGCACCTGAGATAACACACCTGATACTAGTCTGTGAAATGAACACTGATTGCAAAGCTACATGAGTGAAATAGCGTTTGTTTTCTACTAATGGCAACTAATCATTATTGCTGCCAGAGTAGATTTTTTTATGATGCTGTTGTTTGGGCTGTAGAAATCAAACATTGTAACCATTTTTTAGTTCACAACAGCCTTTATTAAAAGCATATACGAAGAATACTTTTATTTTATGACATTTTTTGTGACTTTTTATGTCTCTTGTTTTTGTCGATTGGTGTAATGTGATTTGTAAATTCAACACCTTTTAGTTTTCTTAAGAACTGGCTGTTCTTCCTATAGAAAAGGAATTTACTTCAGTTAATTCTGTTCATAGAGGCTTCCTGGAAATGTGAAGTACAGACACAAGTGTGTTCTGTTCTTCAAACAATGCTGTACTTTTCAATAGTTTCATGCAAGTGTGACTGTGTACGTAAACGTCGCAATTGTTATTCTTTCCTTTCATGTGTGCTCTGCACATTGGACTCTGAAGGACGAGATAACATCCTGTCTGTCCATTGTTTTGTGGTTGCTCATTTCCTGTTTCAAGGTGAAGACTTCCAGCTCCTTCGCAATCACCTGTTATCTGCCCGAAGCCGCTTTTCATTGAAGGATTTTTAATGATGTCCATTAAATTGCCTTTTATTCACACGGATTTAATCAGCGTTCGACAGAATTTCTGAATTAGCTCGGCCCTTTTCTTAATGGTGCAAGGCCGATTTTCTCACTGCTGCTTAGAAATGCCCCGCGTTCAGTGCTGAAAAGGTCACAAGCCTGCCGTTGAGTGCTGGGGTTGTCATGACAACATGACAAGCAGATTCTGAGGAATCATTCATGTAGAATGGGTTGATGAAAAGAAGCAGCGGTTAGGCGAGCGAGAGACGTGGAGAGAGAGAGAGTAAATAAGGAGATCTGGATTCTGGAGAAGCCAAGCTAAAGTTTGCTTGTTCTCCTGTTGTTAGAGCTCTGAACACTCACAAAGCCTTTGCTGGTATTTGACAGCAGAATGTGCGAATCGTACAAGACAGAGGCTATCAGCTGAACAATGCCACATCCGCTTAATTTGCACGCCCTAGCGTCTCAGATGACTGTGCTACAGATGGCCTAGTTTAACACGTTTACCTGCCCTTTTGTCCTTTTAAGCAAGCAGATAGCTCCGCTAACTGCAGCAAGGCTTTACAATGGATTTTTTTCAGAAGTGCTAGCTTAGAAACATATTTTTAGCTTCTCTTGGAGTTTATACTCCTCTCCAAGGAATATTTGCACTTTTTTTTTTCAAACGCACCTTCAGATTTACTGTAGAGCAGCCCTGCTGTGATTTATAATACTTTTATGAATTTATATTAGGAGTGGAATTGTAGGCAACAGTAGATATCCAGTGTTTTCATGTGCATGCACTAAATGGACAAAAGTGTTGGGACACCTGCTCATTCATTGTTTCTTCAAGTTAAGAGTTACTTCACTTAAAAACATTTAGTTTTTCCTGCTTTTGTTGGAGATAGAGTCTCATAACTGTCTAGGAAAGGCTTTCCAATAGATTTTTAAAAGATTGCTGTGTGGAGTAGATTGCATTCATTGATTAGCATTATTAAGGTAAGGGTGTTGACTGATCACCAGTCTGCCTCATCTACAAGTCCCTAACTTATCCCAAAAGTACTGGATTGAGCATCATCATTCCAGCGACAATGTTTCTCTCCGCTGCTCCACAGCTCAAAACTGGAGGGCTTAATATTCCTATAGCCCATACCTGGCATTAGGCATGGTGCCAAAAGGTTCACATTTATTTAACAATATTAAAATTTTACATGCCCCCAGCCAACTGGCTCTAATCAAAGTTGGCTGTAAGTTGCAAAATGCCTAAAAAACATTCACCTGAGGAGTATATGGTCTTGTTGATAACCCTAGCTAATTCTAGCTCAGGGAAGCGCCCCTCAGGGAAATGCTGCCAGGGAAGCACAGCTAAAGCAAAGTGCTGTGGTTATAGAACTGACAACCCAGCCAATTAGAGCTAATTATAATCAGATTATTTACATGCTCACTATGAATGAAAAATCAATTTGCTTTATTCTAAGGAAAATAGCAGGGTGAAAATGAGTGTGTAAAACCCCACCTGGGTGATACCATTAAATTAATATAAATGTTTAGTTTAAATATCACATCATTTGAAATGTCAGTGATACCTTAACATCTTTAAAAGTTTATCTGTCAGTGCTTACTGAATTTGGAATTTTCAGCAGGCATGTTTCCAGAAAGACATGGCAGTTTTGATGCAGAGAGGCCAGCCAAGACCACTCCTTCAGCCAAGTAATATATGCAGCTCAGATAGCAGTCAGGCCTGTGAGGCAGCAGCCTTTCTATCAGCATGTGACAGATAAACCCTCTCTATGGCTGCCAGGCTACCTGTTGACCTACTCTTAGATTTTCTCCCAAGAAGCTTTCCTCTTGAAGTGCTCACCGTTTTTCCCTTCTTTTCCTTCGGACCTTATCAGTTTTTGTGATGTTGATCTGTCTGTGCAGCCTCTTTGTGCAGAAAGGAGAGACACATGCTGATTTAATTAGGCTCCTGGGTCGAATCAGGTGGCTGGGGAAGGCAGCGAGGGATGTGTTCCACTAGCTCTCTTACTCTTTAATCCATGAATCGGTTCACCTCATGACTTTATATACAGCTACAGTATAGAGTTTTAGTCTTGTAGATGCTCACAAGGTTATACCTCAAGTTGTGCACGTATGATCTGCAGCTCTTTCAATTGCTTATAACTGTACTTTCTGACCCAAACCCTCTGTGTTTTTTGTTTTTCTTTGTTGGCACAGTTTTTATGTGCACTGAAAAAATAAAACAAATCTCAAACAAACATTTCCCCAATGTTTCAGTACAGTAGGGCTGAGCAATATGACATAAAATCAATATCACAATACATTTTTTAGTAAGTGCATGGGAACAGAACCTTCTTTGCATTTTATATATTCGTTGGGAAATTTAAACGTAAAAGTGGTGGATGCTAGTCTGATTTTTGAACTTAGTAAACTGTAAGAATTGCATATAACTCCTGCTCCTCTGTTTTGTCAAGATGTCTCAAGATGTCTTTTATGCATCTAAAATCAAATCCATTTGTAGGGTGTAGGGATCTGAAAGCAGCTGTTCACCTGGCTGATGGAGAGACAAAAGGAAAAAAAGAGCCAAAGAAAAGGAAAGAGAGGTACACTGGAATGTGTGGTGCTGTAATTGCCTCCATGTGGGTCACATTTTTGTCTTTTTAAGAGCTTGACTACAATCCTGTAAGCATAACAACACAGATGAAAAAGCAAGCTAAAAAGCAAGCTTGGTGTGGGAGCTGAGGAAGGCACAAACATACACTGCAACACTGACACGCCAAAAGTCATGGGGCAGGAACTGGTATATTTATTTTGCCACGCTGCACTGACCTGTGGGATATATGTGTGGGGAACACTGGCAAATGTTCAACCTCTCTCACAAGATAACACCTCACAACTGATACAGGTGTAGGTTGTTTTAAAGCCTTCTCCTGAGGTAACACTTTGTGATCAATTTGCATACTGCTGTCACATGACGTTTAACATGGAAATTTGTAAACAATTGATGTTAATGCATGTTGTTTATTATCTAGACATGCATTGTTGTCAACTAATTTAGTTTTTTTGTTTATTTGAGTACAGACAGGAGTTCCTCGTGGGAACTGTTGCCGTCTCTCAGCTCCTCAATACTGTATGAATGCAAGGCATTTCCTGTCCTCCTCTATTCTTGGGCTAAATGGGATCTGATTTGAGTAGATAAAAGATGGGTAACATGCCAGTGTAATCAAAATCAGGCTTATTTAATAGCTGAACAACAAATGTTGAAGATGCAGTGCAGAATCTCAGTTTCTTAAACTCAGAAAGCAAACCAAAATGTTTCTTCTTGTTTTATCTGGGAACGTAACTTAGCTTTGTTGTCTTCCTCTCTGTTCCTCCCCTGGCACTGATCCAGCCAAACAGTGCCTCAGTAGGGGGTACGTTTATAACTGCTTGTCCTGAGCTTTTTCTGTAGGACTCAAATTAACCCAAACAGACTGGACAGACTCCTTTTACAAGGTAGAGGAGATGGAATTCCTCATGTCTCTGTAGCTGCCAGCCTTCTCTTTTAGGCAGGTATCTCAGCTGCCAGTTTCAATTCTACAGCACTTCTTCAGTTGGAGTGAGCAGGACAACAGTATGGTAGGGAAAGGGGCATAGGTTTTATTCATTGATTCAGTCCTTTATTTATTTATTGATTGTTTTTTAGGCTTTTCAGATACAGTGTTTCACAGTTACTCTTTTGAAGAATGTAGCAAGGAACAATTTACTGTGCTTCTTTTTCTGATGTACTAGATGTACCTCATGCTGACCTAACTGTAGGTTCTTTATGAGCCTTAATGAACTTGTGTGTCCTGGGCTGGGGTTAAAAAACCCACATTATTGAGGTTCCTAAGCCCTTGGAAAATGCTGCTGTAATAAGATCCTAATTTTAACACTAGTATGTGTAAACATTGGTCTCAGATTACCTTTAAAACCTCTGCCATCATAGTAGTTCAGTATGTTTGTAAGGGCAGCATTTGTAGGCTGGTCTGGGTGGGTCTTCTGTGTTTCACACCCAGGTGTCAAAGTGAGGAGTGTGCTGTGAAAGTGTTGCGCTGTCTTTCATCATCCCAGTACAGAATGTCTACAATGTTCACACATTGACAACAAGCTTTCACGTGATGCATTTGAGGCTGGTTTGATTGTCTGTCTTTTAGGCACTTAGATTTTGCCCTTTTTGGATTTTGAGAAACAAAAACTATGTATGTGTAATAATTGTAGCTTTTGGACTTAGGCCAAACCACACTTCTGTTGTACTCGTCCACCACTTAAACCACATAGACCCTCCCAGACCAATCTGCTCCAAATTACATTAGTAGTAACAGTCACATTTGAAGTGTAGACATTTATAAGCAGTTGCTCAGGTTACCGGTACTCTGCAAAAATAGCCATTTTTAGGATTTTGAGTTTTGATAGTTTCCTAGGTAGGATGTTCTGTCCATCTCTTTCCCACTTTCTCCACTGATGGACTCTCATCAGCTCCTCCTGCTGAGCTGTATTATCTAAGGGCTAGATCGATGAGTCTCTCTAAGTCTCTAGAGAGTCTGCTAGGTTTTTCATGCTTGAGCTGAGAGGTCAATTCTGCAGCAGGGCCCACAGGGAGTTCAGCAGGTTCACAGAGTCTAGACCCTCATCTGACACCTTTCAGAGGCAGCGTGTGGCCAATGCTTCATTCCATTTACTTTAGAAGTTGGATGTCAGATTTGGAAATTACATCATATCTACTTTAACATTCTGAGAATTTTGCACTATTTCAAAACATTTTTAAATAATAAGGAGACAATTTCCAAGCATAGGTATGTGTTAAAGACCTACTTATCTATTATGTATGTGTTTGTTGATTTTTAACAGATTTTCATTGCATGTTGCATATTAATCATGTGCACATGCAGTATGTAGTTTAATCTGCATTATTACACTGACATAATTAAATCGTCCATTAAAGATTATTTTATTATTATTTTACTGTAAACTTTATTTACACAGTGAACTGTTCTAAGATCAGCCATGACAGGCTGGATTGATGAATTCTCTTTTTTTAATGGATTTGACCTTTTCAGGTAGTCTATTTGCGCTGATTTAAAAATAGAGCTGACCCAGTGTATAGATATGTTCTGTTTATCATGAAAAGTGGCCTTAAAGGCTCAAGTTCAGCCACACAGCATCAATTAGATGTGGAATGCTGAGAATCCGACAGCTTGTTTTCCGGCATAACAAGATAGCGGAGTGGAGCTGTTCTGTCTAAATATTGGAGCATTCTTTCCATACTGGCCTGCCAGAACTCACCCACTGGATTCTGAGTGTGGGAAATATCCCAGAATTACTCCTGCAAGGTTAAGAACAGAAAATGTTGTAAAGTTTCTTTATCATCAGCATTGTCTACGGCATTGTCATAGTCATCTGCTGCAGCGTAACCATAGCGTAACCAAAATTGTACTTATCGTCATTATAATAAAAATTGGCATTTCTAACTGACATTTTTAATTTGAAAAATTTTCAATCTTTTCTCAGAATCTTGTGCTTTTATTAACGTGCAAAACTTTTTTGTTTTCTTTCTGTCCACAGGGTGAATAAGAGTGAGAAGACTGCAGTGGAGGCACAATGTTTAAAGCAGTACTGAAAATGAACAGAGATGGAGGGAAGGGAAGCAAGAAGGATACGGGTATGTTCAGGCTGGAAACACATGAAGCTTCTGTGTTTTTGTGTTCACTAGAGGTGTAACGGTATGTGGATTTGTTCTGAACCATCATGGTCCGGTCATGCAATGTTCCTGTGAGGTCCAACCTGTGGTGTGAACCAAACTGTAACTTTTGTGTGCCGTTACACCCCAAGTGTAAAGTGTTCACACATAGACTAGTTCATAACTGCCTAGATATGGCATATTGCATTGAGGTTGTTTGTTTATTTTACACTGTATGAACATTTTTATAGTGCAGAGGTACTTTAGGGTTAGCGCTCCAGTGGCCTGCATAGATCTTGATCTGCCTGCAACTGGCTTCTGATATGTTCTCATTTGGATTTATTACTTTAGGCTGCAGGCTGCACTTCTGTCTCGAAAACAGGTGTTCATGTGTATATGAGGATCAGGTGGGAAACGTTTGTTGCCCAGGTGTGTTTGTTTGGAATCACTCAGAGGGAATGATGTTGCCAAGGAGCAGGCCCTGCTCATAAATCTAATTATACGGCCCTCTTACCAAGCTATACATTATTTTCCGCTATTTAAACAAGTGGAGGTATTCTGTTTTTTCCCATATATTAATTTATTTAAAACACTGTACTACATAATATACATTTGACCAAAAGCAAGAGTAAGTTCATCACTTCAGAATGTTATCTTAATCTCCTATTCAGTATAAATCAGAATTCCAGCAGATTGATTAGATCATCTTTTGCTTTAATTCTAACGTCTGCTTTAAGTTCAGGTCACTTTAGCCTTTACATAAGTGGTCCAGTCAAAAACTTGCAAACACTTAGAAATTTGAAACCAGCTATGAGTAATATTGATTCTGCAGGTGACTACACTACACTTGTGTCATCGGTACCCTGTGGAGTTTTTCCTCTTGATAGTTATCTCCTCTGAACCAGAATAGCTCAGGCTTGGACATGTCAGCACTGAATGAGCTAATCACTAATAAGAACAAAGTGTGTGTGTCTGGCCTGCCCAGACAACCACTACCTTCAGTGCTGGGTTACATACACACCTAGCTTTTTATGTGCAACCCCTGTGTATGACTAAGGGTGTGTTTAGACATGACAGTTTTGGTTCATTTAAAATGAACCCTGGTGTAATTGCCTAAAAAGCTTAAACAGACCAAACCCAGGAGGAACATTTCATTTGTCTCTGCATAAGCACTGTGGTATGTGTATTGTATTCATTTTTTATGCATGTATGGTTGATGTTTTATTCATGACTGTAGAAAGGATAGTTTTATCAGGGTTCTTGTGGTCATGAAAAACCTGGAAAAGTCATGCAATTTGAAAATAGCAGTTTTCAGGCCTGGATAAGTTTTAAAAAAAATAAAAATGCCCAGAAGGTCATGGAAATTTGCAATCTACAAATGTGTGTTTCCATTTATCGACTGAGAATAGTTATTTTGATCTATGAACTAGTTCAGTAATGTTGCCCTCTTAGCCTTTTATTGAGCTCTCAGGATCTGACACACATTTTATTATTATTGAAGATTCTGTCAACATTTCTTAACATTGTTTTTTCTTATCATTATAGTTTTAGTTGATTTTTGGTTTTACTGTCCATGTCTGTACCGGTGTTTCAAGGATCATATGATCATAAAATTTTGCCTTAAAAACATAGAAAAGTCATGGATATTTATTGGTAAAAAAAGTGTATGAGCCCTGTTTATGTTTTAAATGAGTATGAGTTGTATCTAACTGTAAATTAAAACATTTGGAAACACATATTGTGTATGCAGTTATATTGCATACACTATATTTCCAAATATTTGTTAAAACCCCTGTTAATGAGCATGTTCAGCTATATTACATTACACCCATTGCTGGCCACACATCTTGATTTGTTTTTTTTGTAGAGAAGTATTGCCAATAGAATAGGATTCTATGGAGCAGATAAACATGAACCAATTGACATCATGCCTAAAGATAGCCCCCAGCATTGAGCTGTGGATGGATAATGTTGTCTAAAATGATGATGCTCCATTTAATTTTTTTTGGAATAAGTTAGAGATAAGGATGGGAATTGATCATCCAGTATCATTACCCCACTTACAATCATATGATGCATGATTTTTGCTTTAATATTTTGTTTTTAAAGTAAAACTACATTTGAAAACGGACCTTTACAATGAAGCATGAAAAACAGCAACCTGCTCTAGGCTTCTCAGTGCTAATATGAGATGTCTGACTCAGCATCCTCTATAGAAAAGCACCAAATTAATCCCAAATATCAAGTATACATCACAGCATTCCTGATTCCCTCTTAAAACTGATAGTGACAAACTGGCTATGAAAAACTCATTCCCAATGTGGACACTGTCCTATGTTCCTATGTAAGATCATTTCAGTGGATCATTTCAGGAACCACCCCCCGTGTGAAAGAACTCTCTATTAGCTTATCAGTTCTGTTACTCTCACCTTTCTGCTGGGTACAGTCCATCAGATTAAGGATGGGCTCCTCCTCTCAGAACACGTCTGCTGTCTGTCTCTTGTCACTCTTTGTTTCTTACCACCACTCCCCACTGGCAGAGATAGTGATGGCCCATCTTGTCACAGTTGCTTTGAATTAGGAGGAATGACAGGTTTCCTCTGCCTTTGATGTGGTGGGCACCATAGCTATTATACTGTCACATGATTATATTGGCTTCCACTGGAGGGTGTCTATTATAAACATTTAGTTCGCTGAAGGATGTATATGAATGCAAATGAAAAAATCTGCAGCCACATTTCATCTTCACATTTTGTCCAGCCTATTTTCCTAGAAGATTGAAGATCTGAAGATTGTACGCCTGTGTGCAAGTCTGTACCTGGCTGGATTCTGCCTTTGCCTTGTGTTTGGATACACAGGGCACTGCTTGCTGGTGACGCTGTGCTTGAATCTTTGTAGATTCAGTAATAATCTAGGTGTGAATGTTTAGACCTGTGTACATTTTAGTTTTGTATTGTTTAACTGCTCAGCAGATTCTGTGATAAAGTGCTTTAATGCAATTTTTAAATACCTTTTTGTCTTGTCTCTCACAAGGCTAGTAACACATACATCTTCCCAGTTTACATGGCAGAATACTTAATGTTCTCTGAGGACAGACAGTAACATACTGTCCATGAAAGATTCACAGAACCTGCTGCCGAATATTATAGTTTTCCAGAAAATCCTGCAGATAATGAGGATTCCATAATACCACATCTGCTACAATGCAGCTTGCACTATAAACCCAGAAACTCAAGAGCTTGTATGCAAGTCTATCATACATTTCTTTTTTTATAGGTATACTGACACACACTCAAGGGGTAGGAACTACTATTGTGTCCCATGGAAGTCAAAGGATTCTACTGTATGGGAATTGGAAATGACAAGATATTAAGTTAAATAACTGGGTTTTGAATCATTGCATCTGTAAAATGTAGTTAATAGCAATAGGCAATAGGCATTGGTTTTTAGGCATGTACATACAGTTCTCTGACACATTTAATATGGATTAATATGTTGCTTGGCATGTTGGTTGAATTTAATAACGCATGTATTGATCATTGATATTCTTGTCAGTAGCATGGTACTTATAAAAACGTGCATTAAAGTTCCCAGGAATTCCAGTTGAGTTGCCTAGATTTTGCTTACCTGTCTGAGACTGTGTGCTGCTGGTATTTTGAAAATGATTGTGGAAAGTTTGCTCCGTTGCCCGGGACCAAACCCATCATCATGCTTAAGGCAGCTCCAAATCACACAGGGCTCAGAGCATAGCTAATTTCACTCTTTTATTTTTGTGTAATTCTCCTTTAGACTGTGTGCTGGTCTATACTATTGGTCAGCACACTTGTATAAAGTTAAAGGGGGTATTGTTTTAGCTGTTATATTACACTTAGCGTTGAAGTAGTATAGTATTTAAAACAAAGAATTCATTAAGTTAGAACTTTAGGAACTGCCAGATCAATTTCTGCTTCTGGAATTTTACATTGACATGTATGCTTTCCCAGATGAGGAAGTCAGCTGTTTTGCCCCTTTCCCTCAGAACTGGGCTGGCTCTCATGGTGCATTCTAATCACTCCAGTAGTTTCCTGTGTAGTCGAATGCACATGGAATATAGATATTTTAAGTAAGTTTTCAAACAATAAGGAGTGTGGAAGGAATCAGTTCAAAGGGAACTTCAAACTGAATAGAAGACAATTTATACTCATACTGTGATGAGTCAATTCATGGTAGAATATGCAGCTGCTTGTAGGGTATGCATAGACTGTAGTGTAGTTCAAAAAGTAGCATTACCTGGCCTTACGAGTAGTGAGCAACTGTATTACTACTGTTTATCTTCACGTTTTTAATAGTTAAACAGTTGGTGCACATCATGAGCAATAAAATGCAGTTTAAATATGATATAAATCTGTTGTATCTTTAAAAAAAATACCAAAAATCACATTTATTCACATATTATAGACATGGTACGATGAATGTGGTTTATTAGTTAGCCTGTTACTTTATAAAGCAAATAATCAGTTAAATAGTGCTTTAAATGTGATGTGCTGTCTTTAATGTGATGACATTGCAGGGCATTCTGTATCAAGTTTGAATAGAGTTTGAATAGAGTTTATGGTTATGATTTGTGCTCTACAGATTATTGTCTGCATTAGGTTTAGGTTTAAATGGAAATTTCAAATTGTGGCTCAGGATCTAAGGTGTTTATGTTATTCTCTCTTAATATGTGCTGCTTAGCTCCATGAGGAAAAGTACCTGTAAGTGTGTGATGTATCCTTTCCTGGCCTGAGGCTTTTCAGAATATGACATGCTCTGATTCCCAGGATCTCAGAGCGCTGAGTCCCTGGCTAGTGTGAGAGATGAGTGTGTCTTCAGGTGAGTTCAGTGTAGCCTGTTCAGCTGTAATCTTTAGGGAGTGTCTCTACCAGCCTCCTACTCCAGAGTGGTTATTACTGCAGTGTGTAGGAGTTGCAAGGCCTGCCGCACTTACTCTTTCAGTTGCTTACTCTACTTATCTGTTTCCCACTCGTATAATCTTACCCTCTCAGAGTTTATTTTTTTTTCCATTCTGTCTCTTTTTGTCTGTTCTTGATTTGATTGTGTGCACTTGTCAACCTTGTCACAAACATTGCTCATTACGTCAGTGGAGACATCAAAGTACCGCAAAATGATACTCTGGCCTCAGTAATGTTTGCTTGAAGTCTCCATTACTCTGTTTATCATTCCATTTACTGTACATAATGGGTTTGTCAGCACTCCTTTGACTGTGGTGTTGACCATTATATATCTTTCATCTTTCAGAGCAAGATCTAGATTAAATCTAGATATTTTCTTAAACCACAAAAATCATGTCATGTTCATATGAGATGAATTATAAAGCACTTCATACTGTAGTAAAACATACTTACAGGCCAGTTAGTAACCAGTTTTGTAGTTGTAGCATTTTTAAACAGACTAAATTCTGTGATTGCTAATGCAAACAGCCAAGCACAGCCTGGCTACAAACTTAAAAACAAATAAAGACAATATATATATATTTATTATTTGTGAGTATTACTGGATAGATTTTCTGTCTTTCTTTCTAAGACATTGTATTGCATGTTATTCAGCTGATTAACTCATTCCATGGCATCTGATAGCTGGATAACACAGTAATGCTGTTAGCCATCCTAGCATTAGCGCTTAGCCTTTTTAGCCTCTCTGCCTCACTGTCTCCTATAGTAGCTGTTGCACTTAGGTTGAAAGGCTTTCGTCAGTGGCCTGGGTTTACACATACAAGTTTTAGGGGAATTAATAAAATTAGTAAAGGCTGTTATGTAATTGTATGTGGGTTTTGCTTTTAACTGAGGGCACAAGAGCATTTAAAGTTTGTAGTTTGCTACTTCCATGTACTGAACTCATTAATCAACAATGATAAACTACCGGTTTTCCTTTCTAAATTGCCTATAAGTGCAGTGTATTACGTAGTCATATGTACACACAGACATTTCCTTCAGGTCTTTGTATTTCCTACAAAGACCTATTCAATCTGAAATATGTAATACATCAGTTTAGAAGCCTTTGATACTGTGGAAAGCAAGAGCGCGATAATATGTATTGGCTTAGTGTGGCGCCTAGGTGTGAATGCCAGTGCTATCAGCACCATGTGTTAAAATGATCCTTTGTAGTGGTTCTGCATTTTGGGTCAATTATTACCTCATTCATCCTGGACACAGTTCAACCCTGTTTATTTCATTCATGCATGCTTGCGTGGGTGGTTTTTGAAATCCCATTTCCCTGTTTCTGACATTTTGATCGTTTTTTTATCTTGAACTTAGGCTGAACTTCTCTACCACTCTAGTGTATTTATTTAATTTTGTTTAATTTTGGATATTTTACTCTACATTATGTGTATATACCAGCATGCTGAAAGACACTAAACATACAAAGTCTTTACTAAAAGGTCACTGTTGATTCAGCTGTGTGTGTGTGTGTGTGTGTGCTTAGCTGCTGCAGTCTGTCTCAGCAGTATGTTCCTGCAACAAGACATACCTGTTTTCCCATTGGTTGGCTTATAGCCAGAAAACTGAGAGACTTAAAAATCTCTTCCTTCTTTGATGTTTTCAGGTTGATGGACATGCTAGCAATACTGATGACCTCAATGCTAGATTGCTAATTAAAGAAAACACGGCTGAGGCTGTAGGAATGGTGTAGGAGGAAGAGTGATGGAGTGAGGGTTTGTGATTGAGTGATTATGACATTCACAAAATACTTTTTTTTTTTTTTTGTCGTTTGTCGGGTTTCAGTCCATTCATCAAGGGGGTTTATCTAAAACAAACAGACGTGAATTATCCTGGAATGTGTGAAATTGTAGGTCAGTATGTTGACAGCATATTAATTTTATTCTAACCATCCTGACAAACAAAGGAAGTTTATATGATTACTGTTGAAGTGTAAGATCGGGAACCTCTCAGAATGCTTCTGCCTGTTACGTTTTACTGTAATCTGCTCAGGACATGTAGTGAAATATTAAACAGTCAGGTCATAAGGCCTGCTTTCTAGTTCTCTTTCTACCCTGCAACTTTTTCCAGTTCCACTTCCACAGTTTCCTCCCGATTGTGTGATCTGCACTTGTTTATGGGTCTTTATCTAGATATACAATTTTTTTAGCGTGGCAGTTTTTTTCCCTTTAAAATAAACCATGCAAAAAGATGTTCATTATTATGTCACAATGATGTAAATTCACTATTAAGTGAACCAAATGAGGTATGGCAGCAAACATTTCATATGCAATCTGACATTGTATGCAGTCTGCAATCTACTTGATAAAAACCTCAGCAACCACCTAAAAAACATAGAAACAACATAGAATCATTATAGCGTGCATCTAGCAAAAATATAGTAAGCTCAGAATAGCTTAGCAGATTAGGTTGAGTCAAAAATATTAAAAAAAAGAGAATAAAAAGCAAAAGCAATCACTTAGCAATACAATGAAAACAGTCTGATGTTAAAAGAAACCATCTAGCAGCACCATTGCAACCAGTGCTTAGCATAATCTTTTCTTCGTGTGACCATGTAGCATCCGTGTATCAAGTAAAGGAGGGAAATATCTTCATCACAGAGTATAATATTAAATTATTTTGTTTGATATTTATTTATAGTAGCAACAACACTGTATGCTGCATATTTAAATAGTAAATATTTGATTTTATATCTAAGTATTACATATTTTTATTAATAAACTTGAGACTTGTTTCATTGTGTTGTTTGATTTGTGGCCAAAAAGTCAAAAAGTTATGTTGCTACTTTTATTATGATATTTCTGTGACATAATTAGCATAAGACTGTACTCAGTTGAGAGACAGCACATGTACACCTTTTATTATTAAATTACAAACAGATGATAACATGCATAGCAGGCATGATATTATGATATGTTATTTTGTTATTTCTTGTATTAAATATATTGCCCCAGCCTAGTTTACCTGTTATCTGTCATTGTGTGTGGGAATCTCACTCCCTATGACAAAAATGGATGAAAACTAAACCCTTGAAATAGAACCAAACTCAAATACAGTTGCTAATTACAGTAACAAAGTAACAACCCCTCTGTATGCTAGACTCTTTTATGCCACAGTCCACAGGTGCACTTGCAAGACTGTACATTTGTGTCGGTTATTGAGGACAGCTGCGTTAGCCACTGTGGACCCCTACAGACACACATTACACAACACCTCCCACCTGCTGCTGCTGGCTGTGACTGTAGTTACACAAGCTGGCTTAAACATCACAATGATATATTTCTGCCTTTTCAGAGCCAGTGTTCGTATCGGTTCAGGCCATCTGTACTGTTGTCATGTACTTATTCTTTTGGTTCTAGAAAAGAAAGGAAATAATTAATCTCATTTTATCAGTTAGGTCAAAGGTGAGTTGACTTCAGGAGCAGACAAAAACAATTCTTTATGGGAGTTTCTTTTTCGGAACATGACAGCTAATTATCGTAGCTCGATCTTAATGGACCAGAAAGAGACCATGCTGTGGAATACTGTGAGTTAAGGAACACATTGAACCTTCACGTCATGGAAAAATGTTATTTTAGAAAACATAGTTGTGGTATTTACTGTTTAATTTGCTATAAAAGGCTTTAGTAGTTTATCTGTAGCTTAAGGAACAATATGTTTATCTTTCAAGCATGTCAGAAACATGCAGACACAAATCGTTTGTTGCAATTCCTACTTGTATTTGTTTTCCCTTTTACTATTCCCAGTTTGGAATTACTAACTCTGTGTGCCAGGCCCAGACAATGAAACAAACAAATAAATTTAACCATGCAGCGTTTGTATGCTCCAAGACAATTTCTAATGAGCTGGACTGCAAATGCAGTCTTAATCCAAAATGTAGTGTCAGTCAGCCTCTCTATATGGTGGATTGGAACTTATCAGTCAACAGCAATTCATCCAGAATTCCTCATTCCGCTGCAATCAGGACACTGATATTTTCAGACTTTAATAACTCCAACCACAGTGACTGAGCTCTTTGTCTTCCTTCATTAGCGGTTCTCTCCTGTGGAGCTCTGCAGCTTTCCTTATCACACTGTTTTACGCACTGAATTACCTTTGGTATTTTCATTACTGATGCTCCACACGGAGGCCTGCTGCTGGTTTTATGTTCCTCTGGGCTTTTAATATTTATGGTACTCATGTCAAATATTTGTTCTCTGAATGTTTTCTGTCTGGCGGTTGGGAACACACACAGTATATTTCGGAAGAAGCTCAGCCACCTCCCTGCCAAAGGAGAATGTTGTCGTAATGAGGCTCACCACAGGACAGCTAGAGATTCAGAATAACTGCGACCTACCCACTTTTCTCGAAGCTGTTTAAAGTAGGGTCTATGAGTTTTCCACAGCTCTCACTCTTCCTGGCACACTTTCTACACTGCAGTTCCAGTGTTGGAGAGACCTGTTTAGTTTTGGCTGAATTGTACAACATACTGTACACAGTAAGATCCAACATCTAGACTCATCATTTCACAGTTCCTGGTTTCTTTGAGTAGGTATTTTTGGTATCTGCTGTAGAGCCAAGTCTAGTTTTGCAGAGCAGAGAACAGCATGATTTGAAACAGGTAAGAAGTAGGGGTGTACCATTCTGATCTGGTTTTGGATTATGGCAGTACTAGGCATATTTGAGTATTTTGAGTAGTTATCGGCTATTTTAAGTCTGATCTATTCTGATTGTTTTTTACTTTTTCAGTAGAATGACCTTTGTTGGGCGAGATTATTATAAACTATTCTCAGTAGTGTTGGGCGATTTTCATGATTAATTTAGTTAATTCGAATTACAGTTTTATGTGATTTTTAAAATGGTAGACGCGAATTTACATACAGATTTTTTTTAATCTAAAATATCCAAAAACGTGACTCATTTCTGGAATGTTAATCTGTTTTACTTTGGTTACCGGTGCCAGATTAATTTTGGAAAATAATAATAATCTCTCCTTCAAGTTTCGTTTGTGGCTTGTTTAGGGCATTATTTCTCAATTTTCAGTCACAAACCCGTGTTCTGAAGTATAATCCAGTGTCCGTCAGTGTGTGAGTTTTTCCGCGGCTGTGTGTACATGAGGTCACCGCGTGATATGAAAGCAAGGGCTTGTAAACAATGTTTTGAATCATCGATCAACACAAGGAGTCAACTCAACCCAAAGCGTCTGAAGAGGTAAACCTAGTTTTGAACCATTTCTTTGTCATCTGTAGTTTGATTTTTAGTAGGGGGGAAATATTTATAAGCAATTATAAGCGATTATGAGCAAAAATCTTTTTTTTTTGCCCAGCACTAATTCCCAGGTTGCAGCAGTGAATAAAACAAAACAGTCTATAGTCTGTAGTGTGGAACAACATACAGCCTTGACGATCCGGGTGCTCAGTCAGATCCTAGTAGGGTGTTTTCTCTGGTCTGAATTAGTTAAGTTCTTAAATGTTCAGTGTTTTCATATTGTGGTTTGTTTTCACATGAGGAAAAAATGCTAGTGCACAAACATTCTTCACACCAATCCACATAAGACAGTTTTCTCTGTTTAATGGTCAGGCCTGTCTGGGATGTGAGCAAGAAATTAAAGACAGGATAAAGATCCTGTGTTCTAATATTTCTCAGCGGTTCATAATGACGCTAGTGCAGAGATAGCATGTGCTCATAGCTGTAGTTTCGGTAATTATCTCTCTAATATACCAGGTTATATTGGCTATGGGAGCGATTTAGCTCAAACTTGCAGAGTACACCTAATAATTGGGTTGGATCTAACTTCAAATGAACCGCACCTGGCAGCTTTATAATAAACTAGATTTAATTTTACTGAGATACCTTTACAAAAACTTTTGCATACTCTTTTCTCTGGGTACACAGTCTGAAATATTTTACTGTACATGCCATAGCCTATGCATACAATTATTTATACCAGAATTATCCAAGCATGTAGATATTTTGAGGTAAATTATACCACACCAGTAATAAAATGGAAAATTAAACTGAAAAACTGTGGCATGCTATTGTTCTTTTTGGGACCAGCTTCAGTATCACAGCCTTCTGAGCACCAAGAGGTAACTATTAACAGGGCGTTCCCCCACACAAAAAAACACACACACACGCGCACACACACACACGCATATATACATACATCCTTTGGTTTGGAAATGTATTCAGGCCCTTCAGGTGTGTCCACACATGGCCCACCCTAATGCTCATATTTCCAGACAGGCAAAATAATGGCACTATGGGAATAGCCTTGAATCTGGCATGCTCTGTGTTTACAAGACCTTAGCACATAACAGACCTCAGACATATATTTTTTTTCTCTCTCTAACTCTTTCCTTCCCTGCTCTCTCTCTCTTCTTCCCTCACCCCCCTCCCAACAAATGAACCGTATTTTGTTTAATATATAACCAGCATGTCAGGTTCTCGGCCAAATTCTATAGTTTAAATGAGCTCATGTAACCATTAGAGTGTCAGGGCGATGTAATCCAGTAATACTGAGGCCCATTGATAAAGTGCTTGGAGAAAACCTGACAGTATCAGATCTCGGACACCTGAACCTTCACCTAATTTCTGCTCCCTCTGTTACTGTAAATGCAGCTCTTACGATGCAGTAAATGGAAAGGAGTGTATGTGAAATCCATTATTTTCACATGAAGCAGATTTACAGTGAGATACTGTGTGATTAATATTATTTTCCCATTTCTTTATCAGACACATGAGTCTATATAACTCTTCACAAAATAGTTTTATTATAAGTTATGATTGATTGATACACTCAAGAACAAACAATCAAGAAAAAAGTTTTTTCTAAGCATTAGTTGTTGATGGGAGCTAGTTCACACATGTTGAGCATGCAAGCAGAGCTGGAACTTGTGAAACCCTGGTGTCTGTGACTTTGGAAATGCCTGTGTAGTGAACACAAAAAAAACACAAAGAGAAGCGCCAAACAAACCAAGGGTGTCTCAGGATGGGATGGTGGGAACACAGTGATGTCATTGCCTAAATCAATCTGCTCTTCAACACCAGGGTTATCTTAGTTCAGTGCCATCATGGAAGGATGAACTGTGTACAGTTACAGTGGGAGATTGAGTAGAACTTTGTATCAGTGGCCTTGTGGAGATTTAGATTGGGGTTTCTTTGTTGATTGAGCATTCTGAGTTGTTGTACTGTGCAAGTTTAGATTAATCATTTTGTGTTACTTTTGGTTGCAGTTAACATAATATTGAGTAATGCTGCAACAATTAACTGACTTTGTTAATTAATAATCTGTTAATAACCTGTTTCAGTCTTATTTACTATCAACGTTATTTTTTTGTTTGCATTTATGCTTATTTTAAATGCTTTTAGAAAAGGAACTAAAATTATTTATTTCTATTTTTTATCTCATTTTCTTCCCAATTTACAAGGCCAACTACCCAACCCACTCTTATTAGGGCTAGGAATGCCCCAACACCAGGGGACAGGGCACATGCCTCCTCCGACACAAGTCAGCCACCACCTCTTTTCCAACTCGTGCAGATGTAGCATTGCTGAGGTGATCTTTAAGTTTAAGGCGTTTAAGCATTTTAGACACTCTTAGTTAATCTATTTTAACCTGGCATTATGCAGTTTGCTGTGACTAATACGGACAGGATTTACATGAAAACGTTGTTTCTAAATATAGCTGGAAATGTAAGCATTAACCAGGTCAGCCTACTGTTCATGTTGCAGCAATAGTGTGAAATATGATCTCCAGTTGTAGTTATTGAGTAACCATATGAATCAACATGTAAACTCAAAAGTGTGATTGGTTAGCCATTTGTTGCCCTTCTGTTGTCACTGTGGCAACCAGTGTGGACTAATAATGATTTGCAAGCAAATACAACTAGTATCTGACCAGTCAAATTGGATGTGGATACTTGTAAATTCAATCCACTTTCTGAACAGATCTGATTTAACATGCAGTGTGAACAAAACCCAGTAGCAATCAAATCAACAGCCAGGCCACTACCGAGCTTTCCGGATTCAGAACTAAGTATTAGCCTGCATCACGCTTCTTAATTTCCGTGGGGTTTCACCATGCACGCATTTTGGGGGTTTATTGAGTGTTTACAGTGTGTGTTTTTAAGGTCTGATGGAGTTCACATATTTTAAGTGTTTTGTTTGGTTCAGTCACTGATTACTCTGCTTCTTGTTAAGTGTTAATTAAATCTGTTATGGTGTGTTCAGGAGAACACACTGGTCTGATAAGTGTGTGAGTTGGAGTGTGTGTGTTTATGTGTGTGTGCATGCAGACACACACACACAATGCCTGAGGAAAGGCTCCCTTTGATCTTTTAAATGGCTATTTGTGTGCAAGTGGCTTTGGGTCCAAGGGTCCATCCTGCTGGCTGCTAAGTAGCAAACCCCACTGCCCCATTTCTGTTTATTTTTCAGTGTGAAGTCAGATGGAGCGGAGTGTATGTCTATTGCGGAGGAGAAATTTTTAATATCTACCTCCTGTAAAACAGAAGCCATGAACATGGGGCACATCCCTGTGTATGTGTATTTTGTTGCCAAGTTAAAGTCCAGAATGTTTAGACACCTAGGCTATGTTAATAAAAATAAATAATTGCTTAATAATAATAATTTCTGCATACATGCACTGTGCTAGTACACTAATATCTATTATACCACAGTTAGTTCACACCCTGCAACGTGATTGGCTGAAAGGCATTCCTTGAGTGCCATTATCAGCTGGTAATGCACTGTAACCGAAGCTCTTCATGTATCACTCCGTCACATACAGGTAACCTAGCAATGATGCAGCGCTTACAAGCCAAACAGCGCAGCTACAAACAGAGCAGTAATGGAACTATTTTAACTCGCGGAGTGTTTATAACCAAACAGATCATATTTTCTCATTTTCTTTAACTCAAAATCTTTCAATAAACAGCGATAATTAAATTATGGTATAATCACAATAATACACTGGAAGTTAGTGCTATAACATGTAATATGTAATGTAACATGTAATGCTGATCTACGACACTTGGCACAGCAGCAAAATTACACGTTACAGCACTTCCTCTTTTGTATTATTGCTTAAGTGTACAATGTAAAGAACTACCTCCAAATTCACTTTGTCCAAGTAAATAAAAACAGGAAAAAATTAATATTCAAGTAGACACTGGCTAAATCCACTCATATTTGCAGTAGAGAGGAAAATTATATTTCTTTCTGTAGAGTTACAAATGTAAATGTTTAAGCAAAGTGTCCCCTACAATGTTACCATAGTTGACAACTAGCAATCTCTTACAACCTCTTAGCAACACCCTTAGCAACCATCTGGAAACCATAGTGACTGACTAGCAACCATATTGTGACACCATATCATCTACCTGAAAAACCATAGCAATTACCTTGCAACCACAAAACATGATAGCATCCACAGGGAAACCACTGTAACCACCAAGCAACTCCACACTGACCACCTGTTGAAAAATAGCGTTAAAAATATCTTTTGACTGATGAAGTTCAACTCACTAATGCCTGATCAAACAGCTGTAATCCAGTGTGATTCTTAGTGAAGCACATTAACCGTTTGCTGCTTACTCTCTGTAGTGCAGCACAAAAAAATGAAACACCCCTTTTATTTTATAGTTCCTCCCTCCCAAAAAAGACCAGTTGTTTCATCAGTGGTTTATCTATAAGAGAGATAACAAAAAGGTCAGGAGTTCACTGTAGATGTGCTGTTTGCATCTGGCATTGCTGTTTTAGCTTTCCCTACTGCTCTCCTCACTGAGCTCACAGGGAGTGTGTGTTACTGCTGTTTATCTCTCTGACAGACTGTAGATGAATAGTTTACCTCCATCTCTGTGATCATTTAGGAGCATGACTCAAGTAATGCCCTACTATCTTTAGTCTTGTGCTTTCAAAGAGAGGAGGAATAATCATCTCCACACAACAGAGACAGCATCTTCCCTTCTCTTCAGGTGTCCTGCTCCAGGTCCAGCTTTTAGAATAAGCTTAGATGTGGCTTTATTTAAAGTTCTGTTGGGTGATGTTATGTGGTTAGGTAGAATGTCCTGGAAAGTTAATTGAGATGGAAATCAGGTTTTACCCAGCCTATAGCACTTCACTTATCATCAGTAAAGATCTATTATTCACTGTGTCCAAACATACTGCTTTCTGACAAGTAGTCAAATATGTGCAAACACAGCATACTAACAAACTTTAATTATTTTTCTCAAACAATTGCCCAAAGCCTCTTATAATACTACTTTTTTAGAGTGCCATCCAGTGTTATGAGCTTAGTTTGTTTATTTATTTATAATTGTTCCTCCCGTAATAATTAATTTCCCACACTTAACACAATTTATTCATGCATTTTATTTAAACACACATAACTGCTGGTGCTTAGCACACTAAATGTGATTATTTTAATCACCCTCTTATTCATTTTTGCAAACTTTACCAATCTCAGTTGTCTCTTTAATTTTTTTCCAAATGCAACTCAAACTTGGATGTGTCAGATTTCTGCCCCTTTCTTTTTAGCTCTCTGAATGAGAGCTGAAATTCTCCATGCTTCATTTACTTTCCCAAAATAGAAAAGAGCCCACAGAGTACTGAGTTTACCATTTCATAATTAGACAATTAAAAAAACAGCCTCAATGGAGAAAGCCAGTATTCACCAAAGCAAAAAAATTGTGCAAAAAAGTAAAAATACTACAGCCAAAATGGAATTTCTGTTGATGTGTCAAGCTGTAAGTAACATGACTTTCCTTTCAGTGCCACGGGTGACCAGTGACAGAAGAAATGACTCTCCCTACTGATGGTCCGATCATGACATACAGTTTTTTAAAGGTTGTTTTAACATTCTAGAATGCAAAGGCTAAAGCTGTTCTAAAAACATGGCTTTTTGCACTACTTTCCCAGAACTGTCTAGTGTGTTTGTGCTCTTAGTTGTGTTGTGAAAACAATATATTTTTGAGACATTCTACCTGTTTGCATGCTTTTTTTTTACTTTTGTGACATACACAACTAAAAAAAGTCTGTCTAAAGGCCTTAATTCTAACCATTGTATTAGACAAGGTACAGATTTCTTGTTGTGTTTTTTACAATGACATTAAAATGTGATCCATCCTAGAAGGCGGTATCTCTGTTGAGTAAATTAGGCACAAGTTTACTCACTGGCCGTTGAAGTACATCAGAACACCAGGCATGCAGGAGAATCCCTCCAGTTGTAGACTCTTTGCTTATGTTAGGGATTATGTTGCTCTGTCAGTGGAGCCGTGCTCTGTGTGAGAATCTGCTCCATTTAAACATGCTCAATAGGCCTCAGCCCAGACTTCCTATTGTCCATTGTCAACTGTTGTTCTCGTGACCTACTCGGCTTGTATGTGGAACCCTTGTCTAATGGCCTGTGCTAATGCCAATCAAATTCTGCCATTAACCTCTCACCTCGCCATGGCTGCTCTGAGAGGCCAGCCCAGTGTGGAAACACATCACCACAGCAACCATTGACCGTCCACCACCCTGTACGGGAAACCGGAATTGGCCTCTTGAGCTTTCAGAAAACACAAACACACCATTAACATGAAAAACAGAACATGTTAAGACAGTGTGTTTCACTGCTTTGACTGGTTTTAATGAGTTGAAATGTGTCTTATAGAGCTCTGAATACATAAATCTGTGTGTTGTGTTGGCTTCCTCAGATCCATGATTCATAAAACATTGGTGTTGTTTGCAAAACATTATGAAACCTTAATAGCCTGATGTTAATGCTGGAAAATTATTAAAATAAAATAAAAAATGTAATTTAGAATTTTGATTGTATTTAAAAGAGTAGCTCCTTTCAACCTTACAAGAGTATTTTATATTAAACAAGTTTGAAATGTTGCAGCGCCTTTATACAAGGAGGTCTATTATGATAATGAGTTCTATAAAAATGTCGACCAGGTTCTAATTTAAAACCCTGAAAACCTGAAGAAACGCAAATAAATAAGCTCTACATCCCCTTGTCTCCTTATTCTTAGTGTAACACAAACCCAGAACAGATGCCCCTGCAAGCTAGTAGCTTGCTGTTTTATATTGCCCCCTCCATATTTCTTCTGTTTTTGCATATTAATTACACCAAATAGTTTGGGTTCCTCAATTAAGATGTAATATAAGACGAGTTGGTGAACATGAGGGAACACAAAGCATAGTCTTCCCATTCTTTCACATCGCTGAGGAAAAATAATGGCCTTTAACTGCTTTAAAGGGGACATGAAACACTTCAAGTATTTAGTATAATTCACAAGATGTATTTTCACTCTAACAAATTGTATAAGTTTAACAGTTGTCAGTGAAGCGGAATTAAAATAATAAGCAATCTAAATGTCATTTTTTTAAGTAAGGGCAGCGCCATCTTGTCCCAGCGCTGAAAGTGACGTCACGAGGTTGGTTCTCGCACGCCTCACTACTATAATCTATGAGAATACCGTAATTTAGATCCTCAATAGATCATAAAATCCAAACCAAAACTCAATGCAGATCGGGGGGGCACTTTTGTATTGTCCCTGTGTGTAGTAATACTGGGAGTAGTGAAATTTAATAGGGTGAGGAATGAGAAATATTCACTTTCACTTTCATACCTTCAGCGGGGGCTCGCAGCGCTGAAGCGTGAGAATCCTCAAGTTAGCTGTAATGCTAGGGGTTAGTGGCGAGCACTTTCTAGACCAGGACTATGTGAAGGAGAGGGGTTTGAGTCAGGAGCATTAGCGCCGGATAAATAAGCTGCAGTCCGAGGCTTTTTTCCTCCGTTTTTTATTTTTCCTCTGATCAGCTGGGATGTACAGACCTTCCGAATGTGTAACGTTACTATGAGAGCAGCAGCTGTACGAGCCAAACAACGCGCTCACCCAGCAGAGCAGCGAGAGGTACCGTTACCGAAAGTCTAGATAAAATGACAATTTAAAGAGAACATAGCTAGCGTTAGCTACTTAGCTAGCTATCTTATTATAGCTAGCCAACGCTAGCTAACTAGCCAACACTAACTAGATGAAGCTAAGTAACGTTACCCAGTAAGCCTTATAACTTCTAAACTGAACGGTTTATCAACCAAACAGCGCCTTGGTGTTTCAATATCCACTTAAATCATGTTCGTTTCATTCAGTCTTAATAGACTTTGGACTTTACATGTTAAATAGCTAAATGTATATAAAATAGCTGGTTAACTGGATGGTAGTACCTGCTGTGGTCGCGCTGCAGGGTTCTGCACGGCTCCACGTAGAGAGAGAATAAACACTCCCAAAACCCCTCGCTCTCGGAAAAGCATCTGAAAAGTCCTGCTCAGGTTTATACAGGAAAGATCTCTGAGTAAATGCTCCATGTTAGCCTAGTTCAGCTTCATCTTCATCCATAATCTCCACATACAATAAGCGCTTTTCCTCTAGCTATATGCCTGGGATCTTAAACCAACCAACCTCGTGACGTCACCAGCGCTGCACGGGCAACATGGCGGCGCCCTAGCTCAAACGTAACAAACATAAATATATTATAATTTAGTGTGTAAACATTTTATATAAAAATTCCCCCCCAAATAAATTCCATTATATTTAATCCCTTAGAAAACTTGTACAAACTGAAATGTTTCATGTCCCCTTTAATTGATCCACATTATATTGCATTTTATCTTAGGGACCTGCCAAAGTGTCTCAGCAGGGTTCAAGTCAAGACTTTCAAAACGATGTGACTTGCTGACCATAGACTAAAGACCTGACATTGTCCTGCAGGATTTTCTGAAAAAAAAAAGTAGAATCTATGGTTCTGTAATTAGTAGAGATGGACCGATGGGGCCAAATGCCACATTAATGCCACACAGATGCCAGACAAACCTGGTACTGATTCACCTAATTACATCCACGCCTAAGCAAACACTGGTAATTTACACTGATAGTAAATAAACACAAGAGTGTTACTGACCAAAATAAAAGCTTTTCAGGAGAGAGATAAGTTACGTGTAAATATTTATAAGACACCATCATTTTTATATTTTATATATGTCAATACCGCAGGAACGTGTATCCCAACATCAGCCACCTCACAGCCTGTTTTTGGGAGTTAACTTACTGCTTAAAATAGGTCATATTTACTGTTAATATATAACTAATATATTATTTTATTAAGAACAACAGTAATCTAGAGCTGTTGTTCTTCCAGCTAGAGCTTAGATTGGGCTAAAAATCCAGCCTGACTCTGCCTGCCCTCTGTTATTACGAGCGCGGACCTAATTTAAACTCCGCATTTTTATAATAGTTAATAATAGTTGGATTGAGCGAAATGTTTTAATGATGCTAATAAACAGTACAACACAGAATAAGACTTTTTTTTATTTTACGAAACTGACAGCGCTGTGTTTTCTCCACAGCGAGGACGTGAATCACTTATCTAACCAACCTGTACTGATTTCTGTCCCCAATAACCCTTTCAATAACCTCTAATAGACTTTAATAGTCTTCAGTAGTCTTCTACAGTCTTACCTGCAGCCGTGTTCACTAAACCGCGCAGTTCTGAACATTCTGAGGTGATCAGCGCGCAAACTGCACCGTGCCTTTAATTTTATCTGAGCGGAACTGCGGCTTCCTCAGCGAGTCCAGTATAAACCGATACGGAGTGGAGGAGCTGGAGTGTGAACACACAGAAGCAGCAGAGAGGAGCGAAAACTTGTGCATATCCAGCTCTAAGAACACTGACTATAGTCCCCTGCTGTTGTTAGCTTGTGAGCTAACTAGCTTCGTGACTGATGCGGCTGTTAAAAGCTCTGTGACTGCTCCTGAGGTTAGCTGCTGTAGAGAGCGGTATTATCCTGTTATTGTGGTTAAAACCTTTTTCTGTTCACTATGAGGTGCATTAGTCCTACATATGAACTGCAGAAACTAAAAACGCTCCAGACTGACTGAGCTTTTCCTGTAGCCCGTGGCTGGGCTGTAGCTCTGTGACTGAGTGAAGAGAGCGGGGCTTGTGCTGCTGCTGCAGATCCGACTAGTGGTTGGATGAGGAACTGCAGCTTCCTGTGAGCGAGCAGTTTCTCCGGCCATCCACACACAGCACTGCTTAACCCCACACTCCTGAATCAGATCGGCTAAAATCAGAGGAATATCGGCCGATCGCCGATACCGTATTTTTACCGTATTATACCGATACACTGCCGATCGATCGTTCCATCACTAGTAATTAGTTACCCTAATAACCCTGGCTTCCAAGACTTCGCCTAATTTATCGGTCTGCAGGAATTTACTGTAAAAACCGTGGGTGCAATTAAATTGATTTTTGGAGATGGGAGACAAGTCTTTGTTTATCTTGCTACTCTTCATGTGATACAACTTTGCCCAGTCATTTTTATACTGTCCTTACCCAAGTATAGTGGACTTGCAGTTTCTTAGATATTAATCTGAAATCTGATTAGGCCTTCTTAGTATATTGTTTTAACATAGTCATTACAATATCTCAAGGTCAGTTTTCAATATTGAGCAGCTCTAGTTTTGTTGGCTGGATACTTCTAAAGAGTTTCACCACTAGAGATTAATGGATTTATGAAAATGGATTGCGCTTTGGTTCTGTGGACTCCTAGAGCTTTAGAAATGGCATTTAGCATAATTCACATTGCTAAAAATGTTTGATTTAATTGGTAATTGGCAGCAATCAAGCGTGATTGTGCCTATTTTATCTGATACCATTAATTAAGTCAATTTAATGAATGTGTTGATTGCGTAAGGGGCCAATTATTTTTTTCACACAGTGCCAATTGGTTTTGGATACCTTATTTATTAAGAACAATCTTACATGTTGGACTATAGTGTTCCTTTTATTCTATTTGTTGATTAAAGAGAGCAAAAACAAGCTTATACATTTTAGTTTCAAAATATTAAAGATACAGTACTTTGATTATGAGAAACTACTGTCCTTGTGTTGTCTTTGTTTGTGCCTTTGGATGCTAGAAAGATGTTAATAATGTCTGCAGACCTTCCCACACACTCTATAATAGCTTCACCATGGCTGTGCCCTTCTGTTTCCTGTGTTTCTGTGCAGAGTCTTTCTGGACTTTATGGAGCATGTGTGAATTTAACACACTGCTGCTGATGCTGCTCTTTTACTGGCACACCTGGCCTGCCTGCAGCCATTAAATGTCTGTTGCCATCATTAACGTGACACAAACATACACGGCCACTTAAAATGGCTTTGTGCCGGTTTCAGTCCGAAAGTGTGTTTTTAAGAGCCCTCTCGTATTCCTGTGCCCTCTTTTGAGATAAATATGTGGCTGAGAACATCGCTTTGGTGCGGGCACTTTTCCCAGGCCAGCAGAAATGAAGCGCTTATGAAGAGAAATGGGAAATGTCATGGCTCTTGGCCTCCTCTGTGTGTTCCCTTGAGGCTACTGGGAAAGACATTCCACAGAGCTCTGCACTAACGCTGAGCCACATTGTCCAGCAGACCATCAGTCCAACAGCCCACAGCATCGGCTAGGATTAATCGACTCATTTGTTCCCATCAAGGATCTTTAGCAGATGGCCTCCGGGCCTTAAAGACCTGTTTCTAATGCATTCCAATTAAACAGGATTAGCTTCTGTCTTGAAGAGATCTGGAAATTATATTCACATGTGTTTTCATTTTTTGATTTATGATGCTGGCACAAGGGAAGGCTGACAGTGTAGCACTGTTGAATGTCACAGAAATGTCATAATGTGTGAAGGAGAGAGAGACAGCGGGAGAGACATGTTCATCCCCAGGCCTAAAAGATGTAATTTCTGTCTTTCATATCAGTCTGTCACTCTGTCTCTGTCTAGGCTGAGTCATATATTAGAGTACTGTATTATTTGAGCCAGAGGGAGATTTAAAATATGTAAATGGGTAAAAAGTTGTGTACCACAATACATAGAACCAATCATGTGGCTTGGTTAGCTTTCTTGTTGTCTTTGTTGCATTATACAGCTATGATCTTTACAGTTAACTCATATGATTCTGGGTATTGTAAAACATGATCATTGGTCAGCATCTGATTTGTAAACCATCCACAAGACTGATAATTCATGTAGCAGATACAGATTTTTTTGTTTACTGGTAATGTTAGGTAGTTTAAAGTTGATGAAGAGGTTGGATGCAGTGCTTTGGTTAGCACCACAAATTTCAGCTGTTCTAAATATGCATCAATATCTTTCTCATTGTGCAGCCACTACTATTTTCTCCTGTTCTGTGATATATTTGTTTCAGGATTTGATCAGATTAATTTACCTTTTTCTCCAGTCCAGCATATTTTGTTAATTTTGGCACAATATTATGTTCCAGACATAAGGACACATCTTTTGGGACTTACAAAACCAGTTAGCTTGGAATCAGTTATTGTAAATCGCCTTAATGTATAGGTTTTTTGGTTAGCAACTACAACCACAGGCTAAGTCGATAGAAAATTTGGTTACGGATAACAGGGTTGGGTGTTCGATACCCAGGTGTGCCAGGCTGCCACTATTGCACCCTTCAGTAAGGTTTATAACACTATTCACTGCTCCATGCATCACAGCAATGCATCACAGCAATGGCTGTCCACTGCTCTGTGCACGTATAATCTCTATATCTCTATGTGAGTGTGCTCTCCAGTGTTTATTTGTGGGTTTACGGCACTGATGGGTAAATGTAGGGCTGTGAATTAACAAGTGTCTGGTGATTTGATATGCATCACAATACTGGGTTTGCAGTACACTATATTACAATATATTGTGGTACTGTACGCAGGGCAATATGTTGGGACAGTGAGTTTTTGTGATCCGAAGAGAGCCCATTAACGTGAATGAGCTGGTACAATGACTGATTATAAAGAGAGTTCTACTTTATGTATGTTTTTTTACATGTTGGATCTTTAAACATTTGTTATATTGCAACTCTTTATGCTTTTATACTATCATTACATCAATGGCATGTTGCTTATTGCATTTATATCTGGGACCATCCAATAAAAATAATTATCTTGACTAGCCTTATCTATACTAAAACTTTTTTATCAAATTGGGGAGTAGCAACAAAACTTTTTTATTATTTATTATGTAAGTATGATTAACACTGATACATTTACTTACTGTGTTTACTATATCTGATTTTTTCACATTGTATGTATCACGTGTTATTGGGGGTTGAAAGAGTTTTGATTACAAATTTAAATCATATCTATGCTTGTATGCTTGGATATGTTTTACAGTAGATTGTGTGTGGGAGTAAAACTGAGTTGCTAAACAGTGGGACAGCTTTGTAATCAAGTTCAAAATGGCAGCTTCATGCTGTGTAATCCCAGTGTATATAACCCCCAAACTCCCACAACTCTGATCAATCCCTCACTCTATCTCTCTTTCTCTCCCTCTCTCTCTTTTGTCAGTGTTGCTCATGGTGTCTCTGTAGTGAAAATGAGCAGCTCATTGGGGTTCAGTCTTGCAGCAGAATCCCCCACTGCTGCACTGTCCTGAAGCTGGTCTGCTTTGTGCCTCTGACAAAGAGAATCTGCATTAATTATTTTTCGCTCTTATAGTCGTCTATCAAATAAACTGACAGGACGCTAATAGAGGCCAGAGGAACACATACACACACACATGCACATCCTCCCTCACTAACACTTAGTGTTTCTAATCAGGTTGTTGTTAAAAAGGATGAAGTAGCAGTTTTTTTGTTGTTCTACTGTATGGAGGTGCATGTGTAACTTGTTTGAACAAACTGTATTTGTACTATTTGCTTGCTGTTGTTTAGTTAAGTTTGTTGTGCATCTTAATGCTATGTTCTAGAACCTAATATCTGTTGCCCGTGTGAAAATCCACACCAAGAGCACAAAGTGTCCATAATTAGTAGCTTGCCTTAGGCCCTGTTCACGCCTATTATTACCATCTGTCCCAAGTGATCTGATCACACATGGACAGCGAGAAGTGTGGTTGTTTACACCTGGTATTTCATTTTGGCTCCAGTTATCAAATCTCATGGCTGCACACATTTCCAATTGTCCAGGTGCCTCGTGAGTCAGCCAGAGGCAACAGTGGTAAGAAAATCTCTCTCAGAGCATGAAGGATGAAACCTTGAGATGAGCAAAGACTGAAAAGTGCAACCCATCCTTTTTTGGCTGACTCTAGGTAGCAAAACAAGAATACATGGAAGCAGTTTATCTTGATGAATGACAGACCTGGTGTACCTAATGGTTATAGTAGATCAGAGGAATCCAGTGACTAATGTAAAACCATTTAAAATGGTTATCTAAAAAATAGTATGTGGGTGAGTTTATTGGAAAATTGAGGTCTGATAATTGTACCTTGTTTGGTCTGGATCTTTGTCCACTTCAGTTTAGTCTAAACGAAAATTGCAGATGTAATGCCTTCTTTGGTCCTAACCAAAGATTTAAAATCTGCTTTTAAATAAACGAGGTAGTCTTGGTTTGTTTGCATTGTGAAAACACCTTTCTAGATGGTTTGGACTTTTGGACCAATTACAGGAATTTGAGGCAGGTGTTCTGCTACTATTCCACTATCATCAGCTTGTACATTCATGTATTTACTGTACCAGCCAGTACAAGTTTGGACACACATCTTCTCATTCATTATATTTTCCTTTGTTTTATTGCATTGTAAATTTAATATTAAAGCTATACAGGAACACATGCTTAATTATCTTGTAAACACAAAAGTGTTAAACTAACCAGATTGTGCTGAACAATAGTTGCTGCTTTTCCTTCACATTGTGAAGCTCCAGCTCATCCCAAATCCCAAATAATGTCAATTGGGTTTAGGTCCGGGGATTGTAGAGGACAAACACTTTTTTGTTAACTATTTAATTTCACACGTGTCCCTTAATTGTTTTCGTGTCTCTTATATTAATATACGTAGAATATATATGTGTGTAGAAAATAAATAAAATAAATAAAGAAAAACTTTGAATGAGGTGTGTCCAAACTCTACTATCAACTTGTCAGCAGCTAATTATTTGGATCAATTGAGACTACAGGTGTGAATAAATGCCAGGTGTTAATGGGTAACTATATAATGGGTTGGTGGTTTTAATAAAATAATAAAATATGTTTATGCACAACATGAAAATATTTGGTGCCCTTTAAAACCCCTTAAACCCAGAAATAATGTTCAGTATTGATACATTTTGTGAGAGAAACTTTAAAACAATAGAAAATGAACTGAAAAACATGCAGATATACTCATCTGAATAGCATTCAGCATTGTGACCATTATCCTTGAATGGAGGAAGACACTGAGACAGGAGCTCATAAAGGAAGTATGCAGACAGAAATCTAGACTAATTTAATGTACCTGACATTTATTTTCAGTGGGTGTGCGAGTTTGCAAAATACGCAGATGTCACATGGAATGTCCACTAAACCCTGCGGCTATTGAGCTTATTTTTTAGAATTCATGGAAAGGCCTGTCATGGTATCTGATTTTTATTGGATGATATATTGTGGTGGAAATAATTGTTACAAGTTCTGTCTTTTTTATATATTAATAGTTTGGTAGATGTGTGTTTTTGGCAATTCTAACTTTGTGTCAAATATGTGTTGCATATTTTTAATGCTGTATTAAAAAGAAAAACAAATACAAAAACAAACAAAAAGGCGATAAAGTCAATAGTTACCGTAATTACAATGACCAGCCTAATCATGGATGGGTTCCACAAAAATATAGGCTAATCCATTAAGAAAAGTTCTATTATGAAACTTTGTGAATTTGAATCAATAAAATCATGTATCCTGTACCCTGTTAGACTATATTATAGATAATATAGTTACACACTATAAACTACAGTAAATGTAATAGGTAATTATATAAACTAGGTAACAATATAGATTAGTACACAAAACATACTAACCCTTTTCTGTACAAACTGGAAGTGTTGAAGTGTTTCTAAGCCATAATACCTTGCTGCAAATTTTGCCTCCATTGTGAGTGCACTTGCATTGTTATCTGACCATATATATATTTTTTTTTCCCAGATATGGGAAGCAACTCCTCCCTTTTCAATGTTAATGTTGCATTCTGGGATAAGATTGGTCGTTAAAACTACATAGTGTTACAAAAACTAGTTAGTTTTGCTAACTAATATGCAATTAGTACACACCCAGTATTCACACACAAAAATCTCTCAATGTTCTTTTTCCTTTAAAATAATCATAATTATGTCCTCCAAAGCATAACTCCTCCATTTCAGTAAGTGATAGCTTTGGCTGCCAAATTAATATCTTGATAAAAAATGACCAGCGCATAGGTTGGCACTCTATCAACTCTCTGGCTCTGTCCTGACTCTCCAGAAATGGAAAAGGATGGAGTGAGTCTGTAATCATTTTCACATCCTCTAGCTGCAGTGTATAATTAGTAAAGGCTGGTTTCCTCTGCCTCAGCAAGGCTGAAATTGCAGTGCTGGACTGGGCTGGTCTGGTCCAGGCCAGGAGTTCAGGAATAGACGTTGGTTGAGGTGAATTCAGGCTATGGTTCATTTTTACCCTTTCATGTACATTTTGTGATTTTGCTTTAATATGTGCTATTCCTGGGCTTTAGCTCTTTCACTCGGGTGCTCTTGCTCTCATGCAGTTGCTCTTGCGCTCTCTTTCTCTCTCCCTCTTTCTCTCTCTCTCTCTCTCTCTCTCTGTGGTCAGATCATGATTCCTTCTTTTGTGTGGACGGTGCTGGCCTGGCAGCTCTTCATGTGGCATCTCTTGTTTTCCAGGCTGTGGTTGGAAATGACAGATTGGTCTCTGAACCATGTGACGTGGATCAAAATGTCCCTGTTTAGGAAAACTTTTTTAGCTTCTTGTTCTTGTGTTGACAGTGCTCGCTTTGGAAATGTTCTCTATTTGTGGCCTATTTCTATTATTGATGACAGCTAGGTCTGTGGACGATATATTGTCCCAGAATTTTTTGCGATACATGATATTCTTGCAATTTAAAGACCTCTGACATAATGATTACAGAATAGCATAAAAAAGCAATTATACACTTTTTAAATACAACATTGAATGTATCGTTTATTCTAATTAGTTTGAGAATGATATACTTATTTCTTTACCTACTTTAGTCCACACTGTGTGTATGGAGTCACAGTTATTGAAGCATGACTAGCTAAAATACTGTATATAAGACTGTTATATATGTGAACAAACATACAAATAAACACAATATATATATACACTACCGTTCAAAAGTTTGGGGTCACTCAAACAATTTTGTGTTTTCCATGAAAAGTCACACTTATTCACCACCATACGTTGTGAAATGAATAGAAAATAGAGTCAAGACATTGACAAGGTTAGAAATAATGATTTGTATTTGAAATAACATTGTTTTTACATCAAACTTTGCTTTCATCAAAGAATCCTCCATTTGCAGCAATTACAGCATTGCACACCTTTGGCATTCTAGCTGTTAATTTGTTTAGGTAAGCTGGAGAAATTGCACCCCACGCTTCTAGAAGCAGCTCCCACAAGTTGGATTGGTTGGATGGGCACTTCTGGCGTACCATACGGTCAAGCTGCTCCCACAACAGCTCAATGGGGTTCAGATCTGGTGACTGCGCTGGCCACTCCATTACCAATAGAATACCAGCTGCCTGCTTCTGCTGTAAATAGTTCTTGCACAATTTGGAGGTGTGTTTAGGGTCACTGTCCTGTTGCAGGACGAAATTGGCTCCGATCAGGCGCTGTCCACTGGGTATGGCATGGCGTTGCAAAATGGAGTGATAGCCTTCCTTATTCAGAATCCCTTTTACCCTGTACAAATCTCCCACCTTACCAGCACCAAAGCAACCCCAGACCATCACATTACCTCCACCATGCTTAACAGATGGCGTCAGGCATTCTTCCAGCATCTTTTCATTTGTTCTGCGTCTCACAAACGTTCTTCTTTGTGATCCAAACACCTCAAACTTGGATTCATCCGTCCACAACACTTTTTCCAGTCTTCCTCTGTCCAATGTCTGTGTTCTTTTGCACATCTTAATCTTTTTCTTTTATTAGCCAGTCTCAGATTTGGCTTTTTCTTTGCCACTCTGCCCTGAAGCCCAAAATCCCGCAGCCACCTCTTCACTGTAGATGTTGACACTGGTGTTTTGCTGGTACTATTTAATGAAGATGCCAGTTGGGGACCTGTGAGGCGTCTGTTTCTCAAACTAGAGACTCTAATGTACTTATCTTCTTGCTTAGTTGTGCAACGCGGCCTCCCACTACTTTTTCTACTCTGGTTAGAGCCTGTTTGTGCTGTCCTCTGAAGGGAGTAATACACACCGTTGTAGGAAATCTTCAATTTCTTAGCAATTTCTCGCATGGAATAGCCTTGCTATTTCTAAGAACAAGAATAGACTGTCGAGTTTCAGATGAAAGTTCTCTTTTTCTGGCCATTTTGAGCGTTTAATTGACCCCACAAATGTGATGCTCCAGAAACTCAATCTGCTCAAAGGAAGGTCAGTTTTGTAGCTTCTGTAATGAGCTAGACTGTTTTCAGGTGTGTGAACATGATTGCACAAGGGTTTTCTAATCATCAATTAGCCTTCTGAGCCAATGAGCAAACACATTGTACCATTAGAACACTGGAGTGATAGTTGCTGGAAATGGGCCTCTATACACCTATGTAGATATTGCACCAAAACCAGACATTTGCAGCTAGAATAGTCATTTACCACATTAGCAATGTACAGAGTGTATTTGTTTAAAGTTAGGACTAGTTTAAAGTTATCTTCATTGAAAAGTACAGTGCTTTTCCTTAAAAAATAAGGACGTTTCAATGTGACCCCAAACTTTTGAACGGTAGTGTATATATATATATATATATATATATATATATATATATATATATATATATATATATATATATATTTAATTATTAAAAAGTATTAAGGTTATGTTCATTTATCGTGCGATAAATCGATATTGCAATTATTGTGACAGGCCTAATGACAGCATCAATTAAATGAGCTCCATATTTATGAACAGCAAGGATGCCATCTCTGCCTGACAGTTTTAAAAAATGTACAGCAAATTCAAGATTTAAGATTTTTATTGTCACGTCACAGAGTACAGGTGTACATGTAAGTGAAAAACTTGAATGCAGATTCCCACCAATGTGCAAAGAATAATATTTACAAGAAGAGTAATAAAATATAATATAAAATAAGAAATACAGATAGCTTTACAGTATAAACACTGGTACAAGCTAGCTTGTAGTGCGGTTAGCAGCTAATACTAATGCTGCTCTAGCAGTGCTAGTCGTGGTGATAAATCCAGAGGTGATTTTTATCGTCCTGTAGCCTGCTGTTAACCCTGACTAGCACTGCTGGAGCAGCATTAGCGTTACCCGCTAACCACGTTAAGCGCTAGCTCTTTGGCCATTTTGAGGTGAGTATTATCGGCCTGTAGCCTGCTGTTTACCCCAGCTAGCGCTGCTGGAGCAGCGTTAGCATTACTATTAGCAGTTAGCTTTTGTAGATTAGCTTATATTCAAAGGTAAAAGTGCTTTTAGGTTCACATTTTTTTTTGCTTTAGAGTTTAATTTTAGTCGTAATACTTCTTTTCAGGAACTGTTGAATGTTAAATGCTTTTATGAGATGGGATGTAAACAAACATTTGGATATATAGTGTTGTTTATAGATTTTTGTTTTTACTGCGTTACTCATTTTCTCAGTTTGTGTAACCATCAATAGTGACGGTGGTGTTTATTAAAGCAAGGTATTATGTAGGCAATACATGTCAAAACTAGAGAAATATGTCCACCTCTAAAATAATACTAATGTTGATTAGTATACAGTAAGTTAGTGCTAGGCTAACACAGTTTTCTCACAGTATGGGTCCCACCAATTGCAGAATAAGACATGATTGGTTAGTTCTGCTGTCACGTCTTATTTAAAGTGGTTTTTAATCCTGCGCGTTACATCTTGAGTCCAGCTCTTTAAGGCTTAACCAGTGGGAGAGCTCACATGGCTGTCTACCTACAATAGACAAATCAGGACTTAAATCAAATCCTGTCTAGAGGCCCCGAAGGCCTACTGATGATACTAATTTCAAAGATTGCAGAACCTAAAAGTACAGGCTTTTAATTTGATACAGATCACATAAAACAATCATTTAGAGGGCATGCCTTATATAGATATTTCTTCCACACATCTTGGAAACCAGAATGGTTAAAAAGATGAGCATTCACGAGAAGTCTATGAGCACCAGGGCCCCCTTTTCATGCACTCCATGACCAGCTTTTTCTTTTCACTGGTGTGGCTGGTTGTGGCTGTTGACACTAGTGCTCTGTAGAAATGAGCACCAGCTCTTTGTGCAAGTGTCTGTTGTGGCCCCTTGTCGGTTCAGAACCCAGACGCTTGCTCTTTAGTAGTTAGAGTATGTTTCTGTGTGGAATAATTCTGGGCTAGGCTGAATTTTGAAGGCACAAACTCTGTTTGCTTTTTCTATACTTTTTTCGTAATTGTAATTACGTGTACACCATCTACATACACACAGCTACTTTACCATATAAAGGAATTTGTAGGCCGAAAGCAAATTCCTGGACCTGGATTTCCTGGGAATTTTTCTCGTGCCCTTTGAGATCATAGTGTTTCTCTAGAGATCATAAGGATCAGAGCTTTATCCCCACAAAGTTATTCATGAGAGCCAGAGAAAGTCTGGAGTCTGGCCGAGGTGTTACTAAGGGGCACAACTGCTTCCTGTTTGCTGGCATTCTTGAATGTTTACGTACCTTTTAAACAGTAGACATCTTTGTTTTGTGGTGTTGATTGGAGAGAGACATTTCTTTGCAGTAAAGAATAGTGTTTTTCTTCACCTTTTCAACGTTCTGGCTGCAGAGCACTACACTTTCTAAACACATATGACTACCTCCTTCAATTTGTGTGTGTTTAGGTTGCTTTGGTAAGTGTACGGTTCCTCCAGGGTAAGGTTTGAGCTGTGGCTGAAGTTTGATGTTGCTTTGGGCATTAGAGTCTCAGCCCATGCTTGCGTTTTGGAAACAGAATCTGACTTTCTCATCAGTTTCCCTCAGCCAGAGAGGAGACTGGGAGTGTGTTAGACTCGTTTGCTGAAAGAGGCCCACTGCAGCTCAGGGAGATAGTTATAGGATGCAGAGTTCAGGCCTTCTGTGTCTAGCAGAAAGAGATATTAGCCTACATGACATTAGGGCTTTCTCCTGGAGTCTCGCTGACTGCACTGGTCACAACTGGGAGTTCTCGCATTGCTGATTTTCAGCCAATAATGATGCACAAGCAGCATGTTGCCATGGATGTCAAGAGGGGTTTGAGACTCCCCTGCCCCCTCAACTCCATTGGCCACTAATTCTAAGGAAACAAACTTTGAGATTCAGTTTATATAAATACATCAACCTTGATAATAGGATGGATATGCGTCAGTATACTTTACCGAAGATATGCGACTATAGGCAGCATCAAATGCAGGAGGATAGTTTCTGCAGTTTATAAAAGCATCTTGTGAGTAACGATTGACCTTGCAACAGAACAGAGGTGCAAAATCATATATAAAGCTTATCAGGGCCCATAATGTGGAGAACTTTTGTCTGACCTTCAGACAGACACATGCAGATTAAAGTAATAAACATGACAGGATTTATTATAGTCTCCTAAAACAAGGGAGCAGTTTATTAAAAGTGATTTCTAATAGTGGATTACCTGAATTTTCTCCCAATTTACATGGCCAATTACCCAATCCACTCATTAGGACTCCCCGTATCACTAGTGATGCTTCAACACCAGGAGGGTGAAGACTATCACATGCCTCCTACAACACATGTGAAGTCAGCCACCGCCTCTTCTGCTGCAGCATTGCCAAGTAGCATCACAGACTCGGTTCTGACCAAGGACAATTGTGCTCTCTCAGGGCTCTGGTAGCTGAAGGCAAGCTACATAAACAGGATTCAAACCGGCGATCTCCTGATCATAGTGAGAGCATCTTAGTCTGCTGGACCACTTGGAGCTCCCTCAGCATATTTCTTAAGGAGACAATATTTACCTTGCTTCAGGGAACAATGTGAAGTATTTGCAGAGAAAACAAACAGACAGTACAGATGTTGCATAGAGAATTTGCTTGTAAGCTTCACAGACACTATGTGACAAAGCCTGTTATCAGGCATGTCATCATAAATCATTGTGTTTAGGACAATGTATTGTCCAGAGATTATTGCAATGAACTACAGTAATGTCATTTTAACATAACTTTAGTAGTATAATAATACTATTACACTATTTTAAAGAATGTTTAACTAATGTAAATATAATGTAATGTAACATGTTTTGGTCATTGCAACTTGGAAAAACATAATCAGCTATCAAAGTTTATTGTGTGCACTGCGTTATTTTCATACACCACTGCTGCTGTACTACTTACAGACTTGAGCCCCACCTTTACTCTAAAACAGAGAGCAGAACAGAGTATCAGTGACTGCTCATATATATAAGAGACAGTCATTCATTTATAAACAAATATGCAAAAAAAACAACAACAAATGGCCGATTTGAGGTCAGCTAATTCATAGAGACTGTATACTATATGATAAGTTAAAGTTAATAATATATTGATTGTGACAGGTCTGCATGGGAATGTTACGTAAAAGACAGAGCAGCAAAATCAGATCTTTTTTCTTGTCTAATTTAAAGCACGCTGAGGACTTCAGCCGTTGTCTAAAACACAGAATGTATGTACTTGTCGCTGTGTGCTTAGCACTAAAAACTATTCTATTGGTTGATATTTTGAGATACTTACTGTTTAATTTGAAATAAAGCACATGACAACTCATTTAAGGCTGTGATTGGGAAGTACAATATGATTTCCTCTGGGATTATCTGTTGGAGCACTTCTCTTCTCTCTAAATTTCTCTCTACTCTACATTTGATGGATTATGCAAAGAAGAATTGTGGTTCTTAATCCTCTTTTAATTTCTCTTTGGAGGGGGAACTGTGGATACTTTATTTGTTTTTACTGGAAAGTACTTTGGTAATTCCGTGGTTGGAAGCATGTCAGACACATTATACATGTGCAACCACAGCCACTAACTTCAGAAGGCAGATAAGATACTAACGATCTGTGTTTTAACCTGTTTAACTCTGAATGACTAAATTAATACATGAAGTCTTTATTGTTGCAGCCTTCACTTTACTGTATTATACAACCTTTCCACAGTTCAAACTGGGCTTTAGATTGATGGCCTTATTACTGTGTGATTACTAAATTAAAAAATAAAAGTATTTTTTGATCTGATCAACATTTATCTGTTTTTTGTTCTAGTTGGTGAGCCGCACTTGCTTGGTGCCCAGAGGAAAGGGCTGGGCAGTGCTGTACAGGACCCTGCCAGTATTGCTCCTTGTCCTGCTGAAGAGAGGCTGAGGCTCAGCTTGTCTAAAGGAGTGTCCATGTCCCTGCCGTCCTCACCCCTGCTGCCCCGACAGAACTATATGATGCCCTCGCGGTCCTGCAAGAAATCTCCAGGTATTTTTCTTTGTCTGATTTTTAAATGTTGTGTTGTGTTGAGATTGATGAACAGGGATATGGAGTAGTTGAGTTGAGATATTGCTAAGAGGTCATCCTGTTAAAAATGGCATATGGTAGCCATGTGTGACCTTTCTGGATCAGAAGAACTGAAGCTAGACAGAGGCACACACAAGACCGTGATGGTACATATTACATTGCACTGGATTGTCAATAATAGTATTGGTTCCAATGTCTTGCAAATGCACTCTGACCTTTTTCAGCTGGGATTTATAAAAATATTTTTAGAGCGTTCAATTATCGATGCTAGGGTTATAGGTTTGATATCTGGGTTTTCTAAACTGCCACTGTTGGGCATGAGCAAGGCCCTTAACCCTCACTTCTCCCTAAGTGCCAAAGCGGATGCTGAAAAACACTCTGGATATGTGTGCTGTCTTACTGTGTGTGTGTTTGCTCACTAATGTGTGTATCAGAATCACTTTTATTTGCCATTGGAATTAGAGATTTAATTAGAGATTTAATTTATGTCAATATAAGTCAAAAGTAATCCACCTTAATCTTAATCTACCTTGATCTTAAATATCCTGATCTTACTAGTAGCAACATTGAGTTTATATTGTTACATACAACCCCTAAAAATAACTGATGGAAATATCTTGTGTGTGTTGGTAAGAGATTAAATATTAACAATTAAAGGTTAGTATTTGATGACACTACATATAAAGTAAATTTACTGGGCAATATATTTAGCTCTCTGTTTGCAAAGCAAAAAATCTATTTCATTCTTTTATTTCTCTTAGTTTCATTTTTTATCCTGGTCTCTGTCGCTTGTTCCTTGTCTCTCTTTGTCAGTTTGTGTGTGTGTGTATTCTCAGTTTGGTTTGCTCTGCAACCCCCAAAGTTAAGGACAAGGCGGTCAGCAGCTGTAACCATCAAAGCCCATCACTAAACTTGTTTAAACCTGGCTTTGTGTTTACAGAGGGCTTAGCAGAGAGGGCTGAATTCTGTTAGGTGGTCACTTTGGGCATGCGCTCACATCTGGGGCTCATGTGTGTTGTATCAGCACTTCTCTTTGAAAAGGGTTGAATGCTTTGAACCTGCCGCAAGCGTAGTGTGACACGCTCAGACTGTTCGTCTGTTGGCCTTTCACACGTTCTTTGAAGCTGCGGTCAATTAATGAAAGCTAAATTTCTACAGAAGAACACTCATCCTCTCTGAACTTCCTCAGGGCACACTTTGATAGATCAGGTTTGAGTTGGAAGTCATTTTATCCTTTTATTGGTAGTTGGTTGTAGGAGTTTGGAATGTTTGTTTAGTTTAAAACCAAGTTCCTAAAAGGGTGAATTTAACAGGTGTGTGCCACTCGATCTCTTAATTTACAACTCTACATTAGCATCACTAACACAGTACCAATGTATTAATAAGCCACTGCTTGTGAAACACTGGTACTGGGGTCTATTCTAATTGCTCTATCGCACATATGTACCATTGGGAATTCTTTATCAAATCTATTTTAGAGGCCTTCTGGAAAAAAATGCATACTATGAATGGTTAAATATGTTAACTAAGTTTCCTGTAAGAGCAGAATGTTTTTAGAAATTCCTGGTAGCACCACCAAGAATGGAATGTTTAATGATGTCTTATGAAGAATAAAACACATGTGTAATCTGTGGAAGTATTTTTTTGTATGAAGCACATTGAATGTTTTGTGTCAGCATGATAAAGATTTTTTTTACTGTATAGCTCCCATTTGTACCATCATATAAATTGTTCCCTACACTGAAGATTACCTTGACTTACTGCTGATGCTGTAATGGAATGGACTAGATTTCATTAAAGAAAAAGAGCCCATGGAGACACTTTAAAAAATGTGGAAAGTAATATAGCATTTTTTTCTTTACTCTAGCTTAAGAAGTCCCTAAGTGACATAGACTGAAATAAGGCTGCAATAAATAGTTTATATAATCAACAATGTTTATTATTCAAATTTATCGATTACAAATTCCATTGTTGACTAATCGTTAATTTGTAAAAGTACTGCATTACACAACGTGCTGTGGACAGAAACGCAATGAGAGATGGGTAAATGGCTCACTCACACAGATTACACTCAACTTAGTCTGTGTCTCCAAAGTGCCCAAACACAACAGATTACATATTTACTCACTAAATAATCAGTACTTTTTACATTTAAACAACTTCTGGACATTTAAATGCCTTTTAAATCTTATTTTATTTTCAGATTTTTAAATTTTTTATAGTATAGAGATGGAGGACATGGCAGAAATAATCGCTGATACCAAAATAATCATTAGTTGCAGCCCTAGACTGAACCTCCTGTGTAGCTAACCCAATATGTGTCCTGAGACAGAGAGAGATAGTGAGAGTGAGAGTGTGAGCAAGTGAGAAACTCTGTGAGAGTCTGTAAAACTGTGAGAGAGAGTGTGGGGGTGTTGGTGTGTTTAATGTGTTGTGTGCTCTTTGGTGTGATGGTTTGTGTACTTAAGGGATGGTGTATTGTCAGCAGGTGTCTGTGTGTGTGTGCTCCATGAAAGTGAGCTGCTGAAATAAGCAGCAAGAGGGAGATGTTTCTCACCTTTGGCTGAAAAGAAAGAGATAGAGAGACCTGATCTGACCCGACTCTAATTTCTTAGAAAAGAAGAAAAGCCATGTCAGCCGTTGTGCCTCTATAACTTGGGTAATGGATAATGATAACCTAAACTGAGAGAGTCCTCCAGAGACAACCAGCACAGAGCAGATAAAAACACTCCCATAGCTGCTTTCAAGTCTCTTGTCTGAAGTCTCCTTACCTTATCACCACGGATATGCGCTTGACCTTATCCATTGATTTAAAACTTGGGCTAAATCTATTTGTGTCCTGCCTTATTTGATGACTTCCAAAAGGTCAATGCTGGGGGAGCTTTGAATGAGGACACATGGGATTTTTTCTTACGTCCTAGGATTTCATTATAGATATAACATTAGGGCAGGAGAAGCAAAGGGATCATCACATGCTGATTTGACAAAAGAGCAGAGTCATTTAGTAACAATCCTGAAGGTTTTCTGCTGGATACCTCTATGTATAGTATACCAGCACAGGCACTTTTATAAACCCTCTGAGATTTGGCTTAACATCACCCATAACTGCTTCCAGCATAGGCCACCCTTAAACACACACACACAAACAGGCTCCTCTGCATAATATTTAGCTCTCACCTCAGATCAGAAGATTAAAGAATGTTTCCTCATGCACGCCCTGATTTATGTGGGTAGCTGGAATGGTTTTCCTTTGTTTCCGTTCATTTCCGCAGTCCTGGGCCTCATTTCCCTACACACTGCGGAATGTGTTTTGTTGTGGCAACCTCATTTTAATCAGCGCTGTTAAATGAAAGCCTCAACAGAACAATGTGGAGTCGCTGTTTCAATTAAAGACATATCAGAAGACAGCGACACGTGCTGTCTGTCTCTTTGATCAGTATAGGGAAACTCGCATCTGTTTCACAGAAGCCGTTGTCTGTTTAATCGAGTTACCCCAGCTTCACACTGCTGCACCCCACACTGTCCCCCTCTGGTCACTGTCGTAATGTCTCTCAAGGTCGAGGCAATGTTTGGCGCCCCAGGTCTCTATCTCTAAGGTGACACTAGAGAATATCACATCACTGGTTAGAAAAGACATACAAATCATTTTGCTAAAACAGTAAAACAGTGATCCAACTCAAAATGCCTTTGCTTTAATACTGTTAGATTACCTCAGTTAGCATTTAATAGCATCCATAACACGAACCACCAGCCTACCCTTGTTGTATTATGAGTTGTTAAACCAAAAATTAGGTTCCGCTGTTGTAATACATAGGGCCATATTAAATTTTAGTTTTTTAAGGAACGTTTTATTACATAATGTTTAATATATACACCTTAAATTGGTTCCAGATAATTTGTTTGAAAAGTTAGTTTCAAGACTTTACAATTATAGAAAATATTTGCCCACACTTAAAAAAAAAAACCTGAAACAGAAGGCCATTTAATATTGTATTATAAAAGTATTGACATGTAAATGTAATGTCACTATGTAATATTAAAAATAAAAATATGTGTATACTGTAAAATATTTGTTAAAATACATGTGTTAAAAAAAATAAAAAAAATATGTATATAATAAAAAGGCTATTTTCTTGTAAGGAAAAATGTGTGGACATTCTTAGCTGTAATAGCTGTTACCATGTTTTTCACACTATAAGACGCACTTAAAATCTTTTAATTTTCCCAAATATCGATAATGCACCTTTTAATTTTATGCACCTTATGTATGAATGTATGAATTGTATGTATGAATTTTACCAGTCAGCAGTAAAGCCGCACTGCTGAAGTACAGTGTTATACAGGAGTTTCAGTGATGTTTCTCCAGCAGTATTAGCATTAGCCACTAACCGCACTGAGCCCTAGCTCTTTAACAATTCAGAGGTTAGGATTATCAACCTGTAGTCTGCTGCTAACCCCGACTAGCACTGCTGGAATAGCATTAGCATTACCCGCTAAGCACCAGCTCTTCCGACATTCAGAGGTGAGTATATCGAACTGTAGCCTGTGTGTTTACCATGTTAAAACTAGCTATGTGGGATGAACCACTAGCTAATATCACCCTGGTTTACAGAAACACTCAGGGGTTCTTTAGTGTAGCGCTGTCGAGTGGCATTGGCTGCTAACCGTGATTAGCTCTAGCCGTTATCTGCTAATGATAATATTTCTATACCCAGCTATAGTAGAAATCTGGAAATCTAAGCCTACTTTAAATAAACGGAAGTGCGAAAAATACGGTAGTTCTAAAAGTTCTTTTGTCTCTGACATTGACTGGGAGGAAGTTTTTTCTACTCCTCTAATCCACTGAAGAATTATTTTAGCTATGTGATGTTGGAGGGGTTTCGTGCATGTTCAGCCTGTTTCAAAACACACCACAGCTTCTCATTAAGATTAAAACATTATTTAGCACTTGTACCATAAAATACAGCTTCTAAATTATTGTGAAAGAACTTTAACTATATTTTAATATTAAGGATAGCAACTGTATCATTTGTATCCAGACTTAAGTGTTGTCTTGCTAGCTTCAAGTCATATACTGATAAATGTAATATTAATGTGCCATAACATTACACATGCTTCTTTTGCTCCTATTGACCATTGTGTTTCTCTCAGCTTCCTCAGAAATGCATATAAGCATGTCTGTTTTGAGGGTTGATGCAAATTGTGAGTTCAATTTCCAGACTGTAGGGGGAGTTCAAGAGCAAAAATCTAATTTCTTGCACAAATCTTGCTTGAAGCACAAGGCTTTCAGAACTCGCCATTTCTTTCTTTTGAGCCAAATTCTTAGTGGATTTACTGGGATGTTGTTTAGGTCTTCTCAGGTTGTGTGGGCTTCCATTTACCTTAAAACAAAGACCCTGGGATGTCCTAATGTTTTCATGTCTCTCTGGACTATACCCAGGGCATTTACGCTTCGAGAACAACATATGTGTTCCATACATCTCTCTCTTTCTCTTCTCGACTGAGCCGCTATTAAAATGTCCCTGATCTTCCAGAACTGCTTGGTCTGCTCTTACATTTTTGCTGGAAACTGTAGCCATTTAAGTCTTTGAATCTTTAACTGGTGTGCAGGGATTGTGTTTGACACTCCTCTTCCATTCTTCAGTAACAGGTAATGAGGTAGCAATGACACTATTAGCCCAAGTGTGTTCTGCATGGCAGGCCTCTGGGACACATTAGAGCTCTGAAAATATCAGATTCATTGCTACAATGGCCAGCTTGTCATTTTAACATCCATGCATGCGGCATGAAGCCAGAACAAGAAAGGTCCCTCGTAGACCATTACTGGCAGAACTAGTTAGATCTGGAGCATGATTCCCTGGCAGAGAATATTAAAGTGAATTTCCATCCAGAAATATTGTTACTGATATGGGGGAAATCTTTCTTTTTATTCCTCTGCTGCATGCTACACACTGCTGTACGGGTTCCATTGCAAATTCCATGTGCCTTCTATTGGCTACTGTCATTTTCAAGCTTGCAAATATGTCTAGGATATCCAGGAAAGAATTTAGCAATTAAAATACTTTCAGAGCATATTAGTGTCAGATAAATATGGAAAATAATGGAGAATAGATTTTCGTTGGATTTCCTCAACTATTGCAGTTGTATTGTAGAAGCAGAAGCTGAACAGGTTCTCAGAGGGAATGCACAATGTAGCTGTATCTACTGCAGAGGCTTTGTCCATTCTTTGTTTTTCTGTTTAGAAGTAATGGTTTGTTGTATTGCTGTAGTTTGTTGTTGTGTTTGTTGTATATTTTTTGGACATATTTAACTTCTGATATACACAGTATGCCAAAATGATTCTGGACACATCTTATTTATGTGTTAATTTTATTGCATTCAGTAAAATGCAGAATTCTAATAAGTCCCAGGCCCCATACATATTTAGTTGTAGTAAGCAGGGTAAGCACAAAAATCCAAACCTGAGTAAAACACCTACAACTCTTAACCTGGGCATGTAAAAAGCTTTACTGAATTTTTCTTTTTTTAAAACATATACATATTGCGTTTGATACATAGTACAATAGTATTGATATAGAATATTAAGAATATTAAGGATACATAATACAAACATCGTAGAGAAGCATGACTTGAAGTCACAATTAAATTCCAGCTGTTAGGAGGGCTACTGGAATACTAAGCAGTTTGCATCCTGTGAGAAACAGGTCTATTTTTTAAACATATGGTGCTTCAACCGGATATAGTTACCCCACATGTTAACCTGTTTGCTACATTACTATTTGAATTGTGTGTTAAGGGAATCCTGTAGTTTCCTTTGTGTGAGTGCGACAGTCATGAGCATTAATGATAAACCAGCGTGTGATACGAAAACGCACTCATGCTGAAAACTCTCCGTTACTCGATGTGATTGTAACCATGAATAAAATAAATTAGCATTCGCATTTACATAATGCCCATGCATGAGTCAGTTTGAGACCAATATTGCGCCTTGAGGGTTTCTTTGGGTTAATTAGATGTACATTAGAATGCAGGTCAGGGGTAGGGTGCTTTGTGCGGTTTGCAGCGATTGAATACACTGTGGAACAGCTCTAAACTGGTTCTCAAAGGCATCTATGCTTATGAATCTTTTATTTGACAAAAGTGAGCCTTCAGCTGCAGATGTCACTTCCATCTGAATCCTTTATTTGATGGAACAGAACTGAAGAGTGATCTTTTGGAGAAAGAAGGGTATTGTCACAGCTTACTGCTCTTCCTGTGACTTTTGTTGCTCATACAGAGGATCCTGTGTCTGCGGGGAGAGTTGGAAATGTGAAAAGCCATGGAGTCCATCTTAAAGAATGCAGTGGCTCTCTTTGATGCTTTAAACTGCTCTATTCTTCATCTACAAGCCAACACTGGAACTGTGGAACTGTAGTGCTTTAGAACTCAGCTCACCTGCTCCTGTACACGCACACATACACACACGTACACATATAGATTAGGTGTGCCTGCATATAAGTGCATCTTTAACACCTCTTAAGTGCCTGTCTCTTCTGGAGGAATGAATGAGGGTGAGCATGGGAAAGGCGTTGAAGAGGATGTAGAAGGTGTGAAATGACACAGGTACACTAGGTTATGCTCTTAGGTTCACAGCTACAGGTGAGAATTTCTAATGATATTGTTTTATATGCCCCATTTACTGATGTGCACAGCAACTTGCAGCCTCTCAGGAATATATGGGTTGCATACATCACTAAAAGTGGGAATGAGATTCCTGTGGGTTACACAAGCTACCTGCACTTCTAGATAGATAAGCTTTATTTACCGCACCAACTGGTTGTAACAGACAGGCGTAACTAGCTAAAAATAGCTATAAAGACTTATACACCAGATACATTTTAATGTACTAGATGTAAATCTCCACCTAAACATCTCCATATGTCTTAACAATCTTTAAGGTACACCTTGAGGAATATCACATTAAATGTGTAAAGGTTACTAAAAGCATATTTCATTTTTTATAAAAAAAAATTATATATTGCACAGTTAAAAGTGGTCAGTTCTGCTCTAAACATGCTCTAAATTTGTAATCTCCCAGCAGGATCCTAAACTCAGCTGAGACAACCATGCCACTAAGGAACCCAATAAGGCTGGTTTATATGTACTGCAAGCATACCATATTTTTTTAACTGTAAGACGCACTTAAAATTCTTTAATTTTCCCAAAAATTGGCAGTGCACCTTATAATCCAGTGCACCTTATGTATGAATTCTACCAGTCAGGTTGAAAGAAGCAGTAAAGCAACTCTGCTGAAGTACAGCATTATAAGGGAGTTTTAGTGAAGTTTCTCCAGTGCTGAGGTGCTGAGTGCAGCAGCCTTAGCATTAGCCACTAACCCCGCTAAGTGCTAGCTTTTTCGCCATCCAGAGGTGAATATATCAGACTGTAGTCAGTGCGTTTATCGGGTTTAAACAAGCTACATGGGAACAACTGCAAGATGAAAGCGCCCTGGGTTACCAGAACAATCAGGATTGCTAGGGCTGCTAACCAGAGCTGGCTAAGCGCTTGCTAACCGTAGCTAGCGCTCACCCTCAAAATAATGGAATTCTAAACTTATTGTACACAGAAGCGCTTAACTAAATAAACCGTTTTCAGGAAAGAAATCTGTGTAGATTAATATCCATCCTTATGTATGAAAGTAGACCAAAAAATAGACGTTCATTGATAGTCCGCCTTATAATCTGGTGCGCCTTACAGTCCGGAAAATACTTAACTTTAGGAAAACTTTAGTTTAATCAAAAATTGACACAGTGTGGCTATTCTGTGTGGTGATGCTTATGGGCCTTGATCTTTCAATGGCTAAAGTCCTGCTGCTGCCTTCTCCCCTCCGTTATTGATCGACAGTTCCTTACCAACTTTATGGTTTATTTATTGCACAACAGATATATTTATAGTGAAGGCAACAATTCATACAAGGAATAATATACCAAGCATGATAAGAGAAAAGAATGAAGCAGTAATAATTAACTGTGATGAATAAAATGATATGTGAGTCATCAAAAAATGTCAGTCATGGAAGTGGTATGAATGTGTATGGAGCAATGTGTATGGCCCAGCACTACCGCACACTCACCTCATCTTGTCTGCAGTCATTATAAACCTTTAAAAAAAATTGTGGCACTAATTAGAGTTTTGTATTCACTGACAATATCGTGTGTCATCAGAAACTTATGACATAATTTAGCTGTACTGTATGGCAAACATACATGGGCAAAGACACATAATGATAAGCATCTGAGACCACTCATTTTTTTTAGATGCAGGCTCTGTACAAAATCATCTGCCAGAGTCTATTTTAAAAGAATCAGTCATTCTGTGGACAAGAACACATGTTCGGAATTGATAGGAAATTGTAATTTTTTGTTTGTTTTGCCAATGTAACAGCTCAGAGGATAGCCTATCTGTGGTCTTTTATAAATTTGGTAATAAAAACAGAAGTGTGTGTGTGTGTGTGTGTGTGTGTGTGTGCGCGTGCTTCTCTGTATTCTGGCCATGGTTTGTGTGCGCTGGCTCTGTGTGGAGCACAAGCAGAATGTTTTAGGATGAGATAATTCCTGTTTGCCCTCTCCACATGGAACCACAGTAGTGTGCTATGGCTCATGTATTTTAATTTACACTGATTGTGTCATGATCTATGTGCGTGTGTGTGTGTGTGTTCCATTGTGTTTCTAGGATGAGGAGACTGTGAGGATGAGGATGTGTATGTAAATAGGTCTGAGTGTGACTGTGTGAGTTTATTGAGCTTGTCCTCTCTATTTGGCATTTTTTGACACCTAGTATTAAAGAATTTACACCATATAGACAAACATAGTATTACTCATGTATTGTCCAAAATCAAGATTTATAGATCAACAGAGACTAGACAAGCTGTGCATGTGTGCATTTGTATTTTGCATTTTTAGCAGTGTGTGCAATTTAAAGCAGCTGAATGCATTCATTTACAACTACTGTCTGAACAGTGAAGCAAGCATAAAATTAATTGGAGCAAATTAATTAAAGTTAATTAGGACAGTAGGGCCATTGTGAATGTGAAGTGAAATGCAGGGTTAAAAAAGGGTTACAGTATTTTGCTTCTTCCTCTTCCTCAGTCTATAGTCGGAGTATTCAGTCATGTGTAATATTGCAATACAGCTAAATTTTAGTGCCCCAAAGAACTATTTAAAAGATATTTTTTCACCAATGTCACCAAGATACTTTATACTTCTTTATACTTTATAATTCTTTATACCTATATAGTTTATATAATTTATATAATTCACAATATGACATATTGATAAAGGTCAAAACATAAACCATAAAAACCAGGGCTTCCTTACTCCTACATGAAGCTGTTTTTCAGAGTAAGGAACCTTGACGTTATATAGTCTCATAGATGTTAGCTGCTTCTGACTACAGATGGTTTGTGGCTTGTCCTTGATCTGCTTTTGTGGTAATGTGTAAGGGTCAATGATGTCATACTGGAGGATTCAGCATCATTATATTGCATGTGGCTCGCTGAAACCATGTTTCAACCAACTGAGCTATATAGTGAGGCTTTTCCTTTGAAGTACCTCAGAACTGTTGACCGGAAACACAAGGCTCAACCTTTGTACAGTCATCCACTGAGTCATCGTCCTTGGTGATCGTTTGTTGACGTTCAGTGGTGTTTTTTCAGTGCAGTGATCGAATAGAGATAAAAGCATCCTGTAGATTCTATAAAGGTTATTGAAACTAAATTAGTTTTTAGTCTTCGAAACAACCTTTCAAACATCTATTAGAAGATGTGAGGCCAGAGGTTTGCTTCTGAAATCTTTTTTTAGTCATTTTGTCACAGATAAAGTAAATAACTTCAGACACGTCTAGTCTGACTGAAAATATACTTGGCCATATGGTATAAATGTGATTAATGATAGTATAGACAATAACAGTAACTATATACTCACAATTTGATATTCGTATTATGTTTTAAACAAATGTTGAATAAAGAAAATGATTGGCTGTTTTGGTATGTAATATATCCGGTAATGAGAATAGATTTAAGGGGTTGGGAGGAAGGTGGTGCATGACTGTGGCTGTGGGTGGGTTGCTGATTGATGCTGGTTGTTTGCAAGCTTTGGTGTTCAAGCAGTGCATTTAAATTTGCATTTTGATGCATTGTTGTTGGTGTTATGAAAATGGTTCCACAGCAGGAAATTAATTGTAATTGCTGCTAATCTGATTAATAGTGATTAATTAAAATGATATAGAATTACATAGAGATTGCTGCTGTTGTCTCCTGTTTTTGCAGTGCTGCAGACATTTACAAAACACTTGTGCATTCATATTGTCATAAATACACCATAAATACAAGTATTTCCAGACACTTCTGACACTTCTAATGAGTGAGTTTATTCATGGTAGGTATAGGCATTACTGACACTGGCATTTATTACTGGCAAATGCACGTCTTTTTTAATTGGAAAAGAAAGGGATTGCCAATAAGTTTGTTATGTTTTTGATCTATAGTTATAGTAGTCATCCATTATCAGATTATCGGTACCTATAATCCTCCCTATCTTTCCTGATTACCTTTGTAGGTATAATGTGCACAAAACACATTTTACACTGCACATTTATTTTTTACTAAGCAGAAAGGTGTAAACTAGGTAAATAAAAAATCCATAGCCTTCCATGACTGCAGTTTTCATCTGTGTTGCGCTTCATGGCAGGGGTCCATAGATGGCAGTGTACATCAGCCAGTGTCTCAGTGAATATGGGCTTGACCATATATGCATTTGCAGACACCATGTCTGCTGCACCAGACACCACAGCACAGCTGCCACCCTCCGACTCAACACACACGCTTCTTCTGTTTTTTTGTGGTGTGTGTGCGTATTTGTATGCATGCGGGTGTGTCAAGCTGTTAGATTTATAGCACAGCTGTTAGATAAACAGGGAAACAGCGACTATTAATATATTATAGTATGTGTTCATATATTCTCTTTGTTATGGATAGTGGCTTAGTTTACAATCACAGAGAGGACAGCTGAGCTGTTGCAATACACCCTCTTCTAGGTCTAAAGGGTCCCTTTATTACCATCTCCAGGTTTCTCCCTGACTTTATTTGGTCAGGTCTCTGCGGCTGGGGTTTCTTGTGGTCTTAACGTGCTTCTTAATGGTAAACAATGGAAAATGGAGAGCTTTATGGACGTCCAGCAGTGAGTGTTTTCAGTTTTACAGGCCAGTACGTGCGAATATTTGGCAGGGCTTGTGTACTTGTGCTTTTTTTTTAACATGATAAAAACTGTAAGCCTTTTTGCTTTGTGAAATGTTAAGTGCCAGAACTGAATGGGTCTCTTGTAAGTGACCTATAGAGTATTCTTCAAGTGTGAGTGTGTGAGCAAGAAACAGATATAGAGAGAGAAAGAGAACAGAGAGCATAGAGTATTGCCAAGAAAAATATGGAAATAAAAACATACCTAAATACATACATTCCTACATACATACACTTTTCTGGCTTAACCCACATTGCTGAGTTAAGAGGCTAATTGTCTTCGTTTCCTACTGTAATTTACATTCCCAGAGACATGCTAAATATGACTGGCAGAAGCCGGCCTCTCTCACACACTTATATGTGTGTATGTGTGTGTGAATTAGGAAGCTTTACCACAAGCCCATCCCACAAGTCAGTCAGATGCTTGTCAGAAATCTCAGAAGGAAAAGTTTGAGTGGTTTTTTTTTGCTGCATCTCTCTGAATCCTGACAGAGATCCTATTTACTCACTCAATTTTCAATCCCCTGCCCCGCCCCCTTCTGTTCTGTGTGTGAGCAGGACCCGTCAGAAAGCCCAAATATGTGGAGAGTCCTCGAGTTCCTGCAGATGCCATCACGTCTGCGCTAAGGAAGGCAGCCGACAGCAAAGATGGTGAGGCAATGTGTTTGTGTGTGTGAGGGAATTTGTGTGTGTATGTGTGTGTTTGAAGATTTATTCATGATTTCATTTGTGCATACACTCACAAAAAGCTGTAAACAATACTATATGTGTGTGTTATCATGTCTGTCTCCAGCTTGTTATGTTTAACCAGTCAAAGGTTAATTCAAAGGAGTATAAAAAAATTAAATTTCAATTCATTTGGAGCATTTCTATTGGTCCATTGATTATACAATATACAGCTCTGGAAGAAAAAAAGAGACCACGTAAAATGATGTTTCTTTGATTTGATCAAATTCAAGAGGAAGATGGATGATCACAAGCCATCAAACTAAGCTGAACTGCATGAATTTTTGCACCAGGAATGGCATAAAGTTATCCAAAAGCAGTGTGAAAGACTTGTGGAGGAGAACATGTCAAGATGCATGAAAACATGCATGTGATTAAAAACCAGGTTACTTCACCAAATATTGATTTTTGAAAGTGATAGATCACTTTTGAACTTTATGAATGAGAACTTGTTTTCTTTGCAGTATTTGAGGTCTGAAAGCTCTTTTTTGTTATTTCAGCCATTTCTCCTTTTCTGCAAATACATGCTCTAAATTACAATATTTTTATTTGCAATTTGGGAGAAATATTGTCTGTAGTTTATAGAATAAAACAACAATGTTGATTTCACTTAAACCTTTACCTATAAAAAGCAAAATCAGAGAAACTGATTCAAAAACTCTTCATTTTTTTCCAGAGCTGTAGATAAAGTATATATTAGTTTAATGGATGTACTGTATGTCTAAAGCATGTATGTTTTGTGCTTTATTTTGAATACATTGTTTATCCTCATATGCTCTGGAATTCACCTCTGCTCTAGAGGACTTACTTGTCCATCTGTCTATCTGTGCATCTGTGCATTTGTGGGAGCTGTCACTTATCTGTAGTTTATGTGTGGATGTGACGAGTGTTGATACACAAAACAAATTTGTTTATTTCATGGCTCTGTTTATGTGCTGGTGTTCTGGCTGTTGCAGACCGACCCGCACGTTCTGAGATGTGTTTATGTTAGAGAGGTCAGAACCTCTGCGCGTCAGTGTGCCATGGCATTTGGAGCATTTAGCACAGCTCGTGCTTTTGCCTGAAGACTCGAGTGGTAGGGAAGGGTGGACCACAGTGGCTTAACAAAACATAAGAGTTTCCTTTTGCTTGTGTTTGTGTTGTGCTGTGTTTTTACACTTAATTGCTTTAGCATGTTTTAATGTTACTTTGTGTCTATGGATGAGAGCAGTATTGTTTTTGTTCTATATGTGTGATTATATGTAAATAATTGTAATGGAGTGTAAGTAGGTCTCTGGTGTGTGTCTGTGTATGTGTGTGCGAGTGTAATTGACTGTATGCATGCTTGTGTGCGCCCATCTATTATGTTCTCTAGAGCAGGGCGTAACTCGTAGGGTTTAAATGGAGAGCTGTGTTATCTTTAGCAAGGGCACAGAGAGGTGCTCAGCTCTCAGAGGGAATGTTTGTCTATATTAAGTGTGTGTGTGTGTGTGTGTGTGCTAGCAAGGGTAGTCGGGCACTGGGGTCTCAAATAACATCAATAAAAAGAAGGATCAGTACAGCATTAACTTTCCCACAGTCACTGATACCACTGCTAATGAGCTATTTAAGCAGTGTGTAAGCGCTTAGATTGTAGGGCCGTTTAGGGCCAGTGTGTAGCAGATGTTAAATGAAGAAGGGAATACCTAGACGTGTGAAGGTATTAGGGCTGCGCGATATATCGTTTAAGCATCGTCATCGTGATGTGTGCATGCGCAATAGCCACATTGTAGGCATGCAATGTCACTTAAAGGAGAACTCCAGTGTAAAATGGACTTTTAGTGTAGTAAAACATGATAAAAAGTACTTACCTTTGATGAATAGCACAGCTCCGCCCTACCACAGCGTTCCGAGATCTAGACATTTTAACAGTTTGTCCAAACACCCTTCAGACTGGGTGACACGGGGCATAATTTGCCCTGAACATTGCTTTTTCCATCTTTATCCAGGCAAAAAGTAGCTCCACACCTCCTTGATAGAATCCGAAGAGCCCTGACATTTAAAACGAGGCATTAGTAACTTAAAAAGTGCACAAGAAGCTTATTAAAATCCACAGTTTACATCCTATAACATGAGCAAAACGCATGGCCTCCATCCACATGGTTGGGCATGTGCTTGTAAACACACATGTCGAAAGCTGTGCACCTCAGTCCAGCACAGTTTTGCACAGATATTTCCAGGTACAGCTGAATTCACGCTTTTAATCCCAGAAAAAAGTTCGTATTTACCTTTTAAAAAGCCATTTAAATGCCTGATTAAAGGCCCGATTACTGTTGTTTTGCTGTTTTCCTCTGGTTTTGAGTGCTCGGCACTAACTCAGCTCTTGATCGTGAGACGTGAGCCAGCGTGTGGGTGGGGGCGGGGCTGGTGATGTCATGGGCCCTGCATTAATATCAAAATATATATCACATCAAAAAAAGAGCATTTGCAATGTAATTTTTTCCCAATATCCTGCAGCCCTAGAAGGTACTGTGCAGTAGTACTGGTACACCGTGTAATATTGTGAATATGTGTGTGTGTGCACCCTTGCCTTGGTGTCAGCTATCTGATCTTTCTGAAGTGGTACCGGCAGGCGGGCGCCAGTGGAGTGCCAGGCTTGCAGACTTGTCACTGGCATGACTGTGCCATACTGTTGACATGATGTCATCGAAAAGTGGCAGTACCCGCAGGGCCAGTGTTCAGCTCCATCAGTACAGTGTGTGACATTTGAAACTGGACTGTGCTTTAGTGTGTGTGTGTTTGTGTGTATCTTATTACAGTAAAGCTGGTCATAGGCTGGAATGCTGGCGGGTCGTGAGAATGGATACAGGAGCGTTCTGTGATTTTTAGCAGTGTTCGATAGGCACCTGTTTTTTTTTTTTTTTTTTTTTTGTTCCTCTCCTTCCTCCGTCCTTCTTTCCATCCAACAGAGACACACCCATCTCACCCTCAGTTTGCCCTCACACATCGAGCCTTACACACATGCTCACACAACATGTTTACATGGGAGGTCTCTCATGCTGTGTGTGTGTGTGTGGTTCAGATAGCATCTTCAATGGCCTCTAGCCATAGTTTTAGACCACACCGCCCTCTAGGCTGTAAGAATGTGTGTGCGAGAGGGCACTGATGCAATTTTGGGGTACAGGGTTGGGGGGCTGTAGGGCTGGGGGAACATTGTCCCATTCAATGGTTTTGATTTGAATGTTTTTTGACAGAATTGTTTTTGGGAGTTGCAGTATAAGTTAACAACTATTTTTGAGGTAGTGTTTTAGCAAATGTAGTGCATGTAGTGCAAGTGTATGCATTTTCTAGATTTCTAGTGAGTGCGAGAGTGCAAATGTGAGGTGAGTGAGGGTAAGTAGTAAGTTATCCCTCCATTTTTTATATTATATGTTGATTACACTAATTAAGGCAAGCAGAATAGGTTTTGTACTGAAAAAATACTTTTAACTATTTTTCCTAGATCTTCAAACTTTAACATGGGAAAATTTGACCCATAACATAACAGAAGGGTTAAGACGTGCAGTAAATGTGTGACTTTCTAGATTTATGGCATGCATATGCGCATATACAGCTCTGGAAAAAATAAGAGACCTCTTAAAAATTATGAGTTTCTTTGATTTTACCAAATTGAAAACCTCTGGAATATAATTAAGAGGAAGATGGATGATCACAAACCATCAAACCAAGCTGCTTGAATGTTTGCACCAGGAGTGGCATAAAGTTATCCAAAAGCAGTGTGTAAGACTGGTGGAGGAGAACATGCCAAGATGCATGAAAACTGTGATTTAAAACCAGGGTAATTTTACTCAAATATATACCTATAAATAGCAAAATCAGATAAACTGATTTAGAAACTGAAGTCGTCTCTTATTTTTTTTCCAGTTTTAAAGTGTATAGTAGTAAGTAATGCAGTGCAGAATGTATGTGAGAGTAAATGCTATAATGAGAAGGTAAGCTGTGTGTGTATATGTGTATATTTTTCTCTATATTACTGACCTGCGTAAATATCCAGATTGTGAAAGCATGTAATAGTAAGGTAGGCAGTGTTATACATACATCTGTCTTTAAAGATATCAGGCCACTGTGGCCAGCATATATGTTCAGCTCAGTTAGCTGACCTGGCTGTTTTTCTCAAGCTGGCAACATGAACTCTTCTGAAAGCAGAAGGGAAAAGCAGCCCACTGCATTCCCAAGACTTCCTACCGTTCCTGGGAATGCCGAGGCAGACGTTCATCACCGGTCCAGCCGTTTCCTCACGCCTCATCTCCAGCTCTTAATTCTTAGTGTGGAGAAGTAGCCATGTGGAATAAGTTTGCATAGTTCAGTAATAGCATTAAATAATCCTGTTAGCCTCAGTGTAAATACTCAGTAATGATGGCTAATTTACTCAACCTGCTTGGGAGGCTTCCAGACATCCAGGTGTTCAGCTGCTGAGGAGCTGTATTACTGAAAGTGCTGTAGGCACTTATCCTCTTCATTAATACTGTACGTTTGCAGTAGTTGCAGAGTAATATAGAGTTTATGGTAAATGGTAGGTAGCAGTCCAGCAGCATAAATGATTCCAGGATAGCAAACTGACAGTAATTGCGTAATTATATAATATATAACATAATTATAAGCGTATGCAATCTCTTTCAGCACTGTTGTCTCTGTGTTTCATGTCATTTGAGACAATAATTGTGTCATTGTGATAGACAAAAATTTACTTGGATTTATTTATAATGTTTGGTATTTTGACACTAGTGTGGAAGTCCCCCTCGAGGTAGTAGAGATCTACAAATGTTTAAGAGCTTAAACATGTAAAAAAAATAATGTTTTTGTGCATTATTGAGCTAAATACTACAGACAGTATATAAGGTTTTTGCCTTGATTTATAAGTGACTTAAAATATGTTTGTGAAACAGTAATTTGATCTTATTGGGACTTTAGCTGTATACAGATGCCATTCGTATATAAACCTGGTTATCTCATTTATGATCTCTGCTAGTTTATACCACAGTACCACATCACAAAGCTAACATTATTTACAGGCAGACGTTCATCACCAGACCAGCTGTTTCCTCAAGCCTCATCTCCAGCTCTTAATTCTTAGTGTGGAGAAGTAACCATGTAAAATATGTTTGCATAGTTTAGTAAGGTTTTTGAGATTTTGGCACTAGTATGGAAGTCCCCCTTGATGTGGTAGAGGTCTGCACAAGTGTAATTACTTAAACATGTTTAAAAAATAATGTTTTTGTGCATTGTTGAGCTAAATACTAGAGACGGTTCATGAGGTTTTTACCTTGGTTAATACGTGAATCTGTTTTTGAAATGGTAATTTGACCTTTTCGGGACTTTTTTGTACCACATCACAGAGCTAACATATTTACAGTCTGCTGCAGTGAAGCACGTTTTTACAAAAACAATTTAAAAACTGCGCTGTGGAACTATTTTAAGGTAGAATTTAAAGTTAATGTAATATTTGTCCTATTTTCTGTTGTTTTTTTCCATGCCATTATATCCATGTAAAAACACCAGGATTCCCATTCTTATAGTTTTGTGCTTAAATTTGAATGTAGTGTGGCGTCAGTGTCTGATTGCTTTAAAATGTATTTGATTAGATTTGTGTAGAATTTTATCAACCTTAAAATGACATCAAAGCTGTGTTGTCTAACACGCTTAGAGTAAAAATATGAATTGTAAACAATGGTAGTCTGAGAGCGATAGAGTGTAGAGACAGCGAATACTGCATACTGTAAATAGCACGCTAGCTGTGTGGAGACCTGTAGAAAGAAAACATTGGGTAGACTGGAGCCTCAGGGGTCACAGTGTGTCAGCATTAACAGGGGCCTGTCCATTCGCTATGCTAGCAGAGACCAGTGGAATTCTGGGTGGCAACTGAGGGGAATTCCCTTCGGAGGTTTTCAGTTGCATTACACAAAGTATGTCTGGACTTGTGTATATGGCTGCAGTGGTGTATAAATAGTTTGGTGTAGAGTTTTGGTATAGTTTGAGTTATTGTAAAGTTTGTCTCAGTGTTTTACAGTCTTGATGAAATGCTGAGAAACAGGAACTTTGAGAGGAGTAGATTTGGGGTTCGGTAGTAGTAGTGGTGGGTGTGCATGCATGTGTGTGTGTGTGTGTGTGTGTGTGTGTGCGTGTGTGTGTGTGAGGGGGAGATGCAAGTCACAGGGAAAGGGGGACAAGTGAATAACATGGTTTGTACTGCTTTGAAGGGAGATACAGTTTCTTACACATTTAGGACCTGCATATTTTAATGTGAACCCCTCAGGGTGTGTGTGCGCGTGTGCACATGCGTGAGAACGACGTAGGCAACAGTTGTGTTGTGTGATTCATCAGCTGTGCTTTTAGCATTAAAAACACACTCACACATACTGCCTTAGTTAACTTCTTCACATTTTGTCTCTCTCTCACACACAAACACTCTCTCTCTCTTGTTCACTCTTTCTTTTGATCACACTTGCGCTCAATCCCATTTCACTTCTTGCCCCTCTCAGAAAAAGTTTAATCTTCAGAGACATACTCAACACTCTAGGGTTACAATAAATTATTATTAAGATTGCTGTGCAAGCTTACAAATGATTTTTTTTTCTTTGTTAAAAACTAAAATAACAATTTAAAGCTGATGTTCGTAAGTTTTTAGAATATGGGGATGTAGGGCCTCTCTGGACAGAATGGGTTATTGCACAGAGCATGCAGAAGAATCGTTTAAACTGGGCGGGTGATGCAGTCTCCTTTTAGAGCGAATTAATCTGATTCCAGGTTATGTTCAGTTAGAAACTGCTGAGGGAAATGTCTTTAAAGGATGTAAAAGGAGAGTTATTATATTCAGTTGTCAGTTTTTTCAGTGTAAATGAATAATTTACTGAGGTTTGAGTTTCCCCTTCTGAAGTCTCCATTGCTTCACCAGCCGCTTACGTTCAGTAAAACTGAGCCGGATCCTCTTTAAAAGGACGTACCTGTGATGTAAGTACTTACAGACACGTGACGTGGCCAGAAGAACTTCTGCGAAAAGCGACCCGACACCCCAGTATTTAGAATGAATATATTAGGCCTAGCAATATACAATATTTTGTCCCTTCTTCACTCAGAAATACTTCAAAACAAAATAATACAGACTGCCACTTTAATGTTATTAGTTTGATGCAGTTTAAATGTATAATGGCCTTTTTCCTCATAATCAGCATACAAAATAAGTAGTGTGTCTTGGTAGCTTACTAACTATAACTAACTATATTTCCTGTTCCACCTTAAATAATGTAGCAGTTGCATTGTGTCACTTGAAGCTGTGGTATGCTTTAAGGTGGAATGAGAAAATTAAAACTAGAAGCTAAAAAAGTTTTGCTCTCTATCACTAAGGAATTGTGAGTGGGAATTTCAACCCACTTCCCTTGTAACTTAGTTTATTACCTTGTGTTTCTCTCTCTCTTTCTCTCTCTCACACACACATACACACACACAAACAAATACATACATACACCATACATTTAACATATTCTAAATAATCTTTCTTTGATTCACACACCTTCCTGTCTGTGTCTGTCCTCTCTCTCTTAACATTAATCTTTGCCACATTTAATGCAAGATTTCATGTACATTCTACACCAATCCAGAATGCTTTTCAACTTGTGACATACACACACTGTTTCTGTTTCTATGCATACTTAATTATACACCTGTTACCCTGTCCTTTAATAGTCAGGATTCTAAAGGGCCACCATAGAGCAGGTATTATTTGGGTGGTGCATCATTGTCAGCACCGCTGTGACACTGGCATGATGGTGTTGTGTTAGTGTGTGTGTTGATGCAAGTAAATCAGACACGGCAAGTTTGCTGTGATTTTGAATTTCAGTGTGTCACTGTCTAATGAGAAAAAGGTTGTGCGTGTGTGTGTGTGTTACTGTGGCCTGTGTGGACTTTTTTATTTGTTTCAGTCCAGTGATGAGTGCTTAGTTTGGGGAAGGGAGTGATGAGAGGGAGTGAGGGATGAGAGCGGAGTGCTGTGCACTGTGCCGGGTTAATTTGCTTCCACCCTTCAGCAGGTTCTCATTTCCGCAGGCCGAACTCCTCATCAGCAACGACCAGAATCAGGATTATGTACCTGCACAGCTGCGGCCTCAGATAGAGAGAGAGAGACTGGAGGGAAGAAGGGAGGATAAGGAATGTGCAAGAGCAATCTCTTACATTTAATGAAAGACAGAGTTGGGGGGATAAATAATGGAAAGTAATGAGGTGAGATGAAAGATATGTGGTTTAATAAGTGTATGTTTGCCCATAAATGCCAGCTGTATTGTGTTGCATTATGTTACTGTCTCATTAAAAATAGAAATGATCCAGCATCACATCAAATACAATTTCACTGACATAATGTTAGTTTATTAAATTTTCCTACTTCTATAAAACTGCCATTTATATATATATATATATATATATATATATATATATATATATATACGTATATATATATATGTATATATACGTATATATATATATATATATATATATATATACAATACGATAGAAATTGTAATTTAACTTAAGGCATGATGAACTAAAGAAATGTGTTTTAAAAGTCGTTTATAAAATGTAATAAATAGAAATGCCATTTTCATTTAAGGAAATCTCTTGCCTTATGCTGTAGCAGCTGGTACACTATCTGATCAAAAGTATTGTGAATAGAGATCGATCGATCGGCAGTGTATCGGTATCGGCCGATTTTCAGCCAAAATACGGTATCGGCGATCGGCCGATATTCCTCTGATTTTAGCCGATCTGATTCAGGAGTTAAGGTGTAAGCAGTTAATCAGAGCTGTGTGCGGATGGCTGGAGAACCTGTTCGCTCACAGGAAGCTGCAGTTCCTCATCCAACCACTAGTCGGATCTGCAGCAGCAGCACAAGCCCCGCTCTCTTCGAGAAGGGTCTGTCTGCAGAGCCGCAGAGCCACGGATATACGCCAGCAGATTCAAGCCGGTGGCATTCTGCGCATGCGCAGTAGGACAACGCGATTCTGCTGGGATTGAAATGCATGTTTCAATCCGAAAAGGCAATTCCGTGCCAAAATATGAGCAATGTGGCACATGTTGCCAAAAATATCACTGCCCGTTGTGCTCCATACAGCATTATAAGCCAACATCGGCCAAAAAACTTAGGAGTCACCTAAAACTCCATTTTAACCGAGCAGTCCAACATGAAGGTAAGTCAGTGAATACAATAAGTATTTTACACAATCGTTATATTATTATATTAATATCAGACTATAGACTATATAGAGTATATATGTATGTATATATACGTATATAATGTATATATATATATATGTGTGTGTGTGTATACTTCACAATATACAAAATATACTTTAAAAAATAGGCTACTTCAAAATCATGATCAGTTTGTCTGATTTTACTATGTATGACCATGTATTTGCAGAAAGTAAATTTAAAAAAAAAATATATATAAAAAGATTCAATGCTTTCAGACCTCAAATAATGCAAAAAAAAAAAACAAGTTAATATTCATATAGAAACATTAATTCTAATATGAACTTTCTTTGCATTATTTGCAGTATTTGATTTTTTTTTTGTTTATTTTTCATTTACATTTTTATTTGTAATTTGGGAGAAACAGTGTCAGTAATTCATAAAATAGAACAACAGCGTTTATTTTAACTAACCCTAGCTAAGTCAAACCAGTTATTTACATACCTGTCAAGTCTCCCGTTTTGGCCGGGAAACTACCGTATTTTACTCCTCTTTCCCGCCGTCCTCCCGTATTAGTATTTTCCCGTAAATTTCCCGTATTATACTAAATAAAAAAATATATAGGCCACAGGCGACAATGCACTGACCGCTGTGTGTCTCTTAACCAATCGTGGTGCCGGTTCAAGGAGAAAGTCCCGCCTTTCAGGAGAAACGGCCAATCAGCTTGCTGGTTTTGCGGAGAGCTGTTTAGTGTGCGGGAAGCCCCGCCCCTCCCCTCGCTGTGAGTTCAGGCAGCTAGTCGGAGCAGCTGTCGTTAAAACTAATCTGGATATACGGAGATTTTTCTAAAAGAATGGTAACTAACCATGTAAACTGTGATGAGATTGTTTCTGATAGCTGGTTAAAAAGACTCTTCTCTGAATCAAAACATAAATTAAACCCATTGTGTGTTTAATAAAATCCAGCTTGTGACTCAGTTAGCTTAACTTTAGAATTAGCTAGATAGATATTCAGGGTTTGAGAAAAATCTACATATATATATAATGCCCTGCCCTTATGTGCCTGATCAGCCAATAACTATAATTTCCAAACTCTATTTGTTCAGGGCTAGTTTTAGGGTTTGTTAGAATTTGTTTAAATCTCAAGTATTGTGGTGTAATGTATTATTTAGAAGGGGTAGAAGAGATGGTTGAGCTGGAGAGAGAGAAAATGTGGAGAGGGCTGAAATTAACTGAACTGATCAGGAGTGGACTGAACAATAGAAAGAAGTATTAATGAAAGATTAGTAATTGTGTAGGCCCCTTAGGACTATTATTTACTTATGGAATATATCTGATCCATGTCCTTCTTGTAAATTTGTGCACCCTTCAATTTCACACACACATATATATATATATATATATATATATATATATATATATATATATATATATATATATATATATATATATAAAGCACAAGCCCTCGGTTGGGCTGTTGGGGCGGCGGAAAAAATCCCTTATTTTTAAGTCCAAAACTTGACAGGTATGGTTATTTAACGCTAAGAAAACCGAAGAAGGTATCAACGCATGCGCAGAATGCCACCGGCCTGAAAGTGCTGGTTTAAATCCGCGGTTCTGATGACGCATGCGCAGAATGCCACTGGCTTGAAACTGCTGGCGTGAATCTGCTGGCGTATATCCGTGGCTCTGCGGCTCTGCAGACAGATACTATTGGCTCTCTTCACTCAGTCACAGAGCTACAGCCCAGCCACGGGCTACAGGCGAAGCTCAGTCAGTCTGGAGCGTTTTTACAGTTTCTGCAGTTCATATGTAGGACTAATGCACCTCATAGTGAACAGAAAAAGGTTTTAACCACAATAACAGGATAATACCGCTCTCTACAGCAGCTAACCTCAGGAGCAGTCACAGAGCTGGGTTAGCTCACAAACTCAGCAGCAAACAGCCGCATCAGTAACGAAGCTAGTTAGCTCACAAGCTAACAACAGCAGGGGACTATAGTCAGTGTTCTTAGAGCTGGATATGCACAAGTTTTCGTTCCTCACTGCAGTTTCTGTGCGCTCACACTCCAGCTCCTCCACTCCGTATCGGTTTATACTGGACGCGCTGAGGAAGCCGCAGTTCCGCTCAGACAAAATTAAAGGCACGGTGCAGTTTGCGCGCTGCTCACCTCAGAATGTTTATAACTGCGCGGTTTAGTGAACACGGCTGCAGGTAAGACTGTTGAAGGCTACTGAAGACTATTAAAGTCTATTAGAGGTTATTGAAAGGGTTATTGGGACAGAAATCAGTACAGGCTGGTTAGATAAGTGGTTCAAGTCCTCGCTGTGGAGAATACACTGTCACAGTTTCGTAAAATAAAAAATTAAAGTCTTCTTTCGTGTTGTACTGTTTATTAACATCATTAAAACAGATTTCGCTCATTCCAAAATTTAGGTAAAATGTAGGTAAAAGCTCCATTTTATTGCTGTGATGTTACTTAAAAATGCGTAGTTTAAATTAGGTCCGCGCTCGGTCAAATTTAAATAATGTAATCAAGATATATTTGTAATGCCATCTAGTGGATCTACAGGATCAGTCATGTAAAAAATAATAGAACAATTAGAGCCTTAACAAACTGAACTCTATTAACATGAAAAATAACACTTTAAGACTTTTTCAGTCCCTGCGAATAAGTTTTTTTTCTTTAACAAATAAATATTAACTTTATCTGAGAGAAAGATGCTCCTTAAGGTACCAAAACTATTAACATATTTGAGGCTAGACAAAACAACTGCTATTTTCAAGTTTTTCTTTAACCCTTGTGTGGTGTTCGGGTCTGTGGGACCCGTTTTCATTTTTTATCAAATGATACAAATTTTTTTTTTTCTAACTCAAACTCATTGGCATTGGCTCATTTTTGTGAGAAACATATATCAAAACACATTTTCTATAAACACACACTGTACACCCCTACACATTTATATTACATACAGGATGTTTGGCCAAGGGCTAATAAACATTGCTTCATTTGTAAGTTTGAAACTAAACAAATTTTCTACTCATATCTTGAGTTTAATTCATTTTTCTTTTACATTTTATTAAAAAACTAATAAAAAAATAGTAGCACTTTTTGAAAGAAATGTAACATAAGAAAGGTAAAGGGCAAATATTAACCATGTAAGCTGTTTATATTGCTTGCAATTTAGGTGAAGCAAGCATGTGTTAAGCATTTTAATGTAAAATTGCTTAATTTTGCTGACTCAAATACAAGTAACAAAGTAAACGAGTAACAAAAATATGAACACCACACAAGGGTTAAGAAGATAAAAATGTCCACATTCTCTGTAGAAAGGGCTGCTCTTTGAGCTACAGTGTGCTGCGCCATTTGCGTAGCGTGCTGCGCCATTTGCGTAGCGTGCTGCGCCATTTGCGTAGCTCGCTACGCCATTTGCGTAGTTCGCTGCGCCATTTGCGTAGCTCGCTGCGCCATTTGCGTAACACGCTGCGCCATTTGCGTAACACGCTGCGCCATTTGCGTAGCTCGCTGCGCCATTTGCGTAGCGTGCTGCGCCATTTGCGGGAGGGATCGTCGATCCTCTTTTTGACTTCGATGCTCGAGACCATGACATATCGATTTCGATGAAATATTTGGACATATAGTATACAATATTTCTCCCTTCATCTAAAATAACCTAAGATGTTTCCTCTATACCTGCCTACCAGGTATGACCTTAGGGAGTGTTTGTGTGAACAGGAATAAGGGGATAGAGAAGGAAACAGTTGAAAACTTGTTTGAAAACTGAAAGCTTGTCTGATTTCTGATGGTGTTTACTGTACTTTGACATCAGCTGTGCAACTGTGGGTCTTTTGAGACATTTTAGATTGTAGGAGACCTCTTTTCACATTGGGTCTAGGATAATTTTGCTAGGACAGCCTGACCTTGTCTTGGTGGCTGCTGTTTTAAATGTTCACAACATGTAATTTTCCAGACAGTCTATTGCTCACTTTTAGACTTCTGTGGAAAGTCCTCTGAAAGCTTTTTGGATCTTGCTATGGTAATACTACTCACTTTAACAAATAAAAGCGAACCAGATGAAGGTCATGTTTGCACCTGCACATGTAACTAGTATTGTGTCTGTATCCTGATAAGATTTTAGCTACATGCATTTATTGTGCACTATATATTATATTCAGCTATGGAAAAAATAAAAGACCACTTAAAAATGATGAGTTTCTGCGATTTTGCCAAATTGAAAACCTCTGGATTATAATCAAGAGGAAGATGGATGATAGCAAGCCATCAAACCAAACTGAACTCCTTGAATTGTTGCACCAGGAGTAGCATAAAATAATCCAAAATTAGTGTGTAAGACTGGTGGAGGAGAACATGCCAAGATGCAGGAAAACTTTGATTAAAAACCAGGGTTATATTGATTTCTGGATATGAAGTTGTTTTCTTTGCATTATTTGAGGTCTGAAAGCTCTGAATCTTTTTTGTTCTTCATTTTACTTAAACATAGACCTCTAAAGAGAAACTGATTTGGAAACTATTTTTTTTCCCAGAGCTGCATGTTATTGTATATTTCTGATTGATGTGTGGGATGGATTACAGCAATTGTTACTTGTGTTTCAAACGTAGTGGGAGAAGGTTTGGGTGTTGAATATGTGATTTGAGTGATTGGTTTTAAATGTGTCTTTGGTGTTTTTATCTGCTTTGGTTTTATCCAGATATAATACTGATATTCTTAAAACATGAAGTGACAGAGAAGCAAGTTTGAAATGCTGAAGATTTAAATAAGACAGGAACCTCCAAATATTTTATCCAAGTTCTAAACTAATCACCTGTAGCTGATGGTTTTATCCACTCTCTGAAACATGTGAATTGTTTTCATTGGTAGCACAGTGTTAGCAGGGGGTTGTTAAAGGTCTTATGCAGAATGAAGAAAACCACAATTCATTTACATCAACCTCGTTTGTAGAAAGCGAGAAAGCCTATCATCAAGTATTTTATCCCTTCTCTTTGTCCCTCCCAATTTGTGTGAAAGCACTAAAAGTCATTCCAGTCAAACATGGCTGTAATATAAAGCCCCGAGTCCGTTCTAATGCTTCTCTTTGTCTGTTAGATACCAAGAAGCAGATCCCTGAGCGCAGAGCTGTTAAAACCTGTGCGGTCCACAAAAGCAAATCCCTTCAGCAGAGCAGGCTCTGTATAGAAGGCTTTGAGGCAGCAGACAGCTCTGATTCATGGAGCCGGTTTCTTTAAGAAGCTCGTCTTTGGGACACAGGAGATGGATGAGCGCTAATTAAGGCTAACCTTAGCACTGATATCTTAGTCCCCTTTTCATGCTCTCTCACTGTCTTTATGATGCCTCTAATTACAGCCCCCTCAGCTTCTTTGTGTTTCTCTGCTTATGTGTTTGTGCCCTCCAGTGGAGCTGAAAGACAACAGTCATGAATCTTAACGTTAGGGACGTCCTAATCTGATCTGATAAAGAGGCCGATACAGATTTAAAAAAAAAATGAACTATTTAAATTTTGATCAATTTCTGTTCTGGCATCTGCTAGCTACAGTTAACAGATATTATTCACACTCTGCAGCAGTGCAGTGCAGCATGTTTTCAGAAGAGCCTGCAGTGTGTAACTGAGAAGACAAGAAAAGAAAAGATAAAGGGCCAGAGAATAAAACGGAAAAGAAGAGATAATCCTCTTTAATATGAATATTAAAAAAAATTGTAGAAATTTGCTGTTTCTTCCATAATTCCCAACATGTCTTATTGTAATGAAACATAGACTACAATGAAACAAAAACTTATGTGAAACTATATTATTGGGAATATCAATGCATTATTGCTTGGTTTCTTCTCCCTAAATGTGGGAATTATGGAAGAAACTAATTAAAAGTTTAGTATTTTTCAATTTTTTTTTCATTTTTTTTTAAATTGCAAAATGAGGGGATGATTTGTTATTTTCTGTTCGATTTTCTTCTCTGGTCCTTTCTAACTCTGTCTTCCTCTTTTTTCTTCTTAAGTTTCCCCTCATCTTGTCTAATCGCTTGTCCCTTTTTCCTTTTCTTTCTTGTCTTGTTTTTTGTACTTTTTCTGTTTTCCTTTTTTTGTCCTCTTTTGTTCTCTATTCATTTTTTCTCTTTTAATCTATGGACCTTTTTCCTACTGTCTTGTTCTTTCTTTTTTACTCGTCTTGTCTTTTCTTATCTCTTGTTTTTTGTCTTTTTGTGATGTTTGTGTCTCTTGTCCCTTCTTTTCTTGTCATGTCTCTTCTGTTTTGTTTTCTTATCACGTCTCCTGTCCTTTTTTCTTTTCTATTCTCTTTTCTTCTCTTTCCTTGTTATTCCCTCTCCTTTCCTCTCCTCCTCTCTTTTCACCACTGTGCTGTACTCCGCCCCTCCATGCATTAAAGACTTTCTTTCTTAATGCCATCAGTTCGTCTCTGTGTGTTGGGAGTGCTGTGTGCGTTTTCTGTGGCAGTGGTAAGCTTCACAGGCTTCACAGCCTCTGAGCACAGCTGAAAGAGGAGATGCTGCATTCATCAAGTGCTCATTAAAGCACTTCCACTGTTTTGGAAAGTAAACCCAGCTCCTAATGAATGCCAACTGGCTTGCTTTCTCATGCACAAATGCACGCACACACTGGTGCATAAATGGGACAATGATAAGACAGCCTTGCAGGGCCATTTTCTGCACAGAGTCCCAGGCATACACTTCCTTTTTTTACTATAAGAGCACAAGCTTTAACAGTCCACAAACCACCAAGGCTGAGGATAATCATTGTGTTTTAAAGCCTTCTGTCTTTGCATTATTTTCATCCTTGTGGCTTTCTGTTCCATATCAGCAGCCTGAGAGAAGATAATATTTGTAATAGGTATGTCATCAGAATTTATTATTTTTGAGTTTGTGAAAAGACAGATGTCTTTAAATGTATTTTTATTATTTTTTTCTGCTATATGAATTCAAGTAAAATTGGATTTTGCAGCAGAAGTTAGTGGCTATAAACTAGTTTAACATACTAAGCTTACTGTGTCTGGAGACTTCCTACTGCAACTGGGTCCTGGACTTTTTCCTGCACTTGGAGACCTCAGTCTGTCAGGGTCAGCATCACCTTTTCAAGCACCACCCTATTGAACACTGGGTGCTTCCCAGGGATTTTTTTCTCAGTCCACTTTTGTTAAAACTGCTGACCTATTGTAGTAGTACAATGCTTTGTTTTGCAGTACTGTAATGTTTTAAAAAGTTTGTATTTTTTAATGCATAAAAAGTTAACTTTTTTTTATTTTATAAATATCATAATGCACACTGTCTGGACAAAAAACTGCCATTATCTGGAGTTGCTGCAGTTGGATCAGGTCGAGGTTCAACAACAGTATGTGCTGAAAGAATGAGGTCAGCTGACTACCTGAACATACTGAATATAGACCAGGTTATTCCATCAATGTTTTTTTTTCTTTCCTGATGGCACAGGCATATTCCAAGATGACAATATCAGGATTTATTGGGCTGGAATTGTGAAAGAGTGATTCAGGGAGCATGAGATCATCATTTTCACACCTGGATTGTTCACCACAGAGTCCAGACCTTAACCCCATTGGGAATCTTTGGGATGTGCTGGAGAAGGCTTTGTGCAGTGGTCAGACTCTACCATCATCAATGCTGCAAGATCTTGGTGAAAAAGGAATGCAACACTGGATTGAAAACTTCTCTACATTAGCTTCGCAGGCAAAACTAAAGGCAGTCCAACAAAATATTAGATTTTTTTTTTTTTTTTGGTGGTGACTTTTTTTTTGGTCCGGTAGTGTATTTTATACTTTGAGAGTTTTCTGAAAATTTGATTTAAACATTTACAATATATTGCCTTGTTTACAGTATCACAATATAAACAGAGTGCATTGCACTGTATGATTCTTTGGTAACCATCTATATGTCTGTGAATATACCAGAGCAGCCTTTCTGTTTGATTTGGGCAAGATGGGATGGTCCTTTTTGACCTTGATAAGCTGTTGCCAACTTCTGATTTGTCCCTCCCTGGACCACTGTCTGATTCTTGCCAGTGATAATCATGTGTGGTGAAGCACGCCACCAGCACTCCCGTTTTTTGTGATACTTTGAACAAATCATCTGGCTGGAACAGTTTGGCTTTTGCCAAAATAGCTTTCAGGTCTTGAAGCCTGAAAACCTGCAAGCTGGACCCACTGATTACAAGCAACAACTGCTCAGTCGTCATCTACGATATGTCTCAAACCCTTATATTATTTTTGTCATAATATTATCCACGTTATTCACTACATCTGTAAGTGGTATTTATAGAACTCTGTTATCGATACAAGATAAATATACACATTAAACACTTGGCAGGTTGATCATTGTGGAGGCAGTTGTGAGTCGTCTACCTTATAGCAGGTAAAAAATTAGAGCTATTAGAGGGAGCAGTGAGGCTGCAGGGATTTTTCACATTAGCGTGGTAGGACTGGCACCAGAGCTGAAAGTGAGACAGCTTAGCTGTGGTTATGTGTTAATTGAGGTTAACTTGCTCATTGCTCATTTGCCTGTAGAGGATCATTTGAGTAAATGGTAAATGCAGCTTATTGTTTATTTTAATTGATTGTCCCAATCTTGCCCTGATTAGGCTCACCTTTAGATAGTAATTAAGCAATTTCTTATGAGAGCTGTACAACTGCAAAACACTGTCGAGGTATCAAGTCAAGTATATCTGTGCGAGAGCTTTTGATTTATGTTTGGCTTCAGACAGTGTTCAAGGAAAACATGGTGAGCTTTCACACTTCTGTTAAGGATTTTATGTGATTGTTAAACTGTCAAAGTTTATGTAATGTTCTCAAACACTGTCAAGGTGGGAATGTGCCAGCAGTTTCATGGACAAAGTAGAGTAAGTGTGAGAAGTTGTGGGTCAGCTGGACATGAATGTGATATTAATACATGCTTGTGAATATGTGCCAGAGCATGTCAGTAAAGCCTTAAAAATATCTATTAGTTAATAACAATACTACGAATGTCAGAGTCAGAGAGCTATTTTTATAATTTCTGCAGTGATGGATGTTTCCAGAAGGCAACAACATGCTTCAAATAAGTGTAAAACCTCTGTATATAGGAAAATTGTTACTGAAATCAATACTGAAATGTCAAAAAAGTAGTTCAAAATTTCTAAGTGGCAACTTGGCAGAGGCAATCAAAAAAATAATTAATTAGTAATTAGTAAAATAATTTTTTGGAGCATTTTATTTGTCACAAACTGTAAAGAACAACTGGCAGATTCTAAAATTGACATACTAGTACACCTAAATCTAATTCTAAACTAAATCTGACCGAACTCTTGCCCAAACCTTAAACTTAAACAGAGAAGAATGTGAAATACATTTCTACATGAGTTTTGGTAAATTAATAAGAATCTGTAACAAAGAAAAGAAAGGAGAATGAGCTGCAGTGACTATTTTCTTTATTCTTCTTCAGGTTCATGGCACATAGGTTGCGTAGATTTGAAAAACTAAAGCTGTAGTAAGAATTGTACCAATATGTATAATTATAATTATTTGTGAAACAGCATATCATACCATGTAAATGAATTATCTTAGTGCACTTGTAGTCATATGTATAAAATGTATGAGATACTGTGGCTGAAGTTTGTGTGCTTTAGCTTTAGCTGCTGATTCTTCCAGAGTGGATCTGATATCAGATTTCTTTTTGCATTAATACAGACATGCACACAGTTGCCTGGTTGAGCTGTAGGAATAAATTACATTGTTTGTGATAATAGTACCCCCTCCTTCAGTGACCTCTTATGTTAAGATGTTGATTAAGTGATTGCTGATTGGCCTTGATTAGTTGTTTATGTTTAGTATGCGTGTTATGCTTGATTATGTGTAAAACACAGTAGGTGCTTTTTATGTTGTCATTTTAGTGGTCCTTCTTCTTCATTTTTAAATCGGCAGAATTTTTTGTTTTAATCTTTTTACACTTATACAAAAGAAAATAAAAAGCTGGTAATGCTTAACAGCTGAGTAGAGACACAATTAGATGCCTAATGCCTCATCGTTTTAGTAGAGCATTCGAGTGAAGCTTGTATGTGCTTATATTTAAACTGCGTTTCCCCAAGGGCCAGTCCACTACTATGATGTCACTGCTTTATCATACCTCCTGGAGCATTTCTTCTACCTGGTCTTCAAAACACACAGACACAGACCACCATTGATATTTGTATTGTAATCGACGGGGAACTGATTCGTATCATCCGATTGGTTTAGATACACATACACAAGATACACATAAACATACATTACATTACAGAGTTCAGTTACCCTGCTTGAAATATGAGCTGTACTTCTTCCCGCACCAGCTTACCAAGATTAAATAATTAAATATTAGATATGTGCCCTTTCAGATTTTTGTCCCTGGAACGGTTTAAAGTGCCTATAATACCTATATAATGAATATTTGCAGAAAATGAGAAATGGCTAAAATAACAAAAAAAGATACAGAGCTTTCAGACCTAAAACAATGCAAAAAAACCAAGTTCATATTTATAAAGCTTTAAGAGTTCAATAATCAATATTTGGTGGAATAACCCTGGCTTTTATTATTCACAGTTTTTATGCATCTTGGTATGTTCTCCTCCACCAGTCTTACACATCTCTTTTGGATAACTTTATGCCTGTACTCCTGGTGCAAAAATTCAAGCAGTTCAGTTTGGTTTGATGGCTTGTGATCATCCATCGTCCTCTTGATTATATTCCAGAGGTTTTCAATTAGTAAAAATTAAAGAAACATGGTCTCTTATTTTTTCTCTTATTAAAATATGTGACTGGACAAAAATTAACCCCCTTCAAGTCAGTATATAGTAGATGCACTCTTTCTTAGTTCTCTTTTAAACTGAATCTGAGTGTTCTCCAGGTGTTCTCCTTATATTTTTCTCCATTTATTTAGCCTCTGCCGTTACAAGCCTTTTTGGTTGTGCTGCCAAAAAGAACCTAGACAGCATGATGCTGCCACCACCATGTATCACAGTGGAGATGGTGCTTGTGGTGCCGGCAAACATAGTGTCCAGCCTCCATTTTGGTCTCACCAGACCAAAAAAACTTCTTGCGAAATTTGAGTCTTTGGCAAACTGTTCTCAGGGTAACTGGTAAAGAAAAGAACCTGGGAAAACAGTTGTCGTTGGCAAAGTCTTTCCCATCTCAGCTGCTGAAGCTGCTGAAAGACTCCTCGCACAGTGAAAACACCAGAACTGCAAATCATGTTCCACTGAAAAATAGTTTCACACTCAGACATTTAAACTGCTCTATTACATCTAAAACGCTGCAGGATGTGGTACATGTCCTCATATGGCATCTCCACCACTGAGGCACAGTTGTGAAAAGGAATTGGTGCTTGAGGTTAAAACAGACTGTAAAAACTGATTTTAATCGATCAGGTATCACTAGCAACATTTATGTAGCACATTTACCTTTAAAATAACAGATTTAAATTTATTGTGTTACTCCACTGAATTGTAATAGGGGGAGAATAGTGTCTCTACCATCCTTACTTCCAGATACTGCGCTGTGTAACTCCAACTGAAGTTGGCAAAACTGCAAATACAATGGATCTGTATTTCTCAGCTTGTCCAGAAATGCATGTGTAAAGTCTGTTCTTTAGGCTTGTCTCAAAGTGAGAATTGCCCTTTACTAGTTCTTACGAAATGCTGCTTGCAGTATTCAGACCCTTTTTTATTTTCCTTTGTTTTATTAGATCAGTGACTTTTTTTTCTTTTCTCTTTTCTCGATACGCTTATTTTGTTTGCGTATGATAAAATAAGGCAGTTCAGCTGAGTACAGGTGGATGAAACTGTACCTGTCATTATAGAAGCTTGACAGAAAATTGACTACCACAATTTTAGATGTAATTATTTATTCCAACATCGCTCTGTTCTCACCGGGTATGGAATGAGCACCTGTTAACAGCTTGTTGCCGTAGTAACAGATGTTATTTTCTTGAGCAGAACAGGGCAAATGGGGATTCTTTCATTCAACTTTAGTGAAATGTAGTCCTGTGAGCAGAACTGGGCGAGAGAGCAGAGGAGCCGGTGCTCAGCTGCATGGAGATGAGCAGCGGCACTGTAGACCTAAAACAGAGCTGAAACTCGGTGAGTTTGGAGTGCAAATGAGAGAGAGAGCAGAGTCACAGGGGTGGGAACCTGGAAAAGGAAAAGGGAGCAAAAAGGTTAGCTGACTGACTTAAGACTTACTTGAAGTGCATAGAGAGAGGGCTGGGGTATGGAGACAACGTGGACTGGAAGATGAGCAGAGAAATACGAATAAGATGGGATTTCTTTTGTGTAATATTTTAGATATTGAATATTTTGTGATCTATACAATGCTTCAGTAATATAATAAGTAAGAAAAACTCCTTACATCGAAAAACCTAAATGTGGTCGTGTTTAGGGGACCTGAGACATGCTAAAGAACAAAAGAAAATGTGTATAAAAGAGAAAAAGCTAAATTGAATGTACCTTAATGCAATAGTTCACATCCCTGTTGCTGCTATGTTTTTCTGTTTCTATATGATCCAATTAATCATACTTATGACTCATGGGTCAATTCTGACCTGAACTGTACTGTGTACTGGAGCAGGATGGAGGTACTCTGGAACCATGATTAAAAAGCTGTGCCTTAATAGAAAGGTCTTACCTTAAAAGTGATGCCCATTCAGGCTGTCAAAAAATAAGTTTATACAGATTCAAATCCCATAGAGCCCATAGTGACTAATCCTGAGGCAAATACCGCTCTGGAACAAAATAAGATGGATGATCACAAGCCATTAAACCAAGCTGAACTGCTGGAAATTTTGCACCAGGCATAAAGTTATCCAAAAGCAGTGTGTAAGACTGGTGGAGGAGAACATGCCAAGATTCTGTTCTCCCAAAGTGATCAATAATTCTTTCAATTTTGCTAGCTGGCTGGGTTTATGTACGTTTTGGGATATACATGTAACAAGTCAATAATATAATGTAATCATTTAGGGATTTTGAAGTTGGCCTGCTTTTTAGCCCTGTTTTTGTTTTGCTGTTTTAGTTTCATTGAAGAGAAACCACTGTTAGAGGTTAAGGTAATACAGGTAATACAGTTTTTCATTCTAGGGTCCCTTTAACAGTGTAACTACTTCATATAATGATATTTTGTGATGTTTATTGTGTTTTTTTTTAAATACTGTAGTAGTAGCTTGGTCATATTGTCATACCTCTAAAGCTAATTATTATTAAACGTAGGCTGGTGCAGAATGTGGAACAAGAATAAGAATAGGTAGCACATTTGTTTTTCAGGGTTGTCAGTCTGTATCATTTGTAAAGAGAGGTGAAGAGAGTAATGTGATTCTTCTGTTGCTCCTCCCAGCCCTTTCACACGCTCTCAGCCCTTCCTCCTGTTGGTTGCATGTCCACAGACAGCACACCCTTTTCTCCTATACAGAGTAGCCAGCTGTCCGCAGCCGCTTGGCTGTGTTTCTCAGTGTTGGGATAAGGATTAGTGCATGATACAGTTTGTGAAGGCTATTTGTGCCAGGTGTTTGTGAGGAGCTGTGCATATTTTGTTATGTATATCTTCTTTAGTCCTTAATTCATTCCAGGAGGGAGAGTGCAACCAGACAGACTGTTTTTGTGTGTGTGTTGTAGGGGGGTGATGATGGAATGCTGTGTAATAGGCTACTGTAATGCAGGCTCAATATAGTATTACTCCTCAGAATCCAAATGTATTAACATTCAATATTTGTGTACATTATTGAAATTAAGTCTTTATTTTATTAATCTCAAATTATATATTACACAGATTAGCTTGGATCTGGTTTCTAAACCTTTCAAACAGATCTTGTTCAGAATGTACAAGAATTTAATTATATAATCATATGCTCCCATTTTATTCCTGTCTGCTGCTATTCACTCATATTTTTCACTTTTACTCTTGTTTCACTTTCTATTGTTTGTTTATACTTTATACAGTTTTTTTTTTATTCCTGTATATTCACTCCCATTTTATTAACACTTCCATTTTTTCCTGTCCACACCTGTTTCACTCTAGTTCACACCTGTACCATATTTTACTTATTGTCACTTATTAATCATTCCTAGTTACCTCTGCTAAACTTGTTCATTCATATATATTTTTTTCCATGTCTTTTTTTCTCCTATTGAATCCTTTTCAATCCCATTTCATTGCTATATTCTCCTTTTGCCTTCGTATTAAATTCTATTCTTCTTATTGTTTCTTTTTTAGTACAATCCTATCTCATTGTTATTCAGTCTGATTCAACTGTATTTCATTTATTTTTCCTCCTAATTCATTCATATTCAGTTCTATGTAATACAATTTATTCCTGTCCACTACATTTCACTTCTGTTTTCTTTTATTTTACATTGTTTCACTTTTGTTTCCTCCTGTTTCGCTCCTGTTCTCTCCACTCGGTCATCTTGTTGTCCTATTTACAGTTTTTTCTTCCATCTCTACACCAGCTAATACTTCTTTTTTTCCTTTTTTATCTTTTTTTTGTACACTCTTTGGTACAGGGAAACTCATAGTGTTTGTATGTTTGTGTGTGCAAAGCACGCATGTTTTGGAGTGAATGGTCTTGTGCTGACTATTACTGAACAGTGTTTTACACTAGACTGGATGCTAAAGTTTCTCAGCAAGAGCAGGCTGTTCTAAATGTATGGAGTCCCAGCACTCCGCACATTGGCTCAATCCAAACATCTGCTTTCACAAGGACATTCGTGCTCACGTGTGTAGAGTGCATGAAATCCTCAGCCAAGCCCAGCAGCGGGAGATAGACTGTGCATCAGAAATCTCAGAAAGCTTGAAGTGTGTGACTGCTGGAGGCGCTGAACGGAGGGTCCTATTTTCCACTCATTAATATTCTCTTCCTATCTTCTAGAGCTTGAGCTGCAAACAGGCGGCAGGCAAACAGTACACTCACACAGGAGACCTACACACTGCCTCTGCATCCATAATGAGTGCGCGTGTGTGTGTGTGTGTGTGTGTGTGTGCACCACTCTCCGTTTTTACTTGGGAGATGGGTGTGTGGGGTTGCATGGTTAGAGCTTGTGGTGAGGGGGTATGTATGTGGTTGAGTAAGTCTTGTTACTCCAGCTGACTGCGCAGTCGCTTTTTTCCTCAGCTTGTGTCGACCCCAGGAGACTAAGACACACAGTGCAGAACAAATGGACACACACACACATACACTGTCCCTTTCGTCCATTCTGCCAGTGTGGGAAACTAATGTTTTTCCCTCTCTCTTTCTCTATCTCTCTGACTGTCTCTGTCTTTCTCTCTCTCTCTCTCCCTCCCTGCTATTCTCCTGCTCTCTCTATCTCTCTCTCTCTCTCTCAGAGCCGGCTAGTCCTGGCCCCTCCCCCGCCACTCAGGAGTTGATGACACGGTTGGGCTTCTTGCTGGGCGAAGGCATCCCGGGCTCTGCACGCATACCTATGGACAACAAGAATGAAAAGAAGGTATTTAATTTTCCCACCACAGCTGCTGCTGCCTGAGAATAAGAGAGAGAGAGAGAGAGAGAGAGAGAGAGAGAGAAAGAGTGGGGGGTGGGCACTGGGCAGGGGGTTTGTGAGATGAGAGCGTAACAGATAAGACAGAGTGAGGTAAGTACACTGAAGGTAAGAGGGAAGGAGGGTCCTAAGCGTAAGTGTTAGTGATAATAGTGATACAAGTGGACAGATCATAGAAGGAAGAAAAGTGAGAGAGGGAGGGAAAGAGAAGAGTGTGGGTAAAGCGAGAGTTGGTGAGAGAGGGGCGAGCAGTGGAGTTGTCTGTTCTGTACTGGAACTGGATTACAGTCTCACTATCACTGGAATGGCTTCACTCTCTCAGTGTAAGGCAAACTTTGTACCGGGTGTGACGTGTGTGTTTGCCTTTACTGTGTGTTTTGGGTAGCATGTAAGTACAGTGTAAGGTTAGAGTGTGTTGCAGTATGGTTGGGGGCAGTTTGTCAGTGTGTGTGTGTGAAGTGTGTGTGCATGCATTTGTGTTGTGTGGTTAAAATCATTGATTTGTGCTCAGCTGACATGTGCGGTGCACTGTTTCGGATGGAATCTGCCCCCTCATAAACTCGAGTTTGTGTACAGGGGCTTCTCCAGAAATAGAGGAGGGGTAATATTTCAGGGTCTCTTTTTGTAAGTGTGTGTGTGTGTGTGTGTGTGTGAGAAAGAGAGCTAATTAGGCTGGGACTGTGAGGCAGTGGCAGAGGAACCTTTGAATCTCCTGCTTGTGAATTCGGTTTGGACGCTGTAGCAAAGTCTCTTAGATTAAGTTAAGTTATAATTGTGAATGTATTTAAGGTATACTGTACGCTACATGGACAAATGTTTTCGGGCACCTGCTTGTTTATTTTGTCTTACAAAATCAAGGGACAAAACAGTGAGACACCTGTTCTATTATGACTGCAGCATTCAACTACTTTAAGTTTAACAGTATTGCTAACATAGATGTGCAAATCTAATAGAACATGACTCTCTGGAGGAGGTAAAAATGAGCCAGCTGGCACTCTGCCTAATGCCAGGTGTGGCCTAGATGGGAGTTTAAAAACTTCTGGCCTTGAACTTTGAAGAAGTGGTGCTCTAGTAGATGAATTTTAGGGAGATTATTTGACTTAATGCTCTTGTTACTAAATGCAGTCAAATTCTCAAAGAAATATTTCTCAGACTTTGATTAATATGTACGCAGTCAATTAGCAAATTTCTAAGCTTCCCACCATGTAATACAGCTCATCAAACAAGGGCTTCCCTAAGTATCTTTCTGTCTGATCTAAAACAGTGCTGGCCAGACAGGGGAAGGTTATAAAAAAAAAATCAGAGCTAATTGTGTTTAGCTTAAGGTTTCTACAGCATGGAATGGTATTAGTGGCAGTTCAGGAGAACTGTGGAGTACAATGTTAGATTGATCATGCTTTAGCAATGTGTTGACAACAGTGGCATTGGCAATATTCACTTGCTGTTGATGAGAATTCCACAAAATACTAGTACATCCTGGATGCAAATGTCAAGCCTCTAACCCAGCTGATCCACCTTTCAGTTGTGAAGTCAGAGACAGAAACTGCAGCATCTGTTGCTGCACAGTTTGTGTTGGTCATCCTTTAGGTCATCAGTGGCCACAGGATGCTGCCTGATGTGTCTGATCCACTTATACCAGCATAACACATACTAACACCTAAACACCACCATGGCTTAGTCCCTTTAATTCTGAAAATGATCCACCAAACAAATACTACCTTGCTCTGTGGTGGTTCTGTGGGGTACTGAGGGTGTTTAAAAAACACTCTAGCCTCAAGTAGATTTGCTAATTACAATACAGCAATAAAGTACAATGTACACTGATGAACTGACAAATAGTATGACATTTTGTATTTTTGCATCCCTGACAGGACCATACAGCTACCATACAACTAAAGATATTGCTGATTAAAGTGTTGTATTTTTTATATTTTCACTGGTGCGCCTTATGTATAGATTTTACCAGCCTTATGTATAGATTTTTATAGATTAGCCGCTAACTTCACTAAGCGCTAGCTCTTTCTGATTGTATCCTTCGCATTTACTGTGTTAAAACTACATGGGATGAACCACTAGCTAATATAGCCCTGGCTTACTGAGATGCTCAGTGTTCCTCAGTATATCGTTTTTGGGCGGCAAGTGCTGCAGTTGGCAGCTAATGCTAATGCTGCTGCACCCAGCCATAGTGGAAATCTGGAAATCTAAGCTTACTGTATATAAACAGAAGCACTTTACTTACCCAAATAAATCGTTTTCAGGACAGAATCTTTGTAAATTAACACACTTTTGAGATGTTTGAATTTTTTTTTTTTTTTTTTTAAGAATTACGGCCCCAGCAGCGAGACCTGCTAAATTAAGAGGAAAACATGGCAACAACCCTTCTTTATTAGTGTTGCATAATGCACCTTATAATCCTGTGCTCCTTATAGTGCGAGAAATACGGTAATACATATTTGGTTGCTAAAAAGTCTTTGACTTGAACTTTATTTATGTGATATATTTTATCTATTTATAATATAGATAAAAATAAATAGATTTATTTGGCCTTATTTAGTCACAGTGTAATTTTAATAAAAGGTTGACTGAGTCAGGCACTACTCCATTCAGCCTTAAAAGAAGAGCATAGCTGATGGAACACAAATCTCAAATCTCTGACTGATCTCTGCAGAGATTCTGGGTTTTTCAGCTTTGAGATGGTTTGAAGTTAAAGCAGTTTGCCTCTTGGTTTGTTTTGGTGCTGATGAATAATGTGGTGAGTGATCTTACTCCAAACACGTGTCTCTGTGTGACTAATGAGAGGCTGATTTATTTTGTCGAAGCTCTGGATGCGCTCGGGTTTGTTTGGAGTTTGAGAAAAAAAGAAGAAGGCTGAACTCGAGATGAACTCTCTGGGCTCGTCTTAAGATGGAAACAGTTGATCAGAGTGGGTTTTATGGGTTAGGGCTTTTATATGCTGTTTCTCTAGATAATTCTCTGTAATGTTGAAGTGTTTTGATTGTGTATTCATTTCTTCTGTCTCTACATTCTCCTTTTTTCAGGGTTCTGAGAAAGGGGGTAATGATAGAACTGGGTGTGCGTGGTTTGAGGATGAAATAAGGTCAATAAAGTCCTTAAAGCTAAACAGAATATTTGTGTGTGCTTCTCCACAGTGCTCAGTGAATCAAGGGGTGAGTCCTTGCTCCACACTGACCAGTAGCACAGCTTCTGCGTGTACAGACAGCCCCTGCTCCACTCTGAACAGCAGCGCCAGCCACCCTCCCACCAGCCAGCGCAGCCCCTGCGGCACTATCACCAGCCCCAGCTCCACTTTGGAAAGCAAGGACAGTGGGATCATAGGTACTGCACACACTCGCACATTTACACACACACGCACACACACACACACAGGCTGTTCTTCTGCCAACCGCTGCACCCTGTGGCACCATTATCAGTTCCATTCAAGAATGATGATATTGCAGAAAGACACACACACACAAAGTATACAATAGGTGCTGGTGTTATATAGTATTACACAGCGATATTAGTAGGTGTGTAAGTATTGTTGTGGAGAGATGATGCTTTGAAAGTGGTCTCGTCTACTGCTGGCAGGATTCTCTGCAGATCTGTGCTTTGGTACTTGTTGACAGACAGATTACATATTTCTCTGTTAATTATTATGAAACATGACAGCTGAGAGGTTTGAGCCGCTGTCAGATACTGCGTGAAGTCTTTGTATGTGGCCTCTTCTGCCACAGTGAGAAAGATCTTATCCAAACATTTCCACAGATTTCTGTTCCTTGTGTCTGTTTTTTTTTATCTGTGTATGGATGAGTAAGTGTGTGGCTCAGAGGTCTGTTAGGGCTGTGTTTAGGACAGAGTTGTGTGTCATCTCATTCCTGACTGAATGATGGGAACAGAGTATTGCGAGGTTAGACCCCAATCATGTTTTGTTTTCTTCAACTTTACTGGTGAATAATAATCTGTGAGCAGAAAACAGTAACATAAACAACAGGTCTCAGAGCATTCTTTTAATGTTTTTCTCTTGTCTGTTTTTTGTTCTCTCTGTGTTTGTATGTCTGGTTTACTTCCTCTCTGCTTATGTGCATCTTTCTCAGTATGTCTGTCTTTTTCTGTCTATCTTCATCCCTGTTTGTATCTGTCTTCATCTTTCTGTCTGTCTGACTGTATCATTTAAGAGTCTTATTGTCTGCCTTCTTCTCTATCTGTCTGTGTTCTCTCTGTCTTGTTTTTGTCTTTCTTTTTCTTCCTCACATATGCCTGTCTTTCTCTCTGCCTGTCTGACTCTGTCTCCCTCTCTGTCTGTCTTCCTTTTTATGTCTGATTTTCTGCATTCCTGTCTGTCTGCCAGCATTTCTTTCTCTCTGTCGTCTTCTTCCCTGTTGGTGTCTTTCCTCTATCTTCTTTGCTCTTTCTCTCTGTCTTTCTCTTTGTCTCTCTCTCCATCTTTTACTCTAACATGTATTTAGTATATTTGATTAGCAAGCATTTTAATTGAAAATTGGAATAATTAGATTGCATGCTAATTTGCATCGAGTTCCAAGATCCTTACTTCATACTGATGTTTTACTTTCTTGATATCCAGAAGCTAGTTCTATATCTGAAAACAAAAAAGGATTTAATGTAAAATATAACATTAAGGGCGTTTTCACACCTGTAGTTGGGTTCTCTGGTTTGAATAAGGTGACGAGTTCATTTATTTGGAGCATTAAAAAGTTTTTTCAGTGGGACGTCCTGTAGTAAGTGTGTGGCTGTGAGCAGTAAATGCTACAGAGTCGTTCAGTGTGAAAACAGCTTAGTATGGAGCAGCAGAGACAGTGTTTGTTCATAGCTGTAGTAATTATCTGTCTTATATAACAGCTTATTTCTGCACCTAGACAACAGTTTAGATCAAACCTGAGGAGTATTTGATTTACACCACAAAAAAAATGCTCCAGAGTTTGTATAGATCTAGGGATCCAGGGTCTCTGTTCTGTTGTTTTAGGCTGCCCCCAAGTGCTGAAACGAACCACACCAAGGGTACAAACGAACCAGTGCCTGTTTTAACCGGAGTAAATAGTGCTGGTGTAAAAACGCCTTGATGAACATTTCCATCTGTTAACATTGGTAATATTGTGCTCTTGAAACAGTTACCAATATGCCATATTAAAGTTACTAATAAAAATTAATGCTAATCAGTATCATATGTACATGCTACTTCACTTTCTGGGATCTGATTTGATGTACATATGTGTACATTATGTTATTTATTTATTTATTTATTGCCAATTTGCTGCAGGTGTTTTAAAATGTTTACTCTATTTTTTTCCTCTGCCACCCTGACCATAGACAGAAAGACTAGACAGAAGACCTTAGATCTTACTACTAAGATCTTACTACTGCAGATATTTGCAATAATTCCTACTAACGGTGCCACTGTGTCTACGATATGTAAAAGATAATCCTTTGTTAATATCGCTGTGAATATATATTTCTCTTACCACCAAGACTAAGAAAAAGAGACAGAGAATATAACATATCACACAGTGCCTTAAATATATTTACATCTAATCTGTTTATATATTTTAGTGTCATACTCTTGGGTTCACTTGGTAAGCATAGTCACTTTTAAATGGTACAAACATCCAGCAGACACATTCAGATCTCAACTTAAAACTGTTAAAACACATTAACATCTGAAATATTAGCTGGAATAATCTAATTTTAATTCTGAACAGCCCACAAATTTTGTCTGTTTCTAGAAATAACCCTCCAGCTATTGGCTACTTCTATTGGAGTTTCTACTGGAGCACTGATGACCAAATTCACATTATCTTTAATCTTTCTGGTTCTCACATCTGGCAGCTGACAGCAGTGCATTATGGTTTGGCACTTGCCAGATGTGATAAACGCAATTGAAATGCAAATTTGTAACACTTGTGTTTTAATAAGAACCTCCAGTGCTGATTGGACTGAATTGCTGTTGTTGTGGATTATTACTACCTAGTGAGTTAGAAATAATGCTACAGCTATGCTGCTGAAGCCCAAATGGAGCATTAACTCAACTTGGGCTGAGCGAATAACGACATAATAAGAAAAAGAGAGCGAGAGACATGAGGCTGAAAGGTTTGGAAGCACTGAAGAGAAGAATAGTGACTGATTAATGAAGTTTCTGTAGTAGAAAGAGGGAGGATGGAACATTCTTTTCTCACCACGTTTGAATTTTCCTTCTTTTGACAGCCATATAGGTAGGATTATGCATGTGTGTGTGTCCACAGGATCTGACACATAATACAGCTCACAGCTGATGTGTCTGGGGAATGGGTTTAAGCTTAGAATCTCTGACAAATGGCTCAATCTATCTTCCATCCTCCCTGATAGCCAAGACAAGCATTCACACCCGGACCGGCACAGGCTTCCCTTCCCTCAGAGTGATGATTCTGCATTACAGCAGACATGCACTCCAGCATAGATACACATCAACTGACTATCCTTTTTATCAGTAAACACCAGTGTCTCTGTAAACAGCTGTTGTGTAATCTGTGGAAATGCATACACAGCAGTCCCTCTTGTGTTGCCTGTTAATGTATGGACTAAGTGGTGATTCTAGGTTTTATGGTACACTACACAAACCCCCTCTTCATTGCGTACACACAACACTCAACTGTTTGAATCAAATTGCACCATACACAGAATAACGAACACCTGCCAACAATAACAAGAGAGGTGGGCTAGAAAATAATAACACCTAGATGCAATACTGTTGAGAATGCCTAGCTCACAAATTTGAATTGGGGCATCCAATCTCAAAAACAAGATTTATGTCCAATAAACTAATAAATATAAATGCATATTTTTAAATATAAATGTTCATTTGAGCTTCACAACACTGTCTAGTGAGCAGCAATTAGGATATAGTTACATATTAATATTTTCAAAAAACACCAGTGACCCCAACAGTTTCGGCATCCTTTCTCCATGCTGTATTACGCCGATCAGAGTCCCTATAAACAGCAATGAAAAGCTTTTCTTCCATGCTTCTCTGGAATTCTTGAAGGTGAGACTAAAATGTTCTTTCATACACTGCGCTGAGGACAAGTATCAGGCATGCACCTGCTCTCTGATTGGATAGATGCATTGCGTTGGACAAATTCATTTGCTTAAAGTTCTCCTTGGCGCATTTTTTATTGGAACACATCTCTTGGACTCAACGCACCGAACCCATGATGCACTGCGCGACTGCATCTGACTGAGCCGACTGTGCATTGATGTGACGGTGCAGTGAAAATGCAATGTGAGGGTAGCCCTCTGATGCCACCTCCCCAGAAATAGAAAGATTTAGCCGCTCTGATTCAGAAGTTTAGGGCTAAGCAGTTCAGCAGAGCTATGTGTGGTTGGCCGGTAAAACTGCTCGCTTACCAGAAGCTGCAGTTCCTCATCCAACCACTAGTCAGAGCTGCAGCAGAAGCTCCGCTGTCTTCTCTACCCACTCAGTGCTACAGCCCAGCCACAAGCTACAGGCTCAGCTCAGTCAGTCTGGAGCGTTTTTACAGTGTCTGCAGTTCATGTGTAGGAACAATGCGCCTTGCAGTAAAAAGAAAATAAATGTTTTAACCCCACTAATACAGCTTTCAGCACAGCCAGTGAGTCACGGAGTTAGTTAGCTCACAAGCTAACAGCAGCAGCTTACAACAGCAGGAATAACGGAGTTAATTAGCTAACAACAGCAGGAATATCGGAGTTAGTTAACTCACAAGCTAACAGCAGCAGCTAACAACAGCAGGAATAACGGAGTTAGTTAGCTCACAAGCTAACAGCGGCAGTTAACAACAGCAGGAATAATTGAGTTATTTAGTTCACAAGCTAACAGCGGCAGTTAACAACAGCAGGAATAATTGAGTTAGTTGGCTCACAAGCTAACAGCAGCAGCTAACAACAGCAGGAATAATTGAGTTAGTTAGCTCACAAGCTAACAGCGGCAGTTAACAACAGCAGGAATAATGGAGTTAGTTAGCTCACAAGCTAACCGCAGCAGGAATAACGGAGTTCGTTACCTCACAAGCTAACAACAGCAGGAATAACGGAGTTAGTTAGCTCACTAGCTAACAGCAGCAGCTTACAACAGCAGGAATAGCGGAGTTAGTTCGCTCACAAGCTAACAGCAGCAGCTAACAACAGCAGGAATAACGGAGTTAATTAGCTCACAAGCTAACAACAGCAGGAATAACGGAGTTAGTTAGCTCACAAGCTAAGCGCAGCAGGAATAACGGAGTTAGTTAGCTCACAAGCTAACTGCAGCAGCTAACAACAGCAGGAATAACGGAGTTAATTAGCTCACAAGCTAAGCGCAGCAGGAATAACGAAGTTAGTTAGCTCACAAGCTAACTGCAGCAGCTAACAACAGCAGGAATAATGGAGTTAGTTAGCTTACAAGCTAACAGCGGCAGTTAACAACAGCAGGAATAACGGAGTTAGTTAGCTCACAAGCTAACAACAGCAGGAATAACGGAGTTAGTTAGCTCACAAGCTAACAGGAGCAGCAGCAGTGGTCACGACGGAATTACTAGATGCGGATGTTTTCGTTTGTTTCCACCCTGAATTACCTCAGAATTTTAACTACGCGGTTTAGTGGACACGGCTGCCAGGTAAGACTGTTGTAGGCTACTGAAGACTATTAAAGGCTATTGGAGGTTATTAAAAGGGTTATTGAAGGCAGAAATCAGTAACAGTTACATGCTGGTTAGATAAGTGAGCATATTCACATCCTCGCGCTCACATTTTCGTAAAAGAAAATGGGCTTCTTCCGTACTGTTTATTAACATTATTAAAACAGTGTTCGCTCATTCCAACTATTTTAAAATTTAGTTAAAAGCTCCGTTTATTGCTGCAACGTTACTTACTAAAACATGAATAAATTAATAAATGAGGTCCGCGCTCGTAATGACAGCAGTTTATGAGGGCGGGCAGAGTCAGACTGGATTTTTAGCCCAATCTAAGCTCTAGTTGGAGCGTTAGATTACTGTTGTAATATAATAATAATATATTATTAGTTATATATTAACAGTAAATATGAGCTATTTTAAGCAGTAAGCTGACTGAAGAACAGGCTGTGAGGCGGCTGATATTGGGACACATTCCTGCGGTATTGGCATATAAATATAAAAATTGTTGTCATAACTATTTACACAAAAGCTATATCTCTCCTGAAAAGCGTTTATTAACACTTTTCTATCAGTGTAAATTACCAGTGTTTGCTCACAAACACGGTCTATGTCTAATTAGTACCTGTATGAGGGTAGTTTATATGGTATTATTTATTTATGCCTAGACATGCATTGGATGTACAAAGTTAACACACTACCTTCTATAAAAGGGTGAGAGCTCCTAACACTGTGAACGCTGCCAAACTCCCCAAACATTCAAAACATTTATTAACACAATGTACTGTTATCCATCATGACAGACAATAACTTTATTTAGCACGAATAATAAAAGACAACTTTACCCAAATCAAAGTCATCTGTTACAGGACTGTTACGTTATCCAGTGAAACCAAGAAATCCATGAAACCTTCCAAGAAAATAACCATTTGAGCTGGTGTGCTGTTAAACCTCTATTAACTACTGGGGCTGTAACGGTACGTGTTTTTCTTGCGAAACGTCACGATACGGGAGTCACGGTTCGGTTTGCGTAAACGCACGCAGCATACACGGCACACAGGCAGTCTGACTGGAAAGAGTGCACGCTGAAGCACACAAGCAGAGCGCGCGTGCGCGCAGCAAAGCAGATAATTCGCAACTGTCTCTCGCTCTCTCTCACTCTCGTCATCTGTCTCACTCACTCGCTTGCTCTCTCTCTCTTTCACTTACTTCGTCTGTCTCTCTCTTTCATTCGCTCGCTTTCTTTCTTTTACTTACGTTGTCTGTCGCGCACTCTCTCTCGCCCGCTCGCTCTCTCTTACTCACATTGTCTGTCTCTCTCTCTCTAGATATTATAGATTTTATAATATAGTCAAAATTATCTAGTCTTTCAGAATTAAACCACACTACACTATTATTATTTTTCCCTCACAGTAATATCAGAGAATTCAAAAATTTAATCATGATTTTAATTCATTTTAAGTAATAATATCATTTTATTGACATATTTCTTAAAAAAAGAGTTCAAACACTAAAAAGCATCCAGTCATATGCTTAGGGAAAAATATTAGTAGTTTATTCAGTTAAAGTAATGCTGTTATTTTTGTTCTTAATAAAGCGCCACAATCAGGCTAATTTGTTTGTTCCAACAAGATCCAGAAAGATGGAGTCTCTCATGTTGACAGTAGAAGAGAACTCTGTTTTCAAGCATTTAATAGAAGTGTTCGAGCCCCGTTACAACACTCCATCCCAAAAAACAAAACATGATTATAATGAAATTCCATTGTTATTATGAAGTTAATAAAGGTTTGGCTATACAGAATACCCAGCCTCTTTATTTTTTCCACCAATCGTACCGAAAATATACAGAAATCCTTCTGAACCGTGGGGTTTATGCCGAGGTGTGACCCAAACCTTGAATTTTCTGTACCGTTACATCCCTATTAACTACCTATTGATGTTTAGCACAATCACATGAGGTGTAGTTGCATTTTATTTAGGAAATGAAAAAGGTTTAAATAAAATTGAGCTTCTCTGTATTTCTACTTTCACACATTTGACATTCAGTGTTTTATTCAAGGATTGATCTTCTGATGTTCGAAACAAGTGATGCAACACATGTTTAGAGTGTGAAATCCACATTACCTTTGAAAAACCAAGAGAGAAGCACAGCCAGAGTGTGAGCCGGCAAGTGTGCACTCCCTGTAGTTGGAAGATGTAGGTGTCATTTGGCAGGTCTGTTTATTTGCAGCTTTTTCACTGTGTGTCATGGTGACCTGAGAGAGCAGAGGAGAGGATTATGGGATTTGCTTGTTTCATGTGAGCAAACACCTGTCTGAACTCTGTTAATGGAAACAAGCATGGCTTTGACTTTTCAGAACCCTGCCAGTATAGGGTTGAGCTAGTGTTTTTGATGAATGGAGAATATTTGTGTAATAATTACACGCACAACTAATCCAGGCTTAAGATCGACCGTGTCATTTGGTTTGTGCCATTCTGAATGCCGTTCTGGAGTTTCACCTCGTTGTGGTTTATGATGCGTATTTCCTACTGCAGGTAGTGCTGGGCGATAAAACGATATCGATAGTTATCGAGGAAACTATATATCGCGATAAGTCGGGGCGAGAAATTCGATAAACTAAATTTTCTATTTCCCGTTTAAGTAGCGTTGTGAAAAGGCGCAGCACGAGATCAGGCAGCACGCTGAACTGCTGCTCAGCCCAGTACAACCCCTCCCCTCCCCTCTCCACCATCCCCCTCCGCCCCACCCCCCGAGCCCCTCCACTCTGAACTCCTCACATAGCGGCTCCTTCTCTCCCATTTACTGGATAAACTTCATTTATACTATTCAGCGGCGCTACACTGGAAAACTCACCTTTTAAATATGAGGCATGCGTCTCCAAGATATTTAGAGAGGTGAGCTTGTTCAGATTTCTGAAGGCAGGTAAACGCTGCTCTGTTTGCTGCTAGTTAGATTAGCTTGTCTCCAGTTTAAAGTTAGCGATGTTTAGGTGTAAAAGGGATCTGTGCAATCTGTCATCATTAGCTAAGATGCTTTCACTGCTTTTTACATTCTAATAAACTAATGGGTAACGCACGTTAGCCGTGTTAATCCACGTTTCGTGTAAATTAAGGTTAACTTCAGCACGAGTGAGGGGTTAGTATATAAACACACAGAAAGGAAGCACTTTCCATCTTTTTTCCTAACTCTCACTGTTTCTGTTAGAAAACCCTGAGGGCAGCATTCTCCTCTGTCTTTGTGTTTTATAGTTTTTAACAGATAGAGAGTCTGTTATGCTGGATATTTTACTAAATACAGAAGATTATATAATCTGTCTAGCTGTATTTGAACTGAGCTAAACATTGCTGTTACTGAACTGGAGTTTTAAATACACTTAAGTAATGTAAGTCTAGTCTACTGAAAGCCAGTAATGTTAGTATAAATCTGTACTGCAGTAGAAGTGGATCATTTCAGAAACTTGACTTTATTCCTCCCACCTCCATTATAGGCCACTTTTTTTTTAAATATTTAAATGTTAGCTTAATTTAAATGAAAAAAAAACTAAAGGCTCTTATTTTAAAAAAAACATAAGCAGTAAATTATCTAAAATTACAACAAATAGAAAATAGAAAAACAGTAAAACATATGTAATACATACTTTTTATATGACCAAAATTAAACTAGACTGAAATCTGACTAAAACTAATAATATCCGATAGACTAAAATGTAACTAAAACTATTATACATTTTAGTGAAAAGACTAAGACTGTATCAAAATCACCTGTCAAAATGAACACTGTGATATACTCTTGTATTTTGCTTTATGTAGTTGCCTGCATTCAGGGAGGGGAATGATCTTTTGATTAAATATAATTTTATAAAAATAAATAAAGTGTTATTGCAATTTAAATTAAACAGACATATAATGTAAAGGGTCTTACATATTTTTTAGTTTATATATTTGTCCCCTTTTTAAAATTAATTTAAAAGCTGTACCCACCTGGCAAGATGTTAACATCCTAGTGTCTGTCCACAAGGCTCTGAGCCTGCTAGTGATTTTGTCCATAACTCCCTTATTCTGTCACTTCTGAGTAAAAATAGAAACCTTTAAGTGTAACAGAAAGTGATTTGATTTATATCGTGATACATATCGATATCGGCTGATATGAAAAACTATATCGTAATAAGATTTTTTTCCATATCGCCCAGCCCTAACTGCAGGTTAATAAACTTTCTGCTATCAGATCTATAATCTTCTTTGAGTTTTCAATGCACTGTACCTCTATCAATTAATGAGAGGACATACAGTAAAAGCCATAAGCCATGATTAAGTGAAGGCATTCAGAGCTGTAATACAACTTCCTGAAGAAAAATGCATCTTAATGGAGGAGAAATAATTGGCAGCTCATGTTGCGTTATGTGAACCTAAAGAGAGTAAATGAGGATGATTGTAGGTGTAGTTAGCTGTGCGCTAACTGCCAAGAGTGAATATGAGAACAGGTGCAGGCAAGTTGTTGATAAGGTCAAAGCTGTCTCACTTCCTCAGAGTCCTTCATTACAGTCAGTAAACTCATCTCCAAGCTCTGCAGGAGGGAAATGAGTTATGATGGAATTAGAGGTGACTTTAACACCCATTTGTCCATCTTTTTCTTCTCTTGCTCTCTCCCCCTCTCGTTCCCTCCTTCCTCTGTGAAGCAATCATCTCTGTAAGGTTATAAGGTTAAGACATCTTCCTCCCCCTCTTGTTTAGGCAAATGAGATGACTTCTAAAGACCTTGGTGAACATTCAAATGCCCATCTGTCCTTCTTGTCCTCCCCTCTTTCCTCTCGCTTTCATCATCTTCATACGTCAAGATTTGAAAGGCGTGGAGGAATCCACCCTTCCCTCCTCTTCTTTCTATTTTTCTTTCTTTCTCTTACACACATTCAGAGACACTACTTTTCCATCACGTTTAATTAAACCTCTCTTTTTTACTAACACCTTAACTTATCTGGACTGACCTACATAGTTTTACGGTGCTTACTGAAAAGGTGGGCTCATTGGCACTACGTTGGAACATTTTATATATATATATATATATATATATATATATATATATATATATATATATATATATATATATATATATATATATATATATATATATAATTGCTTGTCAAGATTAGATAGTTCCATTGTATCTGGGAGCCTGCTGCTAAACCATCTTCATCGGATTACACCCTTTAGTCATGTTAGTCAAAAACCTGTACATACTTTTCTTATCCTTAGGGTTACAAGCAACAGCCAAGACATTAGGCAGTGTTACAGGTTATATTAATCTCATGGCTTACACAGTGCCAAAACTGCATATCTGCTGTGTTTACTCTGATTAACACACTGTTTGTGTTTAGGGTATTTAAAGGAAGTTTATAATAGTGTGTAAAATTTCCAGATTAGCTTTTCTTTGTGTAAGTTTCCTTTTATCATTACTGCATTAAATATAGTAATATATTAAATATAATAAAACGTAAAATAAAATTAAAAGTGCTTGCACCATTACTAGGTTGTGTGTATGTTGCAGAAAAATACTTGTAGAACTTAAAGCTGAGTGCCTTTATCAAGCAATATTGGCACTACTAGAATATCTCTCAGCCAAGTCAGAACTAAATGTAGTATAATTAATCTCAAGCTGAAAATTTTCTAGTGTTAAAATCAAGTTAAGTAAGAACAATTTCTCTCTCTCTCTCTCTCTCTCTCTCTCTCTCTCTCTCTCTCTCTAGCCACCATCACCAGCTCCTCTGAGAATGATGACCGCAGTGGGTCCAGTTTGGAATGGAGTAAGGAGGGAAGTGTAAGAGGAGGTGGGCACCATGCGCTGGCTCCAGCCGCCGCGCGTGCGGACACCTGCTCTCCAGTGGCTGAGGAGGAAGTGTCCACAGCTGCTACAGACGCCTCTGCGATCAGCCGGGTCGCAGCCGCTGTGACTGCGGGAACAGGGGCAGGAGCGTCCAATGCTGAGGGTCCAGTCCATTACCCAACACAGAGCTTCTCCAGCCTCATGATGCCCAGGCCCAACTCAGTCGCAGGTAAGAGGAATACTTTGTCATTAAGCTGGGAGTTATACAATGAGACACTTGGAGAATTTTGTTGCATGCTTATTATCTGTGAGGGAAATTTCGTAATTGGTGTTTTGCTGTTTGCGGCTTGATTCGAGGCTAATTGTTGTTTGTGATTTCTTGCTTCTCGGCTCCCCCTACAGTTGTGGAGTGTAATTCATGCTTTGAGTCGTACATTTCTGGACAAGCTGAGAGATACAGAGCAGTCACTGAAAGTCAATCAAGCATGTGACCTGAAGATGTAGATTGTTATTACAGGAGATTTTGCAATGTTTTTCAATGTTTTCCAGCTTTGCTAAAGTTACGTAGCGCATGTAGCAGACATGCCAAGCCAAGAGTGGAAATAATGGAGATTATATTCTCTCCATTACATGTCATTGAAGCATCAGTATGCTTGTGCAGCAATTTTTTTTTTTTGTAAAAATGTTATATAATGTTGGTTTAAATGTGAATGTTTAGAATTGGTGATACCAATATGTATTCTTACACAAAATGACTGCAGTTAAGAATTTTTGTATTTTGTTTTTTTTCTCACCATAATGCGTACTAAAAATGGTTAAATTTTTCTAAAAATCGTCAGTGTGCCTTATAATCTGGTGCGCCTTCTGTATGTATTTTACCAGTCAGGTTGTAAGGAGCAGTAAAGCCACTCTGCTGACATACAGAGTTATAAAGGGGTTTCAGTGAAGTTTCTCCAGCACCAAGGCTAAAGCAGCATTAACATTAGCTGCTAACTGCACTAAGCCAAAGCGCTTTCATCTTTCAGAGACAAGTATATCAGACTATAGCCTGTTGCTAACCATGGTTTGCACTACTGAAGCAGCATAAGCATTAGCCCCTAACCGCACTAGTGCTAGCTCTTTTGCGGAGTATATTTGACTGGAGCCTGCATGTTAAAACAAGTTATATGCGACAAACCACTAGTTAATATCCTCCTGGCTTACCGGTTCCTCAGTGTAGTGCTGTCAGGTGCCATTTACGTTCTGCTAACGCTAGCAATTAGCCGCTAATGCTAATGCTGCCATTATTGCCTTTCTATAAATAAGCAGAAGCCCTTTACTCACCAAATAAACAGTTTTTTAGGGGAGAAAACTGTGTAGATTAAAATCCAGCATTCATTTGAAATTCATTTAAAAGTTTGTTTAAGAATTACAGTTTTGTTTACTTATCTTAGCTTAGTTAACCCACCACCACCCAGCGACGAGACCTGCTGAAAGAAAAAATGGCAACACCTTTGTTCCTTACTAGTGTCGCATAATGCACCTTATAATCCGCTGCACTTTATGTATGAAAATAGAAAATAAAATACATGCTCATTGATAGTGCACCTTATAATGCAGATGTTTTATATGTGCACATTTGCAGATATCTGTAATGTTGACCTAAGCTACCTGCACAACAGATAAACCAATGTCCAGTGTTTGGTGCAACTGTTTAATGTCCTGTGGTAGATGAGCCCTGTGGTGTATTAATGCTGCACTGGGTCATTTAGTGACCATAGAGTTTTAGTGGTAGTTATGCTCATAAAACCAGTGCCCTGTCACCAATAAAGAGCAGCATATAAAAACAGACAAACCCTAGGTTTATGAAAGCTCATTCTAAATGGGAGACTTGTACGATTGCACTGTGTTTTTCAATCTTGTTTTAGCCTTTTTATTGCTGCACTGTTCCTCAGAATGAGGTTTTTGTGTATACACTGCTTACTATAAAGTTTGTATTCCCTTCAGTTTGACCTGAAATCTTCACCAATTTATAGCAACAATTGAAGTCAGGTCTTTCAGTCAAAAATAGCTGGTTCAGTTGAAATAGTTTTGGTTCAGATGAAAAGCTTTTTACATGAACTGAATGCTACATTTAAATCTAACACTGTCACCATAACTGTTAAACTTGGGGCTGGCAGTATAATGGATTGGGGCTGCTTTGTAGGGGTGGGAATCGTTTACTATCTCACGATTCGATTCGATTCCGATTTTGGGGGCCACGATTCAATTCAAAATCGATTTTTGATTCAAAACGATTTGAATTATAAAAATTTCTGCTTCTGGCTTATGAATCTTATTGAAAAAAACCCCTCCATAATATACACTGGTCCTGGAGCAGGTAATGTGTTACAAAAACAATAAAATGTGCAGGAATGTGGGTCCTCAGTGACAGAGGAATCACTGGGATATCACAATGACGTTAATGAACAATAAATAAATAATAAATAACACTGCTTTATTACCAGGCTACTAGCGGTGGTGTGTAGGTGACGCTGCTGGGCTGATGTGATGATAGCAGTGGAGCGCTAAAGTTCAGGAGCAGCTGCTGATTAACTAGTTAATTTAAGGTCGTTGTATTTCTTCAGAAAGGGGGCAGGAGGTGGAGAAATTAATTCATATGGTCCATTCCTTAATTCCTCTGTGATGAGGAGCTGAAATTAGCTCTGATTAGCTTATTGTATTTTTCCGTTCCGCCTTAAATGCTGCAGCCCGCTGCCACCTGTAGCGTTATTTAAGGTGGAACTGGAAAGTTAGCTAGTTAGCTAGCTAACAGTTACTGAAACTAACTACTAGCGATCTTTTTTATGCTTGTTATGAAGCATTCTGCCATAAAACATTGAAACTACACGTTAATCTAATGTAATATAGTGCTTGTTCTGCCATCTTACCGGTGATTCTCAAACACCTACGCTCTGTGTGTGTCTGGAAGATCTCCGTTTGAAAGGACAAGCGCTATCCCCAGGGTTGCCAGGTCCAACAAAAATACCCAGCCCAAAATCAGTCTAAAACCCGCCCCTCAGAATCGATTTTGGGACATTTTAAATCGATTCTGAATCGTAGTAAATGAGAATCAAGATTCTTATGTGAATCGATTTTTTGGCACACCTCTACTGCTTTGCTGTCTAGGGTCCAGGATGGCATGCCATTATATATGAGCCGACAAATTCAACTACTTCCATGCAACATCAGAGTCAGAAAAGACCTTGAAAAAGGCTTAAAATGTATTATTATTGTGAGTTTTTTAAACTCTGAAAAATATATATAAATTTTACCAAAAGTGGGACACATGTTGTTTAACTACTCTAGCAGACACTAGTGACATTGAGTGAGAGAAAAAATAAAACTTGTTGCAAACGTTAACTTGATTAAAACTAAGACTTGATTTGAAACTGCCGGCAGAGCTGCCACATTTAAGGTTGAATTTAAGTTGTCAGGGAATCTATGAAGGCTAACTTGTTTAATAAATATGAGTGAGATATAGATTTGCTAAAAATGAGACATTTAACTACTCTAGCAGGCTCTAGGAACATTGGTTAACTAAAAAAAAACACTGCAAAAAAAGCACTGCATTTGTGTGTGTGTGCGTCTTTACAAAAAACGTTCAGCCATTTGAGTGTTTTGTTTCTTGCACTCACTCAGTTCACGCCCTGTTTGGCATTAGTGAACAAAGCATTAATCTTTACTGCACGTTTGATAGATCCATAACACCACTACACCATTCCAGAACTGCAGAGTCTGCACCAGCAAGACACACTCACTCAATCACGCACTGCTCTTCCTCTCCCTCAAACACACACACACACACACCAGTGCATCTTACAGTCACTGACTAAATCACACACATTTTCTCTCTCTCTCTCTCTCTCTCTCTCTCTCTCTCTCTCTCATTCTTTCTCACTCTCTCATTCTTTCTCTCCCTTTCTATCTCTCTCTCTCTCACTCACATAATCTAAAGTCTTAAATTCTCGTTGTCATACTGAGGTCACCGAATCTGAATAACTGCCTTGTCCTGTCCTAAAGTCCTCTGAGTCGCATCACCATTGCGATGTGTCTCCGCCCCAGGTCCTGACAGGATGATGTCATAGTTAGGCAGCGGAGTCACACCTCTAATTTTACGGTTGGCTACAGTGCCCTTGAAGAGGAGGACGGCAAGGACAGGAAAAGACAACTTCATTATTGACTCAGCATAGAGCTACATTACAAAACACAGGTTATGTAGCGTTTATATTCTTATATATATATTGGAGCTGATTAAAAAAAATAACATGTAGGGTTTGATTTGAAGTTACTTAAAAATCAGCTCTGGAACTTTATGATGCTGATATTTTGAAATCTAACAAAGGGAAGCTTATAGGAGAGAAAAAAGGATGAGTTTGCCTTAAATTATGTAATTTATGATTCTCCCCCTCCCATTTTCTTCCCAAATTACACAGCCAATTACCCAACCCACTCATTGTCGAGCAACATCACAGTGTGTTTGGAGGAAAGCACAGCGACTCAGTTCTGATACATCAGCTCACAGTGATGTGAGGAGAGAGCGCCATCTACCCAACCACAGAGAACAGCGCCAATTATGCTCTCTTAGGGCTCGGGTAGCGGATGGCAAGCTACATGAACAGGATTCGAACAGACGGTCTCCTGATCATAGTGGCAGGGCTTAGATTCCATGGACCACTTTTTTTTATTTTAATGAACCAAAATATTAGGAATGCGCACAGGAATGTCATTGAGCCAAATTAATAACTAATAGTTATCAGCTTAATGTGGCTAATAGCAGTATCAGTGATCAATCATCTGAATTAATCCATCTTATGGTACTCTATCTGGTGAGCAGGAAGAGGGCATCCCTGCTTATCTATGGAGAGTAGCCATTAATTCTCTCTGGAACTCTGGGATGTTGATAACTGTGGCCTCACTAGTGGTCAAACTTGCCAGCTCTTGATTATATAAATGAATAATAAAAATAATTTTAATATAGTTACAATGTTTTTTTTGTTTGTTTATATCACAGGGGTGACATGTTCTGTTCTTTTGCTCTGCAATCTGATTCGAGTACCATAATTGCTGATTCAAATCAGGTCTTATCTTGTCGTGTCTATATAAATAATACAGCCCCTCAATTTAGATAAGATGTGTTACTAATGAAGACTAAAGTAAAATCACTGGTCTATATTATGAGACATTCTCCACTCATTTATTGAGTATTTAGTTTTTTTATTGCAGTTTTATATTGTGTTTCATATCTTTCAGACCTGGGATTTGTACTCATTCTATGAATAAGTGAGTTTGATTCAGGTACCGTAACAGCATTGAAAACATAAGATCAGATTTCTACACTGACTTTAATGTGATTCTGCAGCTGTGATTGTGGTCCAAATGACCATCTAACATTTGAATGCAGAGCAACAGCATCCTGTGACCTTGTGTAGAGCTGCAGCAACTAAATTGTGCTTCGTATGACCTGACCAGACCTGAGGGTTGACTTAGTTATCATACATATACATAGCCAGTCAATCCTTCCATCTCTACGATGAAATGTTTTCAACATGCTCATGATTTTGTAGATAAAGCAGGAAATGTTGGCTTACTCTCATGTTCTCACACAATTCCAGTCAATGTTGCTTGGCCCTTCCTCAGACACACTACACTCCATATTCACATCACCATTCAGTGTAGCTGATCCCGCTACGCTGGTTTGAAAGTGCTAAACCAGACTGTACAACAGTGAGGCCATCGTGTTCAGTCACACTTGGCCTTGTACAACTGCCCAGCTACTCCTGTGAGCTTTCACACTTTGTTTGTACTTCTTTGCAGTCTGGCACCCCTGCCACTCAAACCACTTGTGATTGCTAGATGATAGTGAGTGGAATTGTTTCTAAGTAGTTGATAGACTTTTTTAATGATTATTAATAAATGAACAGTAAAAACAAAGTGACTGCTTAAAACATATAGGAAGATTTTGTTCTTTCCTTTATATATTTACAGCTCTGGAAAAAAATAAGAGACCACTTAAAGGTCACCTTCCGTCGTTTTTTCTTTCATTTTAAAATGTCTAGTTGTGGTCTCTAGTATGAATGAATGACATGTGAGCCGTTTTTGTAAAAAAAAAGTGCTCAGGTGTCTCTGTATAGCTCTTTTTTAATGGACTGTTTTAGGGGTGTGTCCAAAATGACCGGATTCCAGCTTTGCTCATGAATATTCATACATGCAAACAGCATGCAAATATCTCTCCTCTGATTGGCTAGGAGCACTGCGACGCCCCTCCACCGCTCTGCCGCTCACTGCCTCCCACCTCCTAACTGATGAGCGGTGATGTTGCGTCGCTTCAGCTCCGCCTCTGGGAGTTTCTCGAGCCAAGGTGGGCTGGTCTGTGAGTTTCTGCCTACGTAGGCAGAAAGATAATTCAAAATTCACCCGTTTTTCGGAGGGGGGGAGGGGGGATTTCTTTGCTTAGCTCCTGCAGACAATGGGGGCTGCAAAACAGTTTAATGTGCAGGTGTACACATTCAACTCGGAGAGACCTACTGTATTCCACAAAAAACAAGAAAAATCGGATTTTCGCGGAAGGTGACCTTTAAAAATGATACGTTTCTTTGACTTCTGGAATATAATTAAGAGGAAGCTGGATGATCACCGCCATCAAACCAAGCTGAACTGCTCAAATTTTTGCAACCGGCGTGGCATAAAGTTATCCAAAAGCAGTGTCTAAGACTGGTGGAGGATAACATGTCAAGATGCATGACAACTGTGATTAAAAACCAGGGTTATTACATCAAATATTGATTTCTAAACTCTTACAACTTTATGAATATGAACTTGTTTTCTTTGCATTATTTGAGGTATGAAAGCTCTGCATCTTTTTTTATGTTTCAGCATTTCTCATTTTCTGTAAATAAATGCTCTAAATGACAATATTTTTAGTTGGAATTTGGGAGAAATGTTGTCCGTAGTTTATAGAATAAAACAAGAATGTTCACTAATGGCATTCTTGAAGAGTAACTTCCACTGTTATAGTTTGTTCTTTTGCTAAGGCATCTTTTATTGAGTTGAGCAGAAAGTGGTACACGAGATGTAGTTTTTATTTTTAATTGGTGATGGGTCCAATTTTATCCATTATCTCATTATCGGTTCTGTTTTGAGCTCATTCACTTTTTGGAAATCAGAGGGACAGAGCCAATCCACTTACTGATCCTGAGACTGGACTAGACCATAAATCTACTGTAATATAAAATAAGGTAATGTAATGCCACTGATCCAGATTCCATTTCACATTTCAAACGTTTAAAATGAAGACTATATAATTATAGTAAACTTGATAAATTATTATTAGAAATTATATTATATATAATGATAAGAAACTTTTGGAAATGTTAGGAAGCAAAAGCAGCAGAGGGCAGATTGTATTTAGCATTGTGTGTGTAATCAGACTAGCAGAGGCTACAGGGAGCAGCAGAATGAATGCTGAACACATAACATCTGCACAGAATCAGTGATGTGTTCCCTTTTATGTTATGTGAAATGCATGAACTAGGTAATACACACACACACACACATATAAACAATACACAGAAAACCAACACGTGTTTATACTGTCAGCAGTTTTTCATTAAACAATCAATACAATCAGTGAATGCGTACAGACTAATAATGAAATATCTTTCTTATTCGCTCTTATTCTCTCATATTCTCTCTCTCTCTCTCTCTCTCTCTTTCTTTCTCTCTCTCTCTCTCACACACACACACTTACACACAAACATATGCACAAGCGCACATGCACACACACCTACCTGTCTTTCTGATGGACTGATTCATTTGTTATGTTTTGTTATCTTAATGCACTTAAACCCCCATTTAAACGACTGGACTAAATGACTGAGAGTATTATCTCACAGCGGGGCACGTCTACATCACTGTGTTGTACTTAGCCTTTGCTGCATGCTGCATGACCCTCTACACTGAACTGTGTGGCTGGGTTAAGAGAAGTGAGAAAGCAGCTCCAGCTTCACATAAAGCAGTTTTTAACCCTGAGGGAGCCTAAGTCTGCATCATCTTTCTAATAAGCTATATCTAAAATAATTCACACAAATTAGGTAAAACTGTTTCTGATAACATTTTCTGTGAATGCCTTGTGTATTAGAATATACTCGTAACGCATTATAATACATTTATTTGCATTAAAATATATAATGTGTTATAATTTGTCGATGTACTCTCTAAGAAAAGTGACCAGTGTCTATCATGGGAATATATTAATAGTGACAGATATGATATTTTAACCCATATGTGACATATTACCAAGCAGTTTGTAAGTTTGTAGCAGAGCAGAAATGTAAGCAGAGCTGAATTATAATCACAATTCATAATGCATAATAAGTTTTGTTTACTTAGCTTTGCTTTACTTAACTTAGTTACCCCCCAACACCCCTAGCGGCAAGACCTGCTAAATTACAAAGAAAACATAATGCACGTAATAATCGGGTGCACCTCTGTATAAAAATAGACTAGAAAGTAGATATTTATTGATAGTGCACCTAATAATCCGGGGTGATTTATAGTGTAAAAAATATGGTAGATAAACTAGGTACTTTATAGTATTTGTAAACTATACTGGGCTTCACAAGAGCAGCTTTGAAGATGGTAAGGCTAGCAAATGCCCACCTGTGTATTCCTCATTATATTTTCCAAGTAAAAGCTAACCTTTATAGCCAAAGCTAATGCGAGCACCATAACACAGCTAAGTAATTAGCTTCATGTCTCCACCTGTCTCTCTATCTGTCAGTTGTTCATTTAGTAATCTGTTCATCAGCTGTCTACGCCAGGATTGCATGTGTTTGCATTCTCTGGAAGCACAGCCAGCAGTAAATCTTCTTTATAGCATTGGCTCCTAAAAGCTAGATATTTTTATTGAATGAAGACTATAGTGGGGTAATCTTGAACACCATCTGCCAATGTAAAACGTGTTCTATTCATTTCTTCATCAGTGCTGCTGTATAGTTTTTTAGTTTATTGTGTGTGGTATATGGCAGGCACTTTTTTAGTACCTAAAATCACTTGTGGTTTCAAGCGACCTGATAAGGGATTAAGTTGTGACATCTAAACCTTACAGAGCACTGATTGTATAGAAAGAAAAGTCACAGTACACTGTACTATACAAAAATACAATGTGTACATATACAAACTGTTTTTTTTTATTACTTTTTTGCTGCTTGATACAAAAGCAAATTTACATTTATTTGATTTTACATGGCAAAATGTACAAGAAGTAAATCTGCCCAACATTTGTTTACTCCAATCTTTGATCCCCTGTGCATTGAATTATTGACTTGTGGTAAAAAAAATACAGTAAATTTGAATTTTTCAATATATATTGCAGAAAAAAATACTGCAATGTCAAGTTTTTTTTCCTAATATCATGCAGCTTTAGTATACTAGGATTCTGTATAGTACTAAAAGTATGTTCTATGACTCACAACAGTGGTGGAATCCTTTTTGGTATTTTGTAAAACAGGGTCTAAAAAGAGTCATCTACACACAGACAGTTTTAAGTCAGATTTATCAGACCTTTTTTATTCAATTTTTGCTTGATTAATAACACGAAACAACCATTTTTTTAAATATTGGGCTTTCAATGCAGCATCTGCAGTACAGACTAACTTTTCATCAGTTCAGGGATTGAAAAAGCTTCACATGTTCTAAAATTGTTTAAGAAAATTGTAGCCTATAGTAAGTTGAGTAGTGTTAAATATGTTGCAGCCTATGATGAGGTAGAGCATGTGCACGGTTAAAGAGCCTCTTAGAACTGTGCAAATTGAAAATGTGATCGCATTGCAGAGAATAGTTTAGCCATTCCATTCCAGGAGTGAAAGCTGCAAGCTCACGGAATGGATTATTCTATTGAAGTAAACTGCCAAGGCCAAGGCGAGCATGTCATCAATATCTGATGGTTCTGTTGGTCCTGTGAAGCGCAGTAGAGCTGTGTTATGATGATTGTGGGTGCAGGCTTTGTGGATCCAAGCGCTCCGGAGGATTTATGAAACATGAAAGATTCTCCAATGATCATCCCACTGCAGGAGGAATGTTAGCAGCCGGGAGAGAGTCAGAGTTTCTCTCACCGGCTTTCTCAGATGAAAGGAATGGAGTAGACATGGCACAGAGAAATAAAGAGTAAGGATAAATTAAGTGTTTATGACTGCTCTGTACAGAGATTCTTAGGAAAATAAGAAAAAAGCCTTGTTGAATAAGCCTGTCCAAAAGGTGCGTTCTACAACCTTGATGAGTCTTAAAGAAATGTCATGTTACAGATGACTATAGAATGTTTGGAATCTTGAGGTGTTTTCCAGAGTCCGCTGTGTAGAGCAGTGGAATGTTCTACAGGGAGCCTCCCGTGTATCTTTAGATACATTCCAACTCCTAGAAAAGTCAAGGTGAAGAAGAACAGGTGCTTAGCTCATTTGTTGCCAGTGAAATTGTTGTTGTTACATTGAAATCATGCTCTTCAAAAGGCTTAGTCTTTGAGAAGCAAAGATGGGCAGATCCCCAATTTGTTACAGATGTGGGAGTGAATTATTGAAATGTTCAAAAACATTGTTCCTAAAAGAATGCATATTTTCCTTCCACAGTGTTTATATGATTAAATGATTTAGGATGTGAATTCACCGTGTGAAAGGCAAGGTGTGAACATGCATGATCTCTTACCAATGTACAGATCTTACCGATTCAACACTGACATAACCACATGGGCAGGGGATTATTTTCATAGACATTGGTCAAACTTTACTGGACAAACCTGAAGCCTTGTGATAACCATGTCCAAGAGACAAAGCAAGGACCATCCAGACTGTCACCAGCAGCAAGTCCAATCACCAGGGTCTATCATTGCATAGTTTTGAGTTAATACACTTAATTGTGATGGCAGCATAAATGGAGAAAAGTAGACTAATATGTGAGACCAAGATATGTTGCCTTCAAGAAGGCAACTTTTCCTGGGATTGCCATACCTTTTTCACCAAGAAAATTCAACTGCATGCTACACATTTAAAAGATTATGGCTGTGGAAGTAGAGGGTATGGGTACATATTGTTGGACAAATTAAGATATGTTTGCACACTTCATTACATGGCCTCATTTGTTTGAAATGCCTTTTGAAGCCATTTTATACCTGCATACCTGCGCATTCTTTCTCTGAACCTAGACTGCTCTCCAGTAGGTGAAAAAAGTTAGTACATACTATTGCTCATAACTGATTTCAATTCAGCAAAGCCATCAATGGCCTTGAGGGCAAATGTGCTCTTTTTCTATATTTCTCCCACTCTCTCTCTATTGTTTTTTTCCTTTTACTTGCTGTGCTAGCCTGAGCCGTCAAGATGACATTTCTGTAGTTGAGCATAAGCATAGGTTTGTGCCAGAGGCTGTTGTTGGGGTGGCAAATTCACTGTCACCAGCAGTGTTCCACATATCTGCAATTCTCATACGAAATGTTACCTTTGATATCTCTCTATGATGTACAGCTTCATATAATTATCAAAGGCACCCAATAATGGTGGACTGTTTGATATTTTTGAACGCTATTTCACCATCTTGTGCCAATTCAAACTCTTCTCCCTTTGATTCAATAGAATGACCCCTGAAGCAACTGTCCTTGGTGCTTCACTACAGCTGTTTCTACTATGGAATTTGTCTGTATATTATCTCTTCCATGGCAAGCATTTAGACAAACCTCCAATCAGCATTCCCTTTTTGTTGCTTGCCATGATCTTTTATGACCCTTCATTACCAAAGATCAGTAGAAGCTGCACTCTCAAATGTGGTCCTATGGGTGCGAGATTTCATGTTCAAACATCAGCCTAGAATCTTAGCAAAGGTTCTAATGACAGTTGTGTGGTGTCACCACATGATATCATCTCCAGACTCATGAGATCACTGTTTGTCTAGTCTGTCTAGTTAACATCCTGTGTTTTAAACTACACCAAGACAAACAAATTTGACTCACTTAATCTGAAGGTTAATTCATTTCTGATGTAAAAAATCCTGTTGTGGAGATGTTTGAGCCTTCCTCTTGGGTCAGATTCCAGTTTTCTATACTGGAGACAAGATCAGACAACCATACGTGTGCTAAGAAAAGATGAAAACAAATTTGACCTTAACCTTTAACCCCTTTGTGCAGAGAACACACCATACACACCAATGAACACACATGTCTAGAGCAGTGGGCAGCCATAACTTCAACACCCAGGGAGCAGTGAGGGTTCAGTACCTTGTTCAAGGGGTCTACTGTGGCTGCTTTCCAAACCTGTTTATTGAACAAATAACCCTGTCATCGATAACCGCCCACTCTTAACTGCTAAACCTTCAAAAAGTGGAAAAGAAGAGAGGTACAGACTTGTTTTGGTTCCATGCCCAGTCTTGTACAGTCAATGTTCACCTCTCACCTTCAGTGTTCCCAAATACTTACAGCAAAGACAGATCCATGATCACTGCTTGGTCTTTACCTCATTGCCTCAAAGAGTCAGCCAGTTCTGTTAACCAATCAAAATAGTAAGGGAAAAGGAACTCCCCAGTGTGCTTCTTGGGAAAGCAGGATGCCAGTAATGGCTCACAGATACTGGTTCTCTAAGGCTCAAGGAGAGGCACCCTTGTGTTTAAATTGCCCTCATTGAAGGCCAAAGGAATGATGAAAACAGAGTCTCCTAAGGAGAGCTTGTAGAGCCTCCACTCAATGTCTTTGCTGGTTTCTTTCAAAGGAGGGGGCGTGAGGACATTTGAACAAATTGTTCATGTTTAACCCCCAGGTAGTTGTTTCTCAAGTGGTGTTTGTGAGGCCATGAAGAAGATATTTGGTTTCAGGTCAGTCTGTTGAAAGTGGAATAACTGGAATGTACAGATATGTTTCAGTCAAGATTTCCATGTAAACCCTCTCCTGACAGACCTGGAGTCTTATAAAAGTGGCTAAATCTTTTTCTATGTAGCAGTTCTCATTATAGGAAATGGAAACTAAGGTAGGCACCACAGTGGTTTCACAGGTAGGTTGCACAGTGCACAGATCCTCGACCATTGGTTTGTGGGTTTGGTTCTTGGCCAGTTAATTTAATTGAATGGGCACAAAAAGAAGTACCTTTTGTCACAGACCTACAGTGACTTTGATCAGGAAGAAATGTGGAAAAAAGATGGATGATTGGAAATTGAGGTTGTGAGTCAGATCTTGTTTTGGGAAAGCTGCCATTGATCTTTTTTTGCCTGTAGTAGAGTGTTAAGCACCCTCTGTTATAGCCTCCATATAGCCTACATCCGATGAACTGAAATTTTTGGTCACATGCTCTCTATCAAACTGATTGTAGTCCTGATTGCACTGTTCATTCTGATAGCTCTAAAGTGGCTGGAGAAAAGCAGTGATTATTAAGATAATTCAGTTGCGATGCAAAGAACCATGGTCCCTTCTTGAAAGCAGGAATGTCCGCTTGCTGACTTGAGAGGAGATTTTTCTTTTTCACATGGGTTGTCTGGTACATTGGATCAGAGCCATAAGAGGTTACAAGGTTCAGCCTGACTATGCATGGTTGAACCTCATAGCCTAGAAATGGTACATCAACAGTACAGGTTGTCAGGAACTCTAAATGATAGTAACTGCAATGATTAAAATGAGACGAGTGAAATCATGAGCAAGATTATTCTTCCAGTCATCTTGTTCTGGGTTTCTATTCCTATTATGCAAGAGAATGTTTGATTGTTTTCTCCCGTTGAGCCTGGACATGAGGTGGTGCCCAAATAATGCCACACATCATGCCTCTACTGCTACTGCACACTTAGAATAATGATATTCACATCTTGTTGGTGCACCTGACGCTCAGTTTGCACTTCAGGATTGAAAGGTTTTGTTGAGATCAATCTCTAAATTTATTCATAAGGTTATTAATTTTTCAACAGCATGTCTTCCCTTTGCATGGAAGGATTTCTAGCTCCCATTGTTTGCTTCGCAGTCAAACCAGCAGTTGCATTTGTTCAGTAGAATTTTACACAGAATAGAGGAATTTAGGAAGACTTGTCAGCTTTTGGGGAAAAAAAACCCTCAAATCATAAGCCTATAACTAAGCAGTGCTTACCCCACTGTCCCACTTTAGCTTACACCAGCAAGGCAGTAGCCTCCAGCTGCTTCTCTATATTCAAGCCAGGGAGGTCCCTGTTTTGGTGGGCTCATGGCACATGGTTTATTGTGTGTAGAGTCTAAGGAGCATCGTATGGCATGTAGAAATTGAATCATTCATCTCCAAGTAAACACACAGGTGGCAGGTGTCCTTTGAGATCAGATTTTCTGACAAGAAAGGAATCAGTATGCACCACAATAAGATAACCAAACACATGCTTAAAGGTGTTCTTCTGCTAAAACCCACTTTTTCTTGCTCGATGTGAAATGCAATAGGTCCCTTTGAGTTGTATATGCATGCTGCACATTAAACTGTTCCTCAACCTCCATTGTCTGCAGTAGCTAGTAAAAGAAAATATTCAGAAAATTGAGTTGATGAGGAAAAGCACCGTGTCTACATCAGTGCGTGCTTTAATATTCTTGGCCTCAACCACCTTGGCACCTTGGACCTGGACTACCCACCTCTGTTTGTTTAAATCTGTTCACAGAGGATCTCCGGTGGATTTTGCATTTTACAGCGACTCTAAAAATAGGTCAGTGGCTGAACTGCAACTAGCAGGGCATTACACACTTGTAAAGTTACTTATGCAAGACATTGCAAGGACTCAGTGTAATTTTTTTTTAACATTTCTAACTGTTGTCCGTGTTGTCCGTGGTTAGCATTAGAGACCATGAACAGGACTAGGCTGTCAAAGAACAGGAGTTAGACATGTAAACTAAATTAATGAGCTCTCTAGTCATCAGATCATGGAGTGTATTCTGAAAGTGGAGCTGCATGAATCTGAATGACGAATTACTTGTGGCTGGAGAGGAAGCATGTGGAAATGAATGTGTCCTTATTTAAATAAGGTCCTTTTCTTAAAGGTACTAATTACGTGCAGGCAGGCTTCTTGTAGGCAAGCTGTGAGGTCAGGCAGAGAGTGTGTGGTGTGGTGTGGTGTGGTCTGTTGTGGTGATCATTGGCCAGGTTTGTGCTGAATACATTTATATCCAGGTTCACTGATTCTCAGCTTCAGCTATGTGGGGTAAAGCAGTGTGAGTTTAGACGCATGCCAGTGTTCAGCCTTTAGAGCTGGGGCTCATTTTTACACACATGCGAGGATGGAGAGAGTCTTACTGCGGCTCACAGAGGACAAACTCTCTCGCTCCTCTCTTTTTTTAAATCATTCTTTGTCAGTCTTTTTGTTTATCTTTCTCCATCATTTTTGTCTTACTGTCTCTGTATCTCCCCATCTCTTTAAATCTTTCCACACCTCTTGCTCCCTCCCTTTTTTGATTCCCTGTCTTTATTTCTCTCCCTCTGTATCTCTCCCTCTCTCTTTCTCTCTGTCTCTTTATTTCTCTCCCTCTGTATATCTCCCTCTCTCTTACTTGCTGTATCTTTAATTCTTTATTTCTCTCCCTCTGTATCTCTCCCTCTCTCTTTCTCTATTTCTCTTTATTTCTCTCCTTCTGTATCTCTCCCTCTCTTTCTTTCTCTCTGTCTCTTTATTTATCTCTCTCTGTATCTCTCCCTCTCTCTCTTTCTCTGTCTCTTTATTTCTCTCCCTCTCTCTCTTTTTCTCTGTCTCTTCATTTCTCTACCCCATATCTCTGCCTCTCTCTCTTTCTTTGTGTGTCTTTATTTCTCTCTGTGTATCTCTCCCTCTCTCTTTCTCTGTCTCTTTATTTCTCACTCTCTTTTCGTTCAACATCTCTCTGTATGCTTCTCTTCTTTGTATCTCTCTTCTTTTCTTTTAGCTCCCTTCTTTATTTCTCTCTTTTTACCTCTTTTCCTCTCCCTTTCTCTCTTTTTTCTTCTCACAAATAAATTCAGTAAGATTCCTGTCCTCCTTCTTTCTCTTTTTTCTCCTGTACTATCTTCCTCTCCTTTCTTCTTTCTCTTTCTCTATCCCCTCATTTTAGTCTTTGCCTTTCTCCCTTTTGCTCTCTCTCTCTCTCTCTCTCTCACACACACACACAGTTCAGTTTAGTTCAGTTCAGTAAGATCCCGCTCTCTCACTGTCTTTCCCCCTCGCTTTCTGTCCCTTGCTCTCCCACTGTGTCCCCTGCCCCCCCTTTCTCTCTCTCTCTCTCTCTCTTCCCCTCTTCTCTCTTTCATGATCATTGATTAATTGTTCTTTGGCTGGCTATCTCTCTGAGCTCTAGCATTAGTTCTCAGATCTTTAGGGTTGGATACTCTCTCTCTCTCTGCATCTCTCTCTCCCTTTCTCTCTCTCTCTCTCTCTCTCTCTCTCTCTCTTTCTCTCTCTCTCTCGCGCTCTCTCTCCTTTTCTCTCTGTGCTGAATCCTCAGTAGCGACTCTCAGTCTCGCTGCAGATTCAGTCACCAGTTGAATGCGGGGAGCGTGGGAATGAATGAATGAGTGGATATGGACGTTTTTGTGCGTTGGGGCGGAGGACTGGCTCGCTGTCCCTGATGAGAGAGCTTTTTCAGGGGGGCTCCCCGCACCTCCTTTCTGTCTGTGTCTGGGGAACAGCCTCGGTCCTTCCTCCATGCCTGATTCTGTGGCTGGCTCCTGCAGCTCTGTGAGTACTGCACCTGTAGGGACTTTGGACAGGGCATCAGCAGAGCAGAAAGAGGCGAGGGGAGTTTTCTTTAGTGCTAACAGGTTGTTGGCTTGGAGCTTTGCTGAGGGAGAGTGCACTGTAGCTCAGGCTTTTGATGGCTATGGAATTGTGTACAGCAGTAGAGTAATGGATATAAATCATTGAGATCACTGTTTATTGTTTCTTTGTGAATTTCTGGTAGAATGTAGAGCTATCAGCCCTGAAGCAAGTTTATCATTTTTTCTCATGCTCCCTCTTTTAGTGTCTCCTTCTCTCTCATTCTCTTGCTCACTTGCTGTCTGTCTTTCACCTCTCATTAGTTGGCTGTTTCTGCTTGACCTCTTAATGTAGGTCATTTCTGCTCAATGGTGCATTGTTTAAACATGACAATCATGAATATAATCATATATACAATATATGCATATGTATACATGTTCATGTGTGAGTCTGTGGGAACGCACCATTAATGACCTAGTTCCTTTGATGTTTAGAGCTGCTGAGAATGACCACTATCCATAAGCAATGAGATCATTTTTTTACCCTCTCTCTTTAAATTTTGCCACTTCTTTTAGTTTGCTAGTTTCTTGTATGCTGGGGTATGTTGGTTTGTCTGTGGGTTTATGTGTGTGTCTTAACTGCCTGTTTCCACCCAATTGTTAGCACTCCACTTTCACAAAATGCTACTAGCGTTGGGAGTGTGACTAGCATGTGCTTTCTCTGGGGAGCTGCATCTTTTTATTCATTTTTTTTGTACTGCTGAACAGGCTTTAAGGAGAGCACAAAATGCCAGTTCTGCCTGAAAGACTGTAGGTGATCAATCCATCCATACCATCCCTGTTCAGTTAACAAACATATGTGTTGACTAGCTGGACCATCTCACCCACCCATGTTCTAGTAATGGGCACCTGGGCTAATTAGCCAGGCCACCTTGTCTATCCATGTAGCAAATGCCTGCACTGACCAGCTAGGCCAGCCTTCTCACACATTCCACTAACATGTGCCTGCACTGACCAGCTAGGTCATCCTGCCCACTTGTGCACTGCTAACAAACTCATGTACTAACTAGATAACTGATGAGTTCATCCTGCCTATTCAGAATGATCAAGAACAGTTGTGCTCTGAGACTATTTGTCACAGATGGCTGGAGCATCACCAAGGATGAAACTTTCACAGTGACAGGACCAGCATGTTTATGTATGTGTGCACATTAATTCTGTGCAAAGGACTTTTATCACTCAATAGTGGCATGCTCCCTGCATTCTTTCATGTGGTTTTGATGTGTCTAAGTGATCTGAGTGCATCTTCTTATTTTCTTTTTCTCTCTCCCCTTCCCTCCTTTTTTCAGCTACCAGTTCCACTAAATTGGAAGACCTGAGCTATCTTGATGAGCAGCGTAACACACCACTGCGCACCTCCATACGGATGCCCTGGCACAACACCGGAGGAAGGCCACCCCAAGACAGAGGTAAAATTACACCACATTTTCTCCTCTCTGTGCAGGTAGCCACACAGATCCTCCAAATCAAGTCCTGTACCCTGCAAAGACAAACAGAACACTGCCATTGCTCATCTCCTCCGGTTTAACATAGATTATTTATCCTATATTTGCTTCTCATTACTGGCTTCCTGTATGTTTTAGCTTTGCATTTAAGATCTTGCTTTTTGTTTGAGTCTTTAAATGGTTTGAACACTTTAGCCCTCTTTAAGCTTTTGCAAACATGTATCATTAAGGCCACACAGATCTTCCAATCAGCTTCTGCTGGTTGTCCATAAATCTAGTCTGAAGCACAGAGGAAGCCATGCTTTTGCAGTTATTGCTCCTAATCTATGGGATGAGTTACCACTATATGTTAGGCTAGCCCCCCACACTGTTGTTTTTTAACCCACTTCTTAAATAATTTTTTTGTTCTTTGGCTTTTAATTAAAATTAAGAGTTGGTATTGTTTTTTGTGGTTTAATTTTATTTATGTTTTGGCTTGTCTTGCATTCATTAACGTATCTATTGCTGGACATCACTTTGGTCAACATTTGTAGTTTTAAAACGTTCTTTATAAATAAAATTGACGATGACTGTGGCATGATCTAACAGGCATGCGATGCAGTCTTATTTTGAATCACATGCTGTGGGATCTAATTTTTCCTGGAAAGATCGCAGGACACCACTGTGCTGGCATTCATTAATTACGTTTTGAGTCATGGGAAGGTTTATAATTTGTTAGAAGGAAATACCAGTCTTGTTTTGCAATTATGCTCTTTTACACTAAAGACGATTGCAGTCCAAGTCCAGCGCGAAGAACACAAGTTGCACTACTAGCTGAAGATAAATGTTGCAAACTCCATATCACTACCCCTGAGAAGAGTCCAGATCTAATCAATGAGCATCAGTACCTGGTGTCACAGATGCTCTGGGTGGCTGCATGCATTTAGATCCTCACAGCTTCTGGTATGAAACCTTCCTATATAGTAGTGATGCTATTACTGCAGTTAAGGGTGGACAAACCTAATATTAATACACTTGAGAAGAGTTGGAGTGGTATTAGTGATCCAGAACTAATCATTTAGCTTCAGTACCTAACCTCACCTGTACTTTAGGTGACTGGATGCAATGAGATTTTCACAGAATGATTGCATTTTTAAGTGGCTTGATCTTACACAGATATAATCCTGAAGTGAACAGGTATAAATAGGGTCCATTACTGCAGCAAATGGGGCATCAGTTTAGTTTACAAGTATTATTGATTTGAGAGATAAGAATAAAAATAGAGTTTGGACTATTGTTTAAGGATTCACTGAATATTTTGCAACCAAAATAATTTGTTCAAAGATGGCAAAAAAACACTTTCGAGGTTAAGCCGTGATAAGACAAAGTAATCTAAACCAAACTCTGTCTTTGATAATGCCATCAAACACAACCAGCTCGGATGTTAACAGTGTTTAGTAAATAATGTTATATGTTTAGTATTCTGCCTTTGGGCTTCGGCCATATGTTTATGTTAGTTTGGTTTCGACCAAATAAAATCACATTTCGGTTCATCCCTACTCATGTTGTGGTGTTAGCTTAAAGCATGTTAGAAGGTGTGAGCCTGTACATAGCTTGTACTTATGCAGGTTATCCTGTGCACATTTGCAGCTGCTGTTGAGTTTATGCTGGAGTTTTCTTGGGGAAGCCCAAGGCATAAATAATGCAGATCTACATCACTGAGCACTCACATACTTTTCCAACTGGTCTATTTCTCGCTCCCTCGATCTCTCTCTCTCTCTCTCTCTCTCTCTCTCTCTCTCTCTCGTTCTTTTCCTCACTTTCCCTTTTCCTGCATGCAAAACAGCAAGGGTTATGTAAACACCGGACACAGTAAATATGAATGTTTTGCAACAGGCTGTGTTTGCTTTTTAGCTTTTCTCAGAGCTTGTACATTTTCTGGTGAAGGTCTTCACAAATAAACCTTTGCTCCTCACGCCCCTACATTAGCCAGCAACAGCCCAAACAGACTTTCTTTGCGCTAAAATCTTTTATATGTGAATAAATGGATGATTAGAGAGGTCTGTTCAAAATGTGTCCCTGCGGGGTGTGCTGGTGTTTGTGCTGTCTTCCTCTATCCCTAACTGTAGTCATTTTCTATCACCACCCAATAGCCAGCTAGGACTACCCTTTCATAGAATGCTACAGCATTGAGTGTAAAGTATAGTATTTAATTTGCTTCATCTTTTCCAGCTGCTTCTAGTGCAACATCATTGGACAGCTAAAATTTGCTTGGAGGGGAATACTAAATGCCAGTTCTATACATCTATACAGCTAACAGAAGTTCATATTGGCTCACTAGTTGATGAGGGAGGGCCAACCTACTTCGCCATATTTAGCTAACATATTCATCTCAGTGAACTGCACACCACAGTCCCTAAAAATAAAAAAACATTGTTGCTCCCGCTTGCACTCAAGGACCATGAAAGATTTTTCATTATTATATTCATTTAAGTCTACATTGTTATCATAGAAATTGATAATACAGCTCTGGAAAAAAATAAGAGACCACTTAAAAATGATGAGTTGTTTTTTTTTTTTTTTACCAAATAACCAAGAGGAAGATGGATGATCACAAGCCATCTAACCAAGCTGAACTGCTTGAATTTTTGCACCAGGAGTGCAGGCATAAAGTTATCCAAAAGCAGTTTGTAAGACTGGTGGAGGAGAACATGCCAAGAGTCATAAAACTGTGATAAAAAAAAAAACAGGGAATTTCAACCAAATATTAATTTCTGAATTCTTAAAATTTTATGAATATGAACTTGTTTTCTTTGCATTATGTGAGCTCTGAAAGCTCTGCATCTTTTTTGTTATTTTAGCCATTTTTCATTTTCTGCGAATAAATGCTCTGAATGACAATATTTTTATTTGTAATTTGGGAGAAATTTTGTTTGTAGTTTATAGAATAAAACAACAATGTTCATTTTACTCAAACACATACCTATGAATAGTAAAATCAGAGACACTGATTCAAAAACTGAAGTGGTTTCTTATTTTTTCCAGAGATGTATATGATTTGTGACTTGAAAATACTTGACATGTAAGAATTATTATATTTTAAAAAGAATCGTTGAGCAGGCTCGCTCATACAGCTCTGTATTTTGTTGCAAAAACCTCCTTTGTGGTGATGGATAAGAACATTAAAAAAAATTAATTTCTTAGGTAATAAATAATCTTCACTCTGTAAAAGGGCATTTCTTTTTTCTTTTTTTTTACATCTTTAATATAAATAAATCTTCAGTGCTTCATTGCAAGCTGCGGCATGCCTGATGTGTTGGTCCTTAGACAGCCACACCACTTGGAAACTTTAAAAGCTTGTGTTTTGCTGAAAATCTGTCTCTGCATGTTGCACAGAGACAAACGAATTACTGATTCTTAAGTGGTTCTGTTGAAAAAGATGAGTAGAGCCCCGGACTTCAGATTGGATGATAATACATTCCCTTCTGCATCCTCCTCCTCCATTCAGAGCTGCCAGGCACACTGCACCTAACCTACTCTTTCATCCTGAGAGGGAAGGGAGGGAATGCAGTGAAAGAGAGAGGGAGATAGAGAGAGAGAGCGCGCCCAAAAGAGAAGAGGAACAGAAAGAGAGGGGTAGTGATGGAGGGCTGGGGGTGGTATGTTTGAAACAGCTTGAGGAGATGAGAAGAAGAAAGAGGTGATGGAGAAAATGGTTGAGCGGTTGAAGCAGAAGAGCAAATGAATGTGTGACAGCAGCTGTTTGAGTTCTTACACACGCACACACACAAACACGCACACACAGCAAAGGGCTGATCTCTGATTCCGAGCAGCCGAGCTGTCCTGCAGAGGAATATTTTTATTGCTCAGTTTCAGCATTTCAGACTGAACCCCTGTAGAGGCAAGAGGAAGGAACAGAACCCATGGAAGAAATGTGAAGCTCCCCTCAGATCCAGCTTTCAGACTGCAGAAAAGGCCAGCCTTGGCACAGGTCTCTGATTGATCTGTCTTCTGCAGGCATATTTTATCTGACATCATTTGGGTTTTGTGTTTCTTGGCTCTTGTTAGCATAATGTTTGACACCATCATTTCAGCTGCGCGTAAGACTTGGCAACAAAAGCAGTCAGCGTGCTGTACGATCAAAGCTGCAGAGATAAGGTTCCTCTAATCATGATGACCAGAGTTTAGCTTAAGGAGAGACTAGCATGGAAATCTGTTTCAGACCTTCATCAGTCATTAGCTTTGTACGTTAACATGATGCGTTACATGGGACAGGAGTTAATAGCATGTCTCATTTGATGCTAAAGAATGCTGCACTGATTGTGGGATATGCATGTGAGGCTTTCTGCAACATGTGTTGATGTGATTTGCCAGACAAGACAGGTCACAATCAGTAGTACCCATTGTGCTGTTCTTCTTTTATGTCACCTTGCAAAGTGTGTGGGGCTCAGCTGTTCTCTGGTCATCAATCTTCCACTTTGCTGTAGTTATGATTAAATAAATCCAAAAACCTGGTACTAGTTGTGAGAGCACAGTGCTGCACACAGCAAAACTGATCTCGGTTTGGTGTTGTTCTTACCTTTGGTCCACCTTAGCAATTCACCAAAACTGATGTAAAGTTTTGTGCACAAAATATATTGTATAATGTATAATAAAATGTAATGTATAATAAAATATAATGTATTTCATTTACTAATAGAAGATGGCAGTGGAAATGGTCCAAAATCATTCAGATATCACAGTAACAAAAAATACTGTATTTTGTATTTTGCAGTCCTAAAGATTTATGTTTGTAACAGAAAATACCTTTTAAAGGCTTAATGAAAAATGGATCTCATATGGCATCACTAAAATCACTTTGTGGCACCTGTATTAAGAAACAACTTTAAAAAAAATCTGAATTTTCAATTCATAAAACAAGCATGCAGTCATAGTTGAGATTACTGCATTTATTTGGTTATTTTATTAAAACATTGTGGCTACTACAGGTCGAAAATGTTTTTTCAGGCTGCACAGACATTTTCTGCTCTTTATTTGCCTGACCTGTGTATGCCTGTGTGTTTGTGTTGGTCTTTTAGCACGCTTCGCTCCATATAAGCCTGCGGATATCATGCTAAAGCCTCTACTGTTTGAGGTTCCCAGCATCACTACGGACTCGGTGTTTGTGGGCCGAGATTGGCTGTTCCAGCAGCTGGAGGATGTCCTGACTGACAGTCAAACAGGCGAGAGCCGTGGGGTCACTGTCGTGGGCAACGTGGGCTTTGGAAAGACGGCCATCATCTCCCGATTGGTAGCCCTCAGTTGCCATGGAGGCCGTATGAGACAGATCGCCTCCAATAGTCCCAACGCTTCCCCCAAAAGTGAGTATGTGTGGTTGCATATTTTCTGGCAGTTGGTACATTCAGAAATACACTATATTTGCTTCAGCTTTTGTGGTATAGTGTTGAGAGGTCCTTTTTCTAATACCATATATTTTGCACTATATGGCACATTTTAAAATCCTTTAATTTTCCCAAAAATCCTCAGGGCTCCTTATAATCCGGTGTGCCTTCTGTATGAATTTTACCAGTCAGATTGTAAGGAGCAGTAAATCTTCCCTGCTGAAGTACAGCTTTAGCATTACCTAAAGCAAACTGCCTCGGCTAGCACTGCTTGAGCAGCATTAGCCAGTAACCGCTAGCTCTTTGACTGTTCAGTGGTGAGTATTATCAGCTTGTAACCTGCGTGTTTACCATGTAAAAACAAGCTACATTAAACAAACTGCTAGCTAATATCACCCTGACTTACCGGAACACTCAGGGTTCCTCAGTGTAGCGCTGTCAGGCGGCATTAGCCACACCCGCTAGTGGTTAGGTACTAATGATAATGCTCCAGCTTTAGTGGAAAGAAATCTAGAAATCTAAGCTTACTGTAAATAAATGGAAGTGCATTACTCATTGAAAGAGAAACCTTATAATCTTATAATCCGGAGCGCCTTATAGTGCGAAAAATACGGTATTCACATTTGCTCTGTTTTATCCACATTAGCTATGAAGATGATCAACAGAAACAGTTTAAACTAATATATTTTAAATGGGATTCAGAGTACGTAAATGTTTCATAGTAATTTGTACGAATGTGTTAACTGTCAAATAGAAAAGAAAACTTACAGTATATTTGCATATTTCTGCACAGTAAAGATTACACTTTTAAGATTAACACCCCTGTCAAACATTGGCACACACTTGTTTCATTACTTATTTAATCCAAGCATTTTGATCTAAAGATTTTAGGCTTGCTAAGATAATTTATTTTAACATATATTTTATATTAGTTTAAACAAGCTATATTATATAAGCTATATTATATAAGGTTCTTAATGTGTGCTTTATTTGACGTGCAGCTGGGGAGCAGGGCTCAGAGTTACCATTGAGTCAGCCAACACAGCCCACCCCACCGCCCAGCGCTACCAACACACTGCAGACCGACAGCTGCCCCAGTACACCTGAGCTCCGCAGACACAGAGAGGAGGCTGTCAAGCGGCTCGCATCAAAGGTAAAGTCCCCCAGTACAATGCTAACTGAAGCTGGGATCAGTGTGTGTACTTCTACCCCCTCCTACACACACACATCATGAATCAATAGTTATTATTTTTGATTTTTTGAATGTGAAACAGGCAGAAGTCAATCAGGCTTCATTCTGTTTTTATTCTTTGGCAGTAATATGCAGTGACATGCATCATGAATAGAGTTGACCTGCATTGTCTCTGTGTTGTGATTTGTGTGCTATGACTATGTTGGTAGTAATTTTAGCTCTTTGGAAGGCCAGGCTGTTATACTTAATCACTCATGGTTGTTATAGCCAGTGGCAGCTCACCTGAGCCTGTCTGTCCAGCTCTCAGCACTGTCGTAATCAAACACTCCAGGTCTGTCAGTACAGAGATAAACCTTCCACTGCCTGCTGATATTTCTAGCTTTGTGAGCTTTCAGTGATTGATCCTTTAAACACTTTAAAGCCTGAAACAGCAAATAATTGGCAGAAAAGTTAAATTCTTTAAAAATGTGTAAAAAGTGTTATTATTAGTTATTATTTAGACATTTTTAATAAACATTTGTGATACCTGATTAATATAGTATTTGTTATATGTTTGAAGATGAACTCTCACACTAATGTTGCAGAGGTCCCAAAAATTAGAATATGTATCACAAAAGATACACCTGGATTTAACACATGTTTATGATACACCAGGCATTAAAGGTTTAAAGTTTAAAGAACCTGCAAATCCTGGTTGTGTAAAGATGCACTGATTGCAGGTTTTTTTTTCTGTTTATAAGATTGCGATTTAGGTTGATTACAATTTTAATTGACAGCATAAACTTGCAATTCTCACATACAGTATGTTAATTCTCACATTTCAAAAATGGATTATGGTATTTAAAGCTGATTGAAGTTTTGGGTTTTATAATGTATAACTGCACCAAGCATGCTGAAGAATCATTTTAAACTGGGCGGGTGTAATGCGCCCAGTCTCCTTTTAGAGCGGATGAATCAGATTCTAGGTTATGTTCAGTCAGAGAGAGAGGTCGCGCTCAGTCAGAAACTTCACTTCAACTACATACTTTGTTTTTACTATGAGTGCACGAGCTACTGAGCTCTGAGTTTCCCATTCTGAGGTCTCCATTGCTCTACCAGCCGCTGTGTTTAGTAAAACTGAGCCGGATCCTCTTTCAGAGCCTGTACATGTGATGTAAGTACTTAAAGGCTCGTGACACGGCCAGAAGAACTCCCGCAAAAGGCGACTCGACATTACAGTTTTTAGAATTAATATATTAGGCTTAGCAGGGAAGGTTGTTCCAGCACACTGGTACCATTAAACACAATATTTTATCCCTTCTCCACTAAAAATGGTTTTGATTTTAGCTTAGAAGCAAAATAATGCGGACTGCTACTTTAATATTAATATATTAATATATACTAACCCCCTGCTCTTTTGCTAGCTTCTTAAGATTGGCCATATTCAGTAATGCAATAGATGTTTAAGTGTGTAATTGTTTGTCCCTCCGAACTCCTTGAGGGTTGACCTCCCCAGCTTATTTTGGCCTTGCAGGTTGCAAATTGTGAACTTGTTGATGTCTGCACTCGCTGTGAAGAACATTCATGCTGTACATCTTTAGTTCTGTAGTAGGTTTTTCTATTTAACAACCTTACCTGTTCAGAAAGCTACTGTTAATTAGATAGCTTAAGTAGCTAAATGGTTTGCTGTATGTTAGTTTGAAAGTGAGTGTGCTTGGATGGTATGTGGTCTACTCTGCATTTTTCTATACTCAGTGCAAGTCAAACACGGACAAGATACTTGTCTTTACGTTTTTTCCTCATATTTTTGTTAACTACTTGCATTCATGGTGCCACTTTTCTTTTTTGAAAGTTAGTATTTGTAAGGTGTGTGTGTGTTCAGTAAATCAGTCTTTCAAAGTTGATGATGGCAGTAATTGTTACGTGTCTTACCCTAACCTAAAAAAAACCTTTTTGCTTATCTCCCTGTCTGCTTTTCTTGTCTTTCTTTTCTGTCTCTCAATAAAAATTGCTGGTTGTTTGCTAGGATGTATTGTGCACATTCTAAATGCAATACATCATTTTCAAAATGACGCTTTGATGGGATTCTAGGTAGAACTAAGCCTTGCACATGATTGCGCCATTTGATGAAATGACACAAGTGCACATGCACTTACACATGTTCTGTTCCTGCAGTCTTTGAAACTCTGCCTGATGGTTTGAACGGGCCAGTGTGTGGTCCGGGCAGTCGTGCCTCATCTTTGTGTTCTTGCTCGTTCCTGAGCCAAGCTCAGTAATTAAACCCTGAAAACACATTTTCCTTTATCAGCCCTGCTCTCAGGCTTTTTTGTGTGTGTTATGTTTTGTGTGTGTGTGAGGAATTGCCTCTGAGTTTGAGTTTAGGACTATGTCTTATGAGTCATTTGATGTTGATTATCATTGCTGTGAGTCATCCCTGTTTATGTGATTGAAAATGATTAAGAATCATAGGGGTTCATCTAGGGATGCATGATAAATCAGAATTATATTGATATCGATATGGCCAATATTTCCAACCAACGCTTGCTGACCTGATATTGTATGCCAGAAATGAATTAAGCAACACTTGGCCATGTTGCTACAATTGGCCGCCACCGGCTGCACTGCTTTTAAATTTGATTGAAATTGACAAAAAAAATAGTTTTAAAGTTCTGTATAAGTTATAAATGTGTATATAAAGGCATTGGCATTGGCATCTTCAGATATTTACAAGTGTAGCCCACCAACCCAAAAATATTAAGCCACAACATCCCGCAAAACCACTGATGAAGCACCAGAGGATGACAAACACAAACTGTGCAGCAACAGAAGAGCTTTAGTCTCAGATTTTACATCTACAATGTGGACTATCTACTGTAGGTGGGAGTGTCTAAGAGAGTACGTACAGTGACTGTTTAAAAACTCCAGCAGCACTGCTGTGTCTGATCTATTCGCACCAGCAAAAACACACACTAACACAGTGCCACCATGTCAACACACCACCCAAATTATATCAGCTCTGTGGTGGTCCTGTGGTGTCGTTCCCATTGAAGAACAGCGTGAGTATGTTGGAATAGAACTACAAAGTGTTTATACATGGTCAGTGGAGCTTCTAAAATGGGCAGTAAGTGTAGAAACGAGGAGGTGGTCATTATATTCTGATGCGACTGTGTATTAGAAGCATTATTGTGTATTTAGAGCAACTCAAGCTAATTAGTATCTGATTACAGTAAATGCAAACAACACAACTTCTATCTTTTGTTTATCTTTTGTTACTTTCCTTTGAGTGTAGAATCCTAATTTCATTCACACGCCCTGTATGGTCCACTTTAGCCTGTCAGCCAGGAAAGTGAGGGTTCAGACAGAGTAGGAGAGTTGTTGTTATAAAATCTACATTTCCTGAAAATAAAGTGCAGAAATGCACTGTGGAGTGCACGACTGCAGTTCTTTTACAGCCAAAGTGTGAGAGATGTTAGGGAACATCACTCCTGTGTCTCATCTATGCAGTGATAGACCAAACTGCCACCTGTCACTCACTCACTATGAGGAGTAAATGATGTATAAACTGCCTCTCCTGGGGACCTGCTGTTGCTTGTGTGTTGCCATGGCAACAGCTTGGCAAGGTGGTCATTTGGTCTAAGGTAGTGAATTGCACCCACAGGAGCAATAAGGACTCAGAAGAAGCTGGGATGGAGAACCGTGCCTGCTCTCAGAGCAGCGCTTGCAACATGCGAAGCCTTATTTACTGAACAATTAGCGAACAATTAGCACAAATGGAGGAAATTGTGCGAATCAAACCGTGCTTTGCCTTCATTTGTCTTATTGTTTTGTTTAATTGATTGAATAATCATTAAATGACAGAAGTGCTGGTTCTTTAGTTCTGGTAAAGCAATTAAAAATGATTGTGTGTAAGATGATGAAGCGTGATTGTGTGTAAGATGATGATAACTGATTTCTGTTGACGGTGCTGATGTTTGTTTGTGTAGTGGTCATGTTTCCTGATGGTTTACAGCAGTCGCATCCTGCTAAGATTCAGCCCGGTGGTTCTACAGCTTGTGCTTCACCACCTGTCCGTTCCATTTCGCTCTTTCTCTCCTGAGGCTGATCTCACATATGGTGCTGTTCAGCAGAACTTTGTAAAAGCAGTTTTTATAAAGCTGTATTTACTTTTTAGTTCTGTTCCTTACGCAGAGTGTGGATGAGGACATGTCATGACAAGAAAAGTTTAGATTGAATCTCAGACTCAGAGTCTGATCGATGGACATTGCTTCAGATCGTCTGGCACTCGAGTGTGTTCCCTCCGTAATCAGCGCTATATTTAGTCCAGGACAAGTGAGGTGGATAAAGATCTCAGCGTTATGTCAGATGGATGTCTGTTTGACCCAGCTGGGCGTCCAGAACTCCCAGTCTATTGTACACAACGCTGGCTCAGAAACCACTCCAGTTAAGCTGAGCTTGGAGAAGTCTGGCAGTAGAAAGTGGGCTTAACCAAGCTTTACTGAGCCACCTGCTCCACCATCTCCACCAACTAAGAAGTTTTCATTTTGTTCTTCTCCCTCATTTAAAAAATCATTTAATTCCCCATCAGCATTTACACCTAGCTGCATCTCAGATCTCATTAAACACATTAAAACACCAGCTCTCCCTGGAGTATTCTTCTATTTTCTAGAAAAATGCATCCTGTGATACGCTTCAGGGAGTTCAGGGACCTTTTACCGCTCCATTTAAAATAATAATAATAAAGCCAAAATAATTATAAACTAAGATGTCTAAACACACATCTCAGTGCTGGATGTGTGTTTAGACACTCTCTTTGATCAGATCAAGCCTAGATTGACAGAGAACAAACATGCCACACTGAAAGTGAATATAGCTGTATTCATTCTCCTCTTCTTTCCACTCTCCTCCTCCCACTTATTTCTAATTCATCTCATGCATCTGTTTCCTGAGCCGTTGTCTCTCGGAGGGCGTATGTGCCTTTCTGTTTTGCTTATTGGCATGCTTTGATGGTAGCAAGGAGTGTTTGTTGCATGACAGGTGACTTTTGATCCTGACATTAATATGCATTCCTTTGCTAGAGGATTTGTTTTCACAGAGTTGGGTTTTCTCAGTAGGGAAGAACTAGACTTACATCTGTGGGGGTCTGATAAGATACCAAGTGCAAATAGATTTTAGACACTGTGTTATTATGAAATGCATAATTTTTCGTTTTGTTTTCACTGTTAGTGAAGCTGTCAGGAATTACTGACTTAATTTTCAGTTGTTTAATTTCAGAGTTTGATCACAAGAATGCTTACAGGTGTACCTAATGTGACAAACTTTATAAAGATTTTAAATTCTTCTTCTTTTAAATCATTGGGCATCCAAAAGTTTTACATAAACTTTGCAGAAAAAGTTTTTTTCCTTTTTCTGCCTTCCACTGACCCGTAAATTGGCGTTCATTAATTTGTGGTTTAATGATGCATTTTTTCGTTCTGAAACAACATTTCAGCACTTGCACTGTGTTCCATTTGAATCTGGATTCAACTGTCACATTTCCAACTTGACCTCACCAAACTACAGAATCAAAGAATCAAAGATGGCTGCACTGCACATAATCAGTATTTAAAATAGTGGTCCTCTACAGTTTATTGCCATTTCTGTCAGTTTAGGCATCATTAAATCAATTGTACACAGTACCGTCTATAATATCTATGTGTAGCCATGTTTTCGTTTTGTTTTGGATGCCCAGAATACGGCATGTGTTATCACCTGCTGTAGCTACCAATACTAAAAATTGTAACGCTGAAACATAAAAAAATAGGACTTTAACTTTGACAATATTTTTAAAAAAAAGCTATAAATGTTTGGATTGTTTAACTGTTCAACTCTGAAATTATGGTACTCCATCCAATACTTTTGGAATGATAAGAGTTAGGAAGTTGTTGTGAATGAGTTGGGGTGGTAATCATACTACATTTTGTGCTTACTAGTAGTGTTCTTGTTGTTACTAAATGCGATCAGGTCCTCACAGCAGTACTATCTAATAGAAAGTCTTCCCTGGACAGTAGAAACTCGAACAAAAACAGTATAGGAAACTATTTTTAATATCCTTGAATTCAAAAGAAAAGATGGATCAGCAAACATCACAAAATATGTGTTGATATAGAGAACCTTAGGGACACTCTGTGATTCTCTAAGTGGAACAAACAGTAACTTGCATGAATGTCTGTTATCGACATAAATGAGAAGAAACCTAGCCTCATGCATTGGGGGTGGTTCTTGCTTTTTCCCATTATACCAAACAATAAAGCCCAAACAAAGCTGTGAACAAAACCATAATTCTGTGTACTGTTACACCATTAGTGCTTCTCAAAAGTCCTTCATTTTTGGACTGTTACACAGAGGCAAAGACTGAACCTCTAAAGAAGCCCCCCCCCCCTCCGCCCCTGTGTGGAACACTGACTATAAATCAGATTTTAGACACATCAAGCGGCCTCTCTCTTTAGTGAAAATGGAAGAGTTTCTTTCACCTGAAGGAGCCTGAAGATGGATGATCTCTGCTCATCTGTAATGGGCCTGTGAGAGGCTCGAGGAGTTTCCCTTGAGGTGAAAATTGAGCCATTTCTATTAACCCCAGCTGTCCAAATGGGAAATACCACCATCAAACATGCCTTTCACTAATAAATCAGAGCAAATTAAGAAGCACCTACAAAAGGCTAATGCCTTAAGGTCCTCTGCTGGCTTGCAGTTTTCTGACAGGTTCTTTGCCAGTGCTGTGGCCATACGAGTCAGAAACATGAGGAAGGTTTATGTTGAACTCAGTTTTAAGGACACCTCTTTCCTTCAGAGTAGAGTCTCTCCATTACATTATCTATTCACTTAGACTGTTTTTGAAGGTGTTAGATCGGTTTAAGAAGTACCAGAACTCTACTTTAAATTAGTCCATCCAGAACTGCGTTCAAATGTTTTTCCAACATTACCTGAATATTTTATAATGGCATGTTACCGCTGCTCTACTGTTTGCCATATCTTTGTATCTGTAAATGCTTTTGGTTTCCAAAGGGCAAGCAGGAGGCACATTCCTTTGCATTTTTTATTCATCCACTCCTCTTTTCATCCTCCCCTTTCTTCTTTTTTCTTGTCTCTTCTGTAGAATTCCTGAAGGAAGTTAAGATGAATGATCTCTCATCTGTAAAGGGGCTGCAAAAGGGGTAGTCTCCCAAGTCTCGGTACCAAGATGTTGAAGGCACTCCTGCAAGAGTCTGCATTTTAAAAGCAGCTGTTTAGATTCGCTGTTTACAGTTTGAGTTTGAAAAGAGCATCGCTTCCTTTGATGGCTCGCAAACTGCGTGATGCAGCCCCAGCCGTGAATATTGGCTGTTGACACAAAAATATGTTTTGAAAAGGCAGCAATATTCAGAAATTCTACAATTCAGAGATTATTATTCCATAGAAAAACACTCCAAAAGGTTGGGAAGGATCTCTCAAGTCAACATCCCTGGTGCTTCACTTAAGATTGCATCCAGGAGGTATTCAGTGCATGTGAAACCTCACCAACTCAGCAAGGTTTCAGTGTCATTTTCAGCACGATGAGAAAGACCAATCAGAGCATCTACTGTTCAAGAGGTGAAGTGATGGTTAGTTTAGCTGTGTGCCTGGTTTGATAATTTTTCAGAAAATAATTTGCATTTTTGTCCTCTTATTATTATATCATCGCTATCCAATGAAAAACAAGTATCTCCAAAACAGCCACTTTAAAGTAGAGAAAAAAAACTGCAAATGGAAAAAAAAGTAAAAAGAGTTTAAGGTCATTTTTAACTTTTATATTTCTATTGGTCTGTTCATCAAGAAATTTTGGCACAGTTTGTCTCTTTAAATTATGTCGTAAACTAAAAAACTAAAAAAATAGATTTTTTTTTATTGTTTTCTGGTGGTAAAAATATGGTGGCTCAGTGGTTAACAAACAGGATATTGATGACAGGGTTGTGGGTTCGATTTCTGGCTTCATCCAGGGCCACTATTTAGTCGGGGTGGCATAGAAGGCACTTCATAATGAAAGTCCACCCATAATTGGGCACATATTAAAGTTTCCTGATCTAGAAAAAACATCATCACTGCATGAAAGGACACACAAGCAGGTGCTTGGTCACTTTTTTCCTTTATGCGAAGCATAGCCAATGGAGCGCTGTGTTTCCTGTTTGTCAATGTATATGGCACATAAAGAATGCTTATCCAGTCATGCTCTGTCTTTGTCTTTGTATTATCACAGACTAGGGCTTCATGATATATCGTTTAAGCATTGCCATCGCAGGAGGTGTGATATCACTTAAGGCAATTAAATCAGACGCGTCATTTTGCAATGTTTTGATTCTTGACACAAGAAGTAGATACACAGCGTTGTCTCTGTGTCTGGGTGAGTAACAGGCTGCTGCTGCCTGAGAAGCACGAGGGGGGGTGAGGGGGTTTGTTGTGGGGCATGTGCTTGGCGGAAAAGCTGTGCACCTCAGTCCAGCACAGTCCAGCACAGTTATGTGCAGATATTTCCATTTACACATGAATTCACGCTTTTAATCCCAAAAAATGCTCTTATTTACCTCTTACCTCGTATTACGGGTCTTATTTAAAAAAGCCATTTTAAATGCCTGATTCAAGGACTGATTACTGTTGTTTTGCTGTTTTGAGTGCTGGGTCCTGCATTGTTTAATATTGCAATATATATTATCGAAAAAAGAACATTTGCAATGTAATTTTTTTCCAATATGGTGCAGCATTATCACAGACAATCAGGTATGTATGTCATAGGATTTGCAGTGTTCAGACTGGTGATGCTGGCACCTGAAACAATACCTGGACTTGTTATTAAATGTTATTAAAATAATACAGCTAATCTTTCTTCTTCTTTCTCTATTTCTAGGTGGTTGCATATCATTACTGCCAGGCTGACAACACCTACACCTGTCTTGTGCCTGAGTTTGTGCACAGTATCGCTGCCCTTCTCTGCAGATCCCACCAGCTCACGGCCTTTAGGGAGCTCCTTCTGAAAGAACCACACCTTCAGAGCATGCTCAGCCTGCGCTCCTGCGTCCAGGACCCAATGGCTGCTTTCCGCAGGGGCGTACTGGAGCCTCTTATCAACCTGCGCAAAGGTACAAAAATATAACAAATCTGATAATCTGTTAATAAATCCTTGAATTAATCCCTACTCTGTAGAGAAATTCCTCTGGCTTATGGATTTATGGGCATTTGCTTCATTCTAGATTATATTTTACTACTGTTATTTTGATATGCATGTTTTATCTGTTCTTCCTGTGAGTTGGTGAGGGCTGTATGCTAATGTATTGAAGAGATAGTGGGGTGGGATGGATCTGTAGTGGGGTGAATTCGGCGCCTGAGGCTAATAGACTTCAATGTGTTGTTTTGCATCTGGCTAATTGACACTGATGCTAATTTATGCTCTCCTTAGTCTTTCACTTCTAGAAGAACAAACCTGGCATTAAAATAATCAAATGATTTTATGATTTTCCCTGTAAGAGCCTGGGAAAGAGGTTTACTGAGGCAACCACCATCATTTCTAAACTCTTGTTGTGAAAAGAGTTAATCTCTTTCTAAAAAAAAGAAAAGAAGTTGTCTGGCAGGCTAAGCTGTCCAAATTGACAAGGAGGAGCTGAGAAATGTATTAGATTTTGAAAGGAACCAGCATTACACACATTTCAGGGTCACTCTGGTTTGTTGAGCATAGGGGGTCCAGTCTTTTCCCTCAGCTTTACTCTTAATCAATACTGTATTGTGGGAGGCTAGGTTCAAGACATGGATAAACAAACCTGCTGTTTCTATGATGGAAATGGAAAAGACTGAGAATCAATATGGCGGCAACGGGCAAGGCTGGAGAGCTGCTGGTAACAGAAACCGCTGTTTGCATGCCCTCCATCAACCCCTTGCCATATAATTGAAATGAATAGCTCGCTGTGTCTTGGCTCATATAAGGGGAAAAATATATTGATTTGATCAGATCATCATGCACTAAAAGAGTGTACAGAAAGATTTGTGAAGGAGATTAAATTGGATTTGATTAGAAGGTTTGGTGAGGGCTGTTCTTTGAAAGTTATTTGTTTAAAACAGCTCAAAAAAGAAGCAATAACACACACACACACACTCACACATCCACAGAGATACACCCAGCTTGGCCTTGATCTGTCCCTCACTGAAAATATTTTCCCTCCTTGAGTAAATCCAGTCTGACTACTTGATCGGGGAGACATCTTCAGATCTTCACGTCTCTCTGTAATGAATTTTTAAATGTTCTCCGCATCCCTCTGCAAAAGCGCAAGGCAGGGTTGAGCCGTAGCTCCTTTACCCTCGTATTCAGTCTAATCTGCTGCAGTGGATTGGAATGTGTCTCTCTTAATGTAAAATCCTGCAGTGGTCTGAAACCTGCCATGTGTTCAGTCATGAACATATTCGTTTCTATCAGGTAGAAATAAGAAGTGAAGAAGTGTTGTTGTTATTAACCTTTCACAGTGTATGGATTTATGGAGAAAAGACCCATTTTACTTTAGAACAGGCAGCCTCAGTGCAGTTTGTGCAAAATTGATTTGATTTGTTTAAAAAATTGTGCCTAAATTATACACTCTTACCCAGTTTATGCACAGCAGAAGCTGACAGTTCACATTTCTTACATTTCTTGCTTACATTTTCACCTCTATAGTGTTGGCACCCCTGATATTACACCTGAACACCACTACTTGTACTCTGCAGTTATAAAGTATTCACTTTTATTGTAACTTATATTGTAATTGCTTGTGTTTTTGCAGGAACAGTAAATCCAGATTGTTGTATACTCTCTGAAAGCGCTGAGACACTAATTTGTTTTCTGTCCTCACACTTTTAATCAGAGAGAAAGATTCCAGAAGAGGATTACGTCATCTTGATCGATGGGCTGAACGAAGCAGAGTTTCACAAGCCAGACTATGGTGACACCATTGCGTCATTCATTACCAAGATTATTTCAAAGTTCCCCACCTGGCTCAAACTCATCATCACTGTACGGGTCAGTTTACAGGTGAGGAACTTTTTTTTACACACTTTTTGTTTGTAGGCTGAACTTAATATAAAAATGAAATAATGTGATTGATTTAATGTTTTTTTTAAATACTATTTCTTGATTTGTTTATGTAAATGTAAAATAACTAATACACTCATTGTGAAAGGCATTTAACTATGTGACCAGTGGACATCCCTGTACTTCTAAACACCAGTATTTGCATTTTAGTTTTTAATGTTTCATGATGAGAATGTTACAGTTACTGTAAAACTGTAGTGTAATTCTAAATAATTTAGAAATAAGGTCACTCTTTTTAGCCACAGCACAGCATTGAAATGGATCTATTGCATTTAATGCATCTATGACTGAAAACACACAGACATAGTAAGGACAAATAGTTGGATTGCTAAGCAACTATGGTGGCTTTCTCAAAAACACCACAGCTAAGGATGCTAGTTGAGGATAAAGCACTGTTTCTTTGTTCACTCTTCCCCCTACTTCCTGCCAATGAACTTCGTCTCTAAATGTTAGAATAGATTAATTAACATGTGTATTATAATATACAGCTCTGGAAGAGGTCAATTCAGTTTCTGAATCAGTTTTTCTGATTTTGCTGTGTATAGGTATATGTTTAAGTAAAATTAACATGTTGTTTTATTCTATAAAGAGAAATGTCAAAAATAACAAAAAAGATGCAGAGCTTTCAGACCTCAAATAATGCAAAGAAAACAAGTTCATATTTTTTTTTAAGTTTTAAGAGTTCAGAAATCAATATTTGGTGGCATAAACCTGGTTTTTAATCACAGTTTTCATGCATCTTGGCATGTTCTCCTCCACCAGTCTTACACACTGCTTTTGGATAATTATATGCTACTTCTGGTGCAAAAATTCAAGCAGTTCAGTTTGGTTTGATGGCTTGTGATCATCCATCTTCCTCTTGATTATATTCCAGAGTTTTCAATTTGGTAAAATCAAAGAAACTCATAATTTTTAAGTGGACTCTTTTTTTCCAGAGTAGTGTGTCTGTTGTACTACAAATTATATAATACCAAATATGCAATACCATATCAATGTTCCCTGCCTCTCAATTTAATCCCTGTTTGCTGAGCAGTTAACTGTGGAATAACAGCTCAGAAGGTTATTTGTTGTCTGACCTGGTAGCTGTTAAGTTTCTGAAATTGAGTTAGGTTAGGTCACCCATGATGGTATTTGCTGCACACTTATAACACGCACTCTGACCTGCCCAATAAAGAGACCAGCTTCTAAAACACCTCGTCACCTTGTCATTATAAGCAATAGAGCTTGTGCAAGAAAACAGACATTGTAACAGTGAGAAATTCAACAGAACTGAACTGAGGAATTTCAGACTGGGAAAGAAAGAATAGAAAGGGACAGATGTGAGGGAAAAGGTATGAATATGTGTTTGTATTGACTTTGTTTTGACAGGACTCACCCACGGCTCTGCTGACGCGCAGGCTTTGCAGCTGTCTGTGGCTCTATAAGAAAGTGTCCTTCACTAGCTGGCAGAATTGTGTGCAACTGCACTCTTAAAATCACAGTCTATAGCTGAGACTCTGGAGTATTTAAATGTGCACAAATCACTGACACACAGAGGCAGGGACTGTATTTTAACCATGGACTGCTGAGTGTTTTGCTGTTTAGCAATACTTCAGGGGATCAGGAGTTGAAATCTGTTTCAATTGTTTTATTATTAATTTAAATGTTAATTGGGTGTCTTAGAGCAGGAAATGCTACTCGAATTCTAGAAACTGTTCAGATTCATAACCTACTTCGCTTCTCTTCATGTGCTTGTTTTGCGAACTCATCATCTAATGATTCTGATTGCATTAGCTTTATGTAAACGATACTATAAGAATGAGTCTCTGAAGCTTAGATTCAATCCCTTTTACATAAATTCAGATATTTTTAAGAACAGAGAAATCCCTCTTTCTTGATTTGAGAATCTACAGCTCTTAAAAATTATGAGTTTCTTTGATTTTACCAAATTGAAAACCTCTGGAGAGGAATATGGATGATCACAAGCCATCAAACCAAGCTGAACTGCTTGAGTGTTTGCACCAGGAGTGGCATAAAGTTCCAAAAGTAGTGTGAAAGACTGGTGGAGGAGAACATGCCAAGATGCACAAAACCTGTGATTAAAAACCAGGGAACTTTATGAATATGATTTTTTTTTTTTTTTTTTTTTTTTTGAAGTCTGAAAGTCTGTTAGGCTATTTCTCATTTTCTGCAAATAAATGCTTTAAATGACAATATTTTAATTTGGAATTTGGGAGAAATGTTGTCTGTAGTTTATAGGATAAAACAACAATGTTCATTTTACTCAAACATATACCTATAAATAGCAAAATCAAAGAAACTGATTCAGACTATTTTTTTCCAGAGCTGTATCTGTCTCAGAAGACAATAAAGGAGACAATAGTACCTTAAAAATAGAGACATCAACATGCCACAAAGAAGGACACAGAACACAGATGATGTTTAATCACAAAGTCTACAAATGTAAAAAGTCTACAACAGTAGGGATTTTACATCTAAACAGAGTATTTATGTTTATTTATATGGAAACAATTAAAGTCTAGAGCTATCTGTGTTTAGACTGGGCCTATCTGGGCCATGGGGAGTTCTAAAGTGCATGATCTACCCTCAATTCAGTGCAAATTGGTTAAAACCTTGTTAAGTGGTAACTTAAAAGATGGCAGAATGGCTAGAAGGTGAAGTAATGCTGTTGTGGTGGGTTTATAGAGGAGCGGGTTTGGTTTATACAGGGGTCTGTGGTTAAGCTCTAGTTTCAGCTTGCTCACTTGTGGTTATTGTACAGTTAATGAGGAGTGTAGAGCTTTTATTTTTCTTTCCTGTAATCCAACAGCATTTGATCCTAATCTTCCTGAATGTGTTCGTCAGTGTAAATGTGCACATTAATATGGTCTGTTGGCACACTCCAATTAATGCCAGTAAACACAGAACATACTGAAAACTCATGATCATCCATGGTTATTGTCCTCTATATAAACATTTGCCTCATTGTAAAACATTTCATCTGCTGGGATTGAATGTCTCATCCTCAAGCTAATTGGTCCTCAGTTTAGAAATTTAGATTTGCACAACAATATCTGATTGTATCCAAACTCAATTACCTGCTTTTATAATACAAGAATTGTTGATTATGCAATTGTCAGCACAGACGAACATGAGAAAGAGAAAGCCTGGAGAGCAAACAGGGACTCGTGCTAGGTTAGAAGCTAAGGCTAGCTTTTACCATCTCATCTATCCATTGTCCACTCTCTCAAAAACAACTGTCTACACAAAAAAAAAAACACAACTAAAGGAGTGACCACTATCTCATCGGATTGCTTACAGCACATCACACTGAGAGGGCCCAATGAGAGGACAATAACAGAAGGCCTAGGTCTCTCTGAGTTGTATATGCATGCTGCATATAAAACTGTTCAACCCTCATTGTCTGCAGTAGCTAAGAAAAGAAAATACTACAGAAAAACAAGTTCCTTGTGTCTTGTGTAAATAAACTCTAGGTTTAAATTGGATCTCCGGTTGATTCCGTGTTTTACCAAGATTTTAAATATACACTAGGGAAGCATGGTTTGACAAGGTAGCACAACTTGACAGAACACTGGTCAAAGCGGGCTCCGTTCGCGTTGGATTTTGTGAAATAGAGCAGACTCTGGGGCTTAGACCTGGTGAAGTTGTCCAAACACAGAAGCTTCAGAAGAAATGGTGAATAATCAGTAGACTCAATGCTTTTGTCCATATGGTGTAGGTTAGATAGAATACACAGGGCCTTAATGAGCTGTGTTTTAGTTCTGCATCTATGCATCCTGTTGTCATTATAGATATTAGAAAATGTTCTGTGGGAAGCTCATTTAAACTCTGTAATAACTGTGCTGCTGTTTTATTATTAATTGTGTCTCAAACTGTACATGGTAGACTTGAGGGAAATGTCATTTCTAACTGTAGTTTACCTCTAGTGCTCTCTTTAAGCTCTCTTTCTCAGTGCATTTGCCTGTTCCTGTGTTCTTCTGCACTGTGAGGTATAAAGAGTGTATGTCCCTATGTCAGCTGGCCTGGTGGGTTTCAGTGCTCTTGGTGCAAATGACAGTGTTCTCATGTGTGAGAGCATGTGTGAGCTCTAGATCAGTAGATATGTGTTTGTGTTGGTGTGTGGCTATCTGTTTTCTTTATATCTGTACAGGCTGTAATGTGTGAGTGTCCCCGAAGGCTGTCACTTCTTAAGCCTTTGTTTGCAGACAGAGTATGTGTGTGTGTGGGGAAGTGTGGAAGTGTGTGTTCTTTTTTGCACAGTGTTCTGATATCTCCCCTTGTGTATGTGTGTATGCAATGCTACACAGTCTAGCCATACAGCCCACTGACCTTCTGCAGATAAATCACCCAGAGGACATCAATACCGTAGCAGAGGAGAGGGGGAGAAAGCTTTTAACATGGCCTGCCTGTTTCTCTGTGTTCTCTTACCGACTGATAAAAGAGAGAGGGAGAGAGATAGACCTGCCCAAGAGATTACTCTTTATCTAATGGTTTAGACTGTTTGGTTATATGAATCATGGATAGGGTTTGTGAACAAGCCGTAGCTTTTGTGATACAGTGTACACTATACAACTCCTTTGCAAATAATGAGTCCTTGGATTGGCATTTAAATAAAGCAGTAAATGGACCATGTACAGGGGTTGGACAATGAAACTGAAACACCTGTCATTTTATGATGTGGGAGGTTTAATGGCTGAATTGGACCAGCCTGGTGGGTAATCTTCATTAATTGCACTTTGCACCAGTAAGAGCAGAGTGGGAAGGTTCAATTAGCAGGGTAACATTATGGGTGACATAATGAGGACAAATTGTTGGTGCATGTCTTGCCACGGTATCCAGGGTAAAGTCTTTACTGGACATAGAAATACTTTCAGAACAAACAATGAATAATCAGTTGTCCAAATGCTTTTGTCCATATAGTGTTCATTTCCTGGGACCGTCCACAGATAGAGCTGAAGCTGAAGTCTTGTCAGCTAAACAGCTTACAGCTCTGTTTACACCAGCTAGTTAAGGTTAGCTGTCTTGTGTAAGTAACTATAGGTTTAAATCAGATCACCGGTTGATTGCGTGTTTTACCAAGATTTTAAATATACACTAGGGAAGCATGGTTTGACAAGGTAGCACAACTTGACAGAACACTGGTCAAAGCGAACTCCGTTTGCGTTGGATTTTGTAATATAGAGCAGACTCTGGGGCTTAGACGTGGTAAAACTGCCCAAACACCGAAGCTTTAGAAGAAATGGTAAATAATTAGTTGACCCAATGCTCTCGTCCATATAGTGTAAGTTAGATAGAATACACAGGGCCTTAAAGACCTATGTTAGTTCTGTATCTATGCATCCTGTTGTCATTATATTAGAGAATGTTCTATGGGAAGCTCATTTGTATTCTGTAATCAGAAGATAAATAGCATTCAAAACTGTGCTCCTGTTTTATGTATTATTAATTGTGTTTGTGTCTTAAACTGTAGTTGGCATACCTGAGGGAAATGTCATTGCTCACAGTAGTTTACCTCTGGTGCTCTCTTTAAGCGCTGTATTCTGTACCTAAAATCGCCTGCACACATTTATAGGTGTATTAGACAGGGCTAGACAGTTAATCAAAATCAAAATTCAAAACCTCAAACTGACATAATCTCACCCATGTCAATTATTACTTTGTTCATTTTTTAATTGTGAAATTAATTCTGAAAAACATGCTGCTCTGTATGTAGTCACATGATTCTGCCCTGTCCAGTTTTGCAACATGAAAACAACATGATGGAGAAGAACTTAAACATTAATAAGCCAAATGAGAAACTCGAGCATGTACCAACAGTGCCATGCTAGTTGTTAAAATAATTGTATATATCATTATTGAAGTAAAAAATTCATATTGTCAGATCATATTGTCCATCACTAACATTAGGGCAGTTTTCTTGTACTTTTTTGTCCTGTTAAATCAGACTCTGCACTGCACCAAAACCCTCAGGAGGAGGTGGTTTCATTTAGTCCAGTCCAAAAGCAAACTAACTCTGAGGTAGTTTGTGATGGAAACACGCTACAATAAAGTAGGCCTAGCACCTCATAATAGTGATATTAAATGAGCAAATACTATAACTAGTTATTTGCAGTATATTGAAGTTGCCATAACAATAATACTAAAATCATAAAACCTTATCACCCCAACCCACATACTACTTCAAAACATTCAAGGGTTCAACACCCTATTTTCTCACCAAACTTGAAGTTTCCACCCCTGTCCTTTTGACTGTATGAAGAAGCATATCTCTGTTTATCTTCATTTCTGTAGGAGATCACCAGTCTGCTGCCCTTTACTACGATCAGCCTGGATGACTTTCCCGATAACAAGGAGATCGGCGCAGACCTGAACGCCTACATCCAGCACCGTATCAACAGCAGCCGTGACATCCTGAACAACATCTCTCTGAACGGAAAGGCTGACCCCATTATTGTGGGCAAGGTCAGCTCCCACCTCATCTCCCGCAGCCAGGGGTCATATCTCTACCTGAAACTCACCCTGGACCTGTTTGAGAGGGGCCACCTTGTCATCAAAAGTGCCAGCTACAAGGTGGTGCCTGTCTCCCTCTCTGAGCTGTACCTGCTGCAGTGCAACATGAAGTTCATGAGCAACTCTGCGTTTGAGCGCGCCGTGCCCATCCTCAACGTGGCCCTGGCGTCTCTGCACCCGATGACGGACGAGCAGCTGTTCCAGGCTCTAAACGCCGGCTGTGTGCGAGGAGACCTTCAGTGGGATGATTTCCAGCAGCGCATGGATATGCTCTCCAGTTTCTTGATCAAGCGCAGAGATAAGACACGCATGTTCTGTCACCCGTCCTTCAGAGAGTGGCTCGTGTGGAGAGCTGACGGTGAAAGCTCAGACTTCCTCTGCGACTCCAGGTGAGCTTCAATAATGTAATGAACGTAGAAAGTGTCCTGTCTTAGTGTAATAATGCCAGTAAATGTCTGCTCTAGGAAATGTCTTCTAAATGTAATGTGATGCAATGCCATTGACACGAAAGTGTAAGATGGGAATGTTTGGCCTCTGTAAAATGTCACATGGGTTTGTTTTGGAAGGAAGAAGGATTGAAGGCTGAAATGTTAGCCGAAATGTTATGTGCAGGACTTAATGTCAAACTCCTGGAACCTTCTCACAGCACCTCCCACCCAAAAAACTGCAAACTTTAAAGGTTAGGACTTATCACAAGTTAGCACAAGACTTTTATAGATCTTTTATCTTAGCTAAAGTTAAATTTGTGCTAAATCTAGGTGTTAAATTTGTCTAAAGGGCAGAATAAAATGGTGTGTTTTTCTTTTCTTCAAAAATGTCCCTGAAATTGGATAGTTTTCAAATAGAGAAAGAAAATCAGTGCTGAAACATTTTAATAAAAAGGCATTTGTCTACTCACTCGACACACTTTTATCAGTCATAACGCCTTGCAATAATAATGATGTTGTCATTGGGGATTTGTCAGTTCCTAGATCAAACTTTTTTCTGTAGTAGAAAAAAAACAGCAAACTCACCACCTTTCTTTGAGTTAGAGAGAGAACATTCTGTTTGTGTGTCTCTTTCTCTCTCTGTCTCTCTCTGTCTCTCTCTCTCTGTCTTCGTCAGAAGCATTCTTGAGCTGCAACCCGCAATGTTTGGATTGATTTACAGAGAGTCAGCAATAAATTAAATATGAACACTTTCTTGATTTAAGGTTAATATTTAATTTTAGCTCCCATTTTTCTCATTTTTTTCACAGCTAGACTTACATTATTGATCTGAACAATGTTAACACTGGCAGATCTGCACAGAGATAGAACGTCACATACTTGCATTTCATTTCTCTGGATTTTAAGAGTTTCACTGTGGACAGACAGGAATGAGAAGTCAGTACAGTACACACTTACTATTCTTTCTGAACTAATCCTGCATCAGCTGTAGCAGTGTTGTGCTCAATTCCTGAGTTGAGCTTTATCAGTGTATCTCCACTACAGACTTTATCTCCCTGTTCATCAGGCTGATAACCTCACTTGCCAAGATTCTGACTCGAATGGTGAGCCTGGCAGACATGCAATCTCTTTTTCAGTGAAAGGGCAGTTATTTCTGAAGGCACTGACAGACTCATTCATCATTGCCAAATGCCAAAGGCCACAGATTTTGTATTAGTAAGGTTCTTTTGGTTGACATCCAGGAATAAAGACTTTAAATATTTGGTCAAATCCACCACTCTAGACGATAAAAGGACACAGGGGGACTCTGGGGCTCTATTAGAGACGTGTGTTTTGTATTGATTTTGCCAGAATCCTCTGGTAATACGTTTTTGTACCTCTGTGAGATGTTAGTGAGAGAACTACAGCTGTGCAGGTCTGTTGTCTTCTTCAAGCACCTCTTAATCGCAGTCTTAATTGAGCTCCAATTTTGACGTTATGACTTTATTGGAGAGATATAATGTTGTCAGTCATAAATGCATAATGCAATTGTCCGACTATTTTCTGTTACAGAGAAGCACCATGAGTAGAATATCCCACATTGTCACCGTCAAGTTTTTCACATTTTAATTTGCTAAATCAGATTACATTATGTATATAGAGTGAAATGCTATCCCATAGATCATTTAAAATTTTCCCTCCTATTTTATTTCCTAAAGTTCCTCAAATGCAGTGATTCCCTGGCAAATTAACATCAATTGCAATACTGTAGCATTTTCTTTCAACAAGTTGTCAGGCTTGTTATCAGTTTACTACTTCTTCACAAACTGGCTGTTTGCTAGCTTAAAGATACAACATCTACACGACTAGGATAGTAACTTTACCTGAGGTATCTTAGCCATAGAATTTTGTTTGTCACTTTCTGTACTGTCATAATGCTTTGCAGGCTGCTGAGGAATAGAATATTGCTTGGAGTAATTAAGCTTTCATTACCTTTTGTTTAGTGCAAAGAAATGATCTGCATGTGCATAACGAAATAAATGTTTACTCAGGGCTGTGTATACATTTTACATTTAATGCTTATATACATTGTTTAAACTGGTTTAAGTGTAGATCTTTCTGATTTAAAACATTTTTGTTCAGAGGTTAATGTACACTCGTCATGCATGTGATTAATATTTGTACATAATTTAAGGCCACTTAACTTTGTTATTGATAATGATTGGCTACAACTGGTAACTCTGTGACCACTGCAGATTCCAGCATATTCAATACAAAGAATTGTACCAAAAGTACAAGTTATTGGGAGGTAAAGACACTTTTACAAGGTCTGGAAGAAGAACCTAACTGTCACTGAGGAAATTGTTTTTTTATGGTCAACAACCCAACAACCGCCAAGATACAGCCTTTATCGGGAAGTTGCTAAAAAAAAAAAACAGTTGTCACGATCTGTAGTTTTATGCTGAGGTAACAATGTTTGGAGGAGCAAAACTTCTAACCCCAAAAAAAGTGTAGCATCTGTTAAGCATGGTGGTGGTAGCTACTTGGCATTATGCTGTGCTTTGCGTTTAAATGAAAAAACATACCTGTTAAACAGGTCAGTGTTGTAATGTGTTGTGTAGACAGGCGAGCTTGTTTCAGATGTCTCTGTGTGTCTTATAGATGAAGATGAGTTCAGTCTGGGCCAGTGCCGCTTAATTATTATTCTCTCCTTCCCTCTGCTGTTCTTGTTAATGTGGAGCACTGAGTATTCTGATTGGACAGTATGTGTTCTTACCGCATCAGCTATGGGACTGACAATTGAATTCTGGTGACTCACCTTCTTGTATGCACATACACTTCCCAATAGTCTCACATACACCCCTCCCTCCTCTCCTCTTTTTCTCTCCCTGTTTCCCTCCCTCTCATTATTAAATGAAAAACAAAGGCCATGGGGCTGGCATTGAGAAAGAGAGACTTGAGAAAAAGGTCCCGCCACTTCAGCTTGTTATTTCGTCTCTAAAAGAGAAAGAGAGCTCGACGCAGGCCAACGTTTTATTTAGTGGAGGAGGGATGCTGAGCTGATCAAAGCCAGCTGTATTCATGCATGGCCTTTTAATGAAGTTCACTGTTAATGAACACAAGTTTTAGCTGGAGCCGGGCATGGGGGAACACGAGGAGTTCACTCCTACTCTGTTCTACTCCCCTGGGCATCAATGCCTTATTTTTAGTCCTGGAAATGACAGAAACGTGTGTGTAAGACTTTGCAATGTGATGACAAATTATGACAATGAAAACTGTAAACTTGCGAAAAAAGCCAGCAAATTAGGAACCCCTGATGTGTGCCATTGCTAATTGATTATTTTCCTCATTTTATCCATTGCTGTCCACTAAAGAAACTGTTTTTTTTGTAACTATTGTATACTCTATTTACATTTGTGTTCTCATGATATGTTTCTCCTTTAGGAGTGGACACGCCCTGATGGCATTCATGTTGTCCAGGCAGGAGGGCAAGTTAAACAGGCAGCAGACAATGGAGCTTGGGCACCACATTCTGAAAGCACATATATTTAAGGTACCGTCCCCTCCTTAAAGTGTTCTGTTCTTTATATATATCTTCACATCTGGATGGAGATATTATATTTTATTCAGGGAAAATATCAGACTAGCAGGCCAAGACATTTTTTAACATACCTCAGTTCAGTTTTTGTGCAGATTGAGTAGCATTCTTGCTGTTTATTTTGTCAAATACAGAACTATGACTGGACTTTTAGAACTTTTTTTTAATTTAATAATTTTTTTGTTTGATATAACTGGTTAAATCATAACTACAGAGCCATTAAGCTCAAATGTGATGAATCAAGGTCACAGAATGTTCATACCACAAACAAACCACGCTAATTATCGTTTGGCACCGCACCAAGATCACCTGATTTCAAGGGTTTTTTGATCCACATCTAAGTGCGATTACTGTGTTCACACTGGCCCAAATCAGTCACATCGAGAGGAAAACTACCATTATTCTGTTTTTAACTAGACTAAAAATGGCAGAAATAAAACAGCCCAAGACAGTGCTCTCCTGCTCTGCATTAACTTTTAATGGGATGATGCTGGTCCTTGTATAGAGATGAATTAGCACAGTTGTAGGATGGTTACTTTTACACAGATATGAACTTGGAAAACAAAATAGAAAAATGTGGAAAAAAGAAAGATTATGCTGTAAACATATGCTGCACTTCTTCTAATATAACAATTAATTAATACATTTTAATGTTTACAGAAAACCTAATTGAAATAACAGGAAATGGTTTACTTTATATTATTTACAGATTGTGTAAAGATACAACTACATCCATCACCAGGAGGATGGTCCTCTCTCCCATCACTCATTACAGTGCTGTTCAAAAGTATGTGGTTGTCTGGCTTCACATGTCTCAGAGCTGTGTGTCTACACATTCATTTCTTTCTCCACAGGGTCAAAGTAAAAGGACTGGAGTATCATCTAGTGTCCTGCAGGGTTTATGGATCAGCTGCAGCACCGACAGCCTGTCTGCTGCCCTGGCGTCTCTAAGGAACCTATACACACCTAATGTCAAGGTCAGCACACGCAGTCATATATGTAGCACAAGTGCGGACACACACACACTCACAGGCAATTGTGAAAGGAAAACAGATCAATGTTTTAGCTCACTCACTAACAAAAGTATAATTGTCTCACAAGAGAGTTATTAATTGTTTGTAAGCCTCACGAGAGGGAGTTGCAACCTTTATATGAAGGTTACATCGTTAATCCTTACCATGGCAGAACCATAGGGAGTTTAGGGGTACTGCAGTTATTTAGTTTTATCTTTCTAACTTAGTGTTCTGGTATTATACAGTGCTAAAACTAGTAGTTGTATATATAAAACTGACTCTCACTGTCATATTAATTGTGGATTCTCTCCATCAAGGCATTTATGTGCCTCAGTGTTACACTTACAAATTAGAACATTTTCGTAGGTCTTGTGGTTATGGTCTTAGAATTAGTTATACCAAAAGACCCATCACCTCTCAAAGTTCCTTGTTGCTTGACTACTGTTTTCTAAATTATTAAGATGTTTAACTGATCGCTGGTACGAATCCTGTTCATGTAGCTTGCCATCAGCTACTGGAGCCCTGAGAGAGCACAATTGGCCCTGCTCTCTCTGGTTGGGTAGATGGCGCTCTCTCCCCACATCACTCCAAAGGGTGATGCCGCTCAGCACAAGGTGTCTGTGAGCTGATGTATCGGAACAGAGTTGCTGCGCTTTCCTCTGAGTGTGCTGTGATGCTACTCAGTAATGCTGCATCAGCAGCAGCTCAAAAAGAAGCGGTGGCTGACTTCACATGTATTGAAGGAGGCATGTGCTAGTCTTTATCCTCCTGGTGTTGGGGCATCACTAGTGATAGGAAAAGTCCAATTGGGTTGGTAATTGGCCATGTAAATTGGGAAGAAAATAGGGGAAAAATAGATGTTTAGCTGAAAAAATAGTGATAAATCTCAGTCAAATGTGAGAAACCATGTTAAGTATGTAAATTAGAAATAAAATATCAATATATTACTATCTCAATAACATAGTATTGTTGAAAAGTGTTTGAACCCTGACAGCTACATTGCTGTTCCGATTGCCTAGAAAGTAATGCTTTCCTTTACACAAATTCTATAAATATTTGCTGTTTTTATAAAATGACAGTTATTCTAATATTTTATATAAAAAAAATCTAAAATATTTATTGTCTAGCTTGCAGTATCATAATATATCTTACTATATCAAATCATAACTCTTTTATCATGATATATTACCATGCTTTTTACAATACACAGCACGGATATAATATAATACACAATTTACTATTATTTAATATTCTTCTTGTGCTTTACTCTCTGTTGTTCTATTTGTTGATCTCAACGATATTTTTCAGATCTGTTCAGCTCATCTGTTGAGAATATTTACTGCCATGATTATGAAAACATTTTCAGCATTATCAAAGTGGCAATTAATTTAACCATAATTAATGAATTTAGAGATCCATAAATTACATACTTTTTGATGTTGTAAATAACAGCAACTATTTTCAGTATAAGAGAGATGAAAAGAACACATAACACACTCAATTACTCCTTCTCTGTTTCTTCTTCTTTCTTACTGTGCATCTCTGCTTCTTCCTGAGGGCATTTTAATTATTGAACTTCTGTGATACGTTTTGATTATGTTATTAGTGTACAGACTGAGGGAACAATTCTCTGTAACAAAAGATTTGATATCTGTCTGCCATTAGCAGGCTTACCTATGGAGTTCCTTCCAGATATTCCCACACAGCAAAAAACGTACTTTACTTCACTGCCATTAGAGTAAAACATCACTATCTCTGCTGTAAGCTTCTTTATGGAAAATTAAGGCCTTTTGGCTTGTTAAGTAATTACTGATCCATATAAATTAGTTGTAATTTGATCAACAAAAGGGTATGTTAATGGTGGAGACAGATTAATGATTTCTGTGGCAAATTGTGCTGGTTTTGTTTGCAAGCCCGCTCTGTTATTGAGGCAGGAAATGTCATCCTCGGGCTTTCAGGGCAATTATGGAGTGAAATGATGAATTTTAGCTCAAAGCAGAAATGATCTTTATCTTTTTTGTTCTCTCTTCTCTTGTACTGTCATTTCAGTTTTTCTTTTTGATTTTTTTTTTTGAGTTGAGAGTTTTTGAAAGCCTTTTTTCAAGAAAACACCATCAATCTCTTTTTTTCCCCTCTGTTTTTTCTTTCTGTACCTTTCCCTCTTCTTCCATCCCATGTTTTTTTCTCTGCCTCTTGCAAACATTTTGTCACTTTCTCTGTACTCTGTACTTTTGTTCAAACATTACTTGCACTCACTGAGCTCTGCATCCGTCACTGGTCCGTAGTTTAATATTGATTAAATTCGCTCATGGAAGGAAGAATAGTGCCTGATTAAAGCCTTTTCCAGAATGTGCCACTGTGTGCCAGTCTTTAATGAATACGCTCATTGTGATTAGCATGCTTCACCAATCAGTAGGTTTCACCGAGCTCCAGATGCAGGATAATGTGTTTCAGAGAGAGGACAAAATGAATATACTAAATGACTGAAAAACTAAACCACAATGCTGCAAAATCTCTTTATACTGCTGCAGAGAGGCATCGCAATAATGACATGTAACATCATTAGGTTAAATGACATTAAAGTTTAAATGGCTAGTCTTTAGATTAGAACTCCAAGCTGCAGCATGTGACCCTGTGTTGTTCTGATAACATATTTGAAACCAGGGCTTCATGTAGGAGCTTATAGGCTACACTCATATTACAAAGCTTTCAATTTTTGGGATTTTGATAGTTCCCATTTGTAAAATGAAAGAGGCGTGTATCTGTCTTTAACGTGTGAATAAGTCTGCACATTTGGGCACATTTTGATTTTGTTTTGTTTTTTGTTTTTATGTAAAAGCTTCATTAAACAGAAGAGTTGGTGTTTTAGATTTTACACTTTATTAATTTGGTCTGTCTAAGATGAAGGAATTAAACGGAATTGATTCTGGTTCAGTTTCCTGAGCCTGTGTTATTAATTCTTTTCCTTTGTTTTGTGTGCAGGTGAGCCGCTTACTGATGTTGGGTGGGGCAAACGTGAACTACCGTACGGAGGTGCTAAACAATGCGCCAGTGCTGTGTGTACAAGCACACCTCGGTCATCAGGAGATGGTGGGTTTGCTGCTGGAGTTTGGGGCAAATGTGGATGTAGTATCGGAGAATGGTACCAGTGCACTCAGTTATGCTGCCGCAGCCGGTCACCTGGGCCTCATCAGCATGCTCTGCAAGAGAGGAGCCAAGGTAAGTTACCAGAACATGTTTACTGTGTCTAGAGATAATTGGTGACAATAAATGATGAATCAGGGCAGACAGGGTTGTTGGTGGTAATGATCATGACCAGAGGCATCTGGCTAGAAGTGTCCAAAGTGCTAAAAATCAAGGGACTCCTATATTGCACCTACAGGTCTGGAAAAAAATATGAGACCACTTAAAAATGATGAGTTTCAAAATTGAAAACCTCTGAAATATAACACAAGCCATCAAACTAAGCTGAACTGCTTGAATTTTTGCACCAGGAGTGGCATAAAATTATCCAAAAGTAGTGTGTAAGACTGGTGGAGGAGAACATGCCAAGATGCATGAAAACTGTGATTAAAAAACAGGGTTATTTCAACAAATATTGATTTCTGACCTCTTAAATGAACTCTTATGAACTTGTTTTATTTGCACTGTTTAAGGTCTTTTGTTATTTCTCAAGTTTTGCAAATAAATGCTCTAAATGAAAATATTTTTATTTGGAATTTGAGACAAGTGTTGTCCATAGTTTATAGAATTAAACAACAATGTTCATTTTACTTAAACATTTACCTATAAAAAGCAAAATCATAAAAAACAGATTCAGAAACTGAAGTTTTTTCTGCTTTCTTAATTTTTTCCAGAGCTGTACGTTAAGTATTTCTGACAGGTGTGCTATGGTGCGTTTTCTCAGGTGGATCACGTGGATAAGAGTGGACAATGTGCTCTGGTGCATGCAGCTCTGAGGGGGCATCCTGACATTATCCAATACCTGCTGGAACAGCAGTGGAGCAGAGAGGATCAGCAGCATGAGCTCAGCCTGAAGAGCAAAGCCCTGCAGCAAGCTCTTATAGCAGCTTCCAGCATGGGACACACGCAGGTCAGCCAACACACTGACACGCGCAAACACACACTTTTACACATACAAAACCTGCAAAGCCAAGCCCTGCAGCTGGCCCTTACAGCAGCCTCCAGCACGGGCCAAACAAAGGTCAGCTAACACACACACACATATACACAACCTACACACTTACACAGCGACAAAGAGCCAGCAAAGCAAGTCCCTGTAACAGGTCCTTGTACCAGATTTCATTATGCAACACAGAGAGGTCAGTTTACACATATAAACACACAACACTTATAGCCGCCTCCCACATCAGCACATGAACAGACCTTGTTGTAATAATCCTTTATAATACCATAATTGCAGGACACACCATACACAGGGCAGCTAACATGAACTTGAATAAACTTTGCATCCACTAAGGACTCCGAACACACATACACACACTCATACACACACATACAAAATACCTAGTTATGTAATACATGGCACTAATTTCCCAAGGTGTTTCTACAGTGAGCGTTGCAGTAAGGATACTGTTGCCCGGGAGATTAGCCATGGCAACAGGCTACTGAGACGGCAGTATAGGGATTGTAGGACCTTGCTTTACATTTCAGCCTCTTTGTGAAAAAGGTACAGCTCAGCTACAGAGATGAGACGATAAGGAGGGAGACCATTTGTGTCACCCTTCATGTTTCCAAACTGTGCTACAGTTAGTTTTTAGTTTTTTGCACATTCAATATAGACTTTATCTGAATATTTGGTGACTGAACTGAATCATGTCATTTAAAGTCAATGTATATATAAATATATATTTTTGCAAATAAGAGTGAATTTAAATCCTTTGAACTTTTCCATAAACACAGAGTGGTAAATCTGAGTTTAAGTACCGTATTTTTTGCACTATAAGGCACACTGGATTATAAGACGCACTATTAATAAACGTCTATAAATAAATTTTCTGGTGTATTTTCATACATTTACAGTAAGCTTAGATTTCCAGATTTCCACAATAGCTGGGTGCAGCACGATTATCATTAGCAGCTAACCACTACTAATTCTGCCCAAAAGCCCTACACTGAAGAGCCCTGTGTATCCAGTAAAGCAGGACGATATTAGATACCGGTTCGTCCCACATAGCTTGAGTACTAAACTGAAACTCTTGTATAATGCTGCACTTCAGCGGAAAAAAACTTTTGGGTAAAAAACATGCTTGCATTAATTTAAGTGAGATCTTTCATGGTTATTTAGAGTGTGATGCTCTAAGTAAATTGAATACTTGTAAACACATCAGAAATTACCTTTTTTTTTTTTTGCTTTTTTTTTTTAGTTGCTGTAAATTTACCATAAACTATTATGTCAGAAATATTTTTTTTCATGGCAGCCAAATTACAGATGTAAGCAAAACAAAGCTAAAATCCTGGTGTCTTTGTTAAATGTACTTAAATTTTCACTAGATAAACCACAGAGTTCTGTTTGCATAGTGTTTATGACTACTTGAGTTATGAAGCAACTGCTGGCATTAGAAAATGGTTGTATTATGAGTGCATGTAAACAAAACACGGTGAAAAACACGGTGTTAAAAAGTTGAAGTGGGCGAGAGAGCATATGTTTATGTGTATGATATTAGTAGGGTTAGGGGAGAGAGCGGGAGTGTCTGAGGGAGCAGAGGAGTGTGTTAGTAAAACACTTGTGTATTAATAAGGTTGAACAAGTACCTTAGTGAAGTACTGCTCCACCTATTTCTCTACTATCAGCACTTCAGTCTTATTGATGGATCAGCTCTGAGAGAATATAACTCTCTGTGGCAGCTCTCTATCGATCAGCCAAGGCTCTCTTCTCTTTTCATCACCCACACAGTCTCGTTCTCCTGCCCTCCTCCTCCCCCCTGCTGCTGCAGGTTTATGCAGTTTTGCCTGTGTGTGTATAAAACACTGTAATTCAAAAACGACACCCCTTCTTATGAATGCAGATGATCACAGGACTGTTGAAAACTATTGCCAATATCCTGACCTTACTAATGCTCTTGTTGCTTAATACAATCAAATCCTCACAGTAATACTTCAAAATCTAGTAAAAAAAGACCTTCACACAAAAGGATATTGTGTTTTATCGCAGTGTTTGGCAAAACTGTGGAGATTTTTTAAAACACAGTATCTTTTTTTATTACTTTATATGTACCTCAGATAATGGTTCCTTTAGTGCTGTGTCTAAGCCCAGACCACTAGGTAACACTGTTGTACTCTGTTCTGCTCAGAACCCTAAAATTTGATTAAAACAATTGTAATGTGTTATTGCTTACAGTATCGCAAAATATATCTTAATATACTGAATAATAACCGTATTGCCAAGTTCTTGCCAGTGCACAGAACTAATAGAGACGGTCACTCTTAACAAAGGCAGGATAAAATCTTATTTGTACACATACTTTTTGATTTTTGCTGTTTTAGTTATTGGTATTGCTAATTTAGTTAATACATGTTTGTTGTTTTTTAGGTGGTGAAAAGTTTATTGGACCTAAAGAATGAGTTGGTTGTGCAGATTGATGCTCATGATACACTGTGGGGAGAAACAGGTATGTTGAATCTCTCTCCTGTATTATCTATCTCTCTCTCTCTCTCTCTCTCTCTCTCTCTCTCTCTCACCTTTTGTTCTCTGTTGACCTCCACTCTCCTGTGCTTATATTGAGTGTCACCTGGGTGAAAAGCACTTTGCTTTTACCTGACCTCTGTTCTTTTCTCTGCAAGCTCAAATCATTCTTTTCATTTTTTTTTTTTTTTGCTGATACAAAAGAGTCTGATTTATTAGAAACTTTCATTTTGGGTCCTTAACAAAGCCATCATTTACATAATATCTTACAGTATTTTTTGTTCTAATTGTGGACTCTGCTCTAAAGAAGATGCTTGATAAGCTTGACAAATGTTTTAAACTAAGGTATTTTTGTGCTCCCATTTTTATGTACATAATACAAGTTCATTTTGTTTTTGATCATTTTTTTCCCCTTGGCCTCCATTCATTACTGCCTTGTTCACAGATTTTGTTTGCTGCTTATTCAGCTTTCAAGCTAACAGCACAAAAATCAAAACAAACCTTTAGGCCAACAGAGGATTCGGTTCTTTTAAGACTTGTTTTCATAGTTTCCTCTCTAGCTTTCTTCCCGCCGCTGCATTGCGGTTGTGGGAGCTTTGATCACACATTCTGATCAGCAGCGTTGCAGGTAGATCACCCAGAAAAAAAAGCTTTACTGAACTGTCTCTTATTTTTTTGTGGAAGTGTATGTGTACCTTAATGAGCTATACCTGCACTGATTGTGACACGTGTTAGGCAGTGACAGATAACCGGCAGATGGTGAAAGCTGCCTGGCTGCAGGTGACCACAGGAGACTCAGTTCCCTGTGGCTGGCTGGGGAAAGCTGAAGATGGGCTTCAGACATGAGACTGAATGCTAGATAGCACATAAAAGCCTTCCTTTTGTTCCTGTGTGACTCTTACAAGATCAGCAGTTCGGTAGAGTTCTTCCTGCAGCCACAGAGATACGCTACATACAATATATAAAGACCAAGGCCTTCAGGTATAAAAAGCGTAAATTAAAATATGTGGCGTAAATTAAAATATGTGGCTTATTCAAGATTTATTTCGCCCACATCAAGCAAACACACACACACACACAGACATTGCAAAGTGATTACTTTCTTTCAAGGTTAATGATTGTGTATAATATAATATATTGCATATTATATGTATATAATGTGAATGTGTGTTTACTGAAATACTGACACTGCAGTGCAGAGTCAAGAGGAAGCAGCAGGATGTTCATCTCAACTGGACTATTTGTGTGTATTCACTGAGTAGAATTCTGTGCACTGGCAGGTTTTAGCTTTTCTTATTAAATCTACACAGCATTTACCTCAAAGCATAAAGGACTTTTCTGCAAAGAATATGTTTATTTTACTGACGTGCTTTCTCTGTCAGTCACCTCCTGGATAAGCTAAGTCTCAGTGTTTTAGTGCACAAATGGCCTCGTTGCTCTCCCAAACTTTTGCCAGCTCATCTTTACTGAACTCCAGTGAGCACTCTGCGTAACAGCATTAGAGGAGGACAGGAACAATGGTCTCTCTGTGGTCACTGCTCAGTTACTGCACACCACCCCCCTAACAAATAGCAGTTGGATATAGGTCAGTCTATTATCAGGGAGCCCAACTTCTGATTAGTTGGCTGTGGCTGCTGAGAAAATGTATTTTTTACATTCACTTCTCTCTTGGCAAGGAAAACAGTTTTATATACTGTCAAATCGGGTCATTATTCTTGTCAATCTATATTTAATTTTTTTTTTTACCTTTTTAAAATTGTGTCTAGGAGAAGTATTTTATTGCCAGATCATTTATAATTGTGACAATGCAATACAATCATTTCAATATCCACTAAAAGAAAACAGTTAAAAAAAATGTAAATTATTTTCAGTCATATTACCTGCAAACATATCAGTGAGTGATAAAAAATGTAAGTGTTTAAGTATAGTGGAGTTATGAATATAACTTAATTTTGGAAGATTGATCAACAGCCTTACTCCTCCCACTCTCCGCCCTATATAAACCGTCATTTCCTCTCTACCTGCTTGTCGAAAAACTTTGCACCCACCTCCTCTCCATCTTCCTCTGTCTTTCCTTCTCCCTTTTCTCTTCCTGTATCTCTTCTTTCCCCTTTTCCTTTCCTCATTCCAGTCCATATGTGTGGGAAATACTAGCGAATTGCATGTCAGTGGATAAAAAAACATTATAAGCCTCTTCAACCAGTTGAGGTTTGCACAGATTGCAAACACTTGTAACTCACTTTTTTTGTTAATGGTTAATTTGAGATATACTTCTGATCTTTTTTGTTTTCTTGTTGTGACATGCATTGCATTATGTCTCCTTAACCAAAGCAAGCAAGAAAGCAAGCATTAATCTCCTAGCATTATTTATTCCAGTCACTATCCAGACAGAAGCGCGTTACTATGAATAATAATGGTCATGGCTGCTTGCTTCCCGTAACCACTTAGCCTTAAATTTCTTTTTACCAAATGAATGAGTCAGGACCCCACTAATGCAGTGCGCATCCTTTCTTCTGGGCCCCTTTAGCGGGTGTCCCCAATCCGCCCGTCCCGACTGCAGTGACCCGATTTGTGGGGAAAAGCTCTGCCACTCAACACTGCGTCTGATGAATGCAGACTGGGGCTTAATTGCCTGCCTATAAGAGCACAGTGACATTCCTCAGAGCTGAAGTCCTCATACCCATTCAGCTCTGCAGTCTCTCTGCAGTGACTCTAATGTTGGAATTACTGAAGCACAGAAAGATTATTCACTTTAGTATCTGAGTATAATACAAGATATCTGATGGGGCTTTACAGACAATGGATATCAGAACTGTAGCTGTTATCTTTGTTTTGTTATGTTTGTCTATATTAGATTGTGTAGTATGAATTATTTTGTAAGGCACTTTGTGACTTCAGTCTGTGAAAGGTGCTATATAAATACATTTTACTTACTTACTAACTGTCAGAAATGTAGTCCAGAATAGCAATTAATTAACCTAATTCAAGCCCCTGACCACCAAAACATGACCATCCGTGATCATAAAATCACAGTTACATGCGTAACTAGCATTTAACCTGATAGCATTTACTATTTAAAACTAAACCTTCATCTTGAATTTCCTCTTCATTCTTTAAGATAAAACAAAGCCTGTTATTAGCATGCTGCTGAGACCCTGCAGATGAGATGAGATTACATTAATATTGTCGCAAGTCTGTTTTGTTAATATTGGTGTGAGTCTGAGTGAAACTTTTGAAACTATTGAGGTTAACCTATCATGGTTAAAGGATTAAAAACAGGGGTCTTTTATAATTAAATATCTTGTGGCTAAACTGTATTTTTATAAAGGAACCACTGTACCACTGACCAAAAAACCCACTGAAATCAAGCATAAACCAAAACAAATTTTCTATGTTGGTGGCACTCAGGACCAAATACAGGTCTAAGTTTAATGTTGAGCGAGATGTCCGTTCACAATTTTCAGCACTTTTATCTGACATCTAGCACTTGGGCACCAAAAAGAAATACTAAGTGAAATGTAATCGCCTACATTGATTGTTGTTTTGTATTTGTATAGATTTTTAACAATTGCAAGGTTTAATGTGGGTTTTTCATCCATGAGCTGCAAAAGCTTGGAAATTCCTGCGATAGGGAATCATTATGGATTAAATTATTTGGATAGGGTTGATTGTCCACTTTTTCGTTGTTCGAACACAAACAACACACATTTTTTAAATATCTAATAGCTATTATCTGATGGATATCTTATTTTATGCTAAGCCAAAGACCTTACTGGCAGTAGCTGTTTTCACCCAAACAGAGGATGGGCCATTATGGGAGCCTTGAAAATATTATTCCATATAACACACTAGCCACAAAAGAATATCTTTATTTATGCAATTTGATTTGGATTCAAAGCTGTTGCTGCTGAGGACAAATATTTATTCTTCCACTAAATACAAAACAATTTCTTTGCAGAATTATTGTCTTTTGTTGACAGCGAGTTTTTCCGCAGAGTGTATGCTGTATGTTATGTCTGTAACAGAAGCACCACTTGAATGGCAAAGCAATTTTAGAAAGAAACTGTGGAATATATGATTGTGTTAATGGAGAGTTAGCTGTTTTCAGTTTCTGCTGTGAAGCATGCAGTCCTGCTAAGAAACATGACTGTTGATGGTGGGCTCATGCTGATAAATTATCACTTTATTTATTCATAAATTAATTTATTGGTAAATAAATGACTTGATATTAAGAATTGCCTGTGGCTTTAGCTTTATTGGAAATAAATGAAGAGAAATTTCATGTTTCAAACGCCTGGGGGTTCTTATGCATCACTTTTGTCGAGTGCAGCTACAGCCAGAATTATTTGTAAATGATGAAATGCTCCTTTCAAGACACACATGGAGAGCCCTGGTGTAAGTGTTTTGTTATTGGGTTGCAGTTTTGTAACATGCAGGGTTAACAGCATGGATCATTACATTGATTACGGTTAGGGAACATGTTCAGATTTGAATGGATTATGGTAGAAACAAGCTAGACATAAACATGAAAGGGTCTAAAGTCTCAAGTGGGTCTCCTATCTCAAAACGATACAGTCAGGCACCAGGAGCTTAAGCTTGAGTGGAGCTCTTCAGAGTAGAGCACTTGAAATGACCTAGACCTACATTTTAAAAGGGGTAGAGAGGAAAGGGTGGTGGGGGAACTGAATGACAACCTGTCACTCCTCTCAGTCCCAGCTCTCTGAAGGGGCTGTGTTTGATGGATTTGCTACACTGACTCTGACTGTGACAGACAGATCTGTTATCATTTGCCCACACATGGATTTCCATCTCTAGCTCCGCATCACTTAACCTTTCCAGCTTTTACTGCATCTTTTGTCCTTCAGTGGGTTCCGTTCTACACTTAAGTATGTCTCACTCATTAAAATTTAAGTATGGCTTATGATTAGTATCTAATTATCAAAAAGAGTATCATTACTTGAGTCTCTTTTATTTCTCAGGTATGTCTCACTATCACTACACAATTACATCTTATTCTCACCTGTATGTAACTCTACTAAGGTGTATTTCACTTTTTAAACGTGTATCATTATCAGTTTGCAAGTTAATTTCACTATTTAAACCTCCTATTATGTTACCGGTCAAAATGACCCGTTTTAAAGTTTGAAGATCTAGGAAAAATAGTAAAAATATATTTTTTTAGTATGAAATTCTTCCGCTTGCCTTAATTAGTGTAATCAACATATAATATGAAAATGGTTCATCTCACATATTTGTAATCAGCCTGTGCTAAAACTAAAACAAAATTGCAATGTTACATTTCAATGTTATGTAAAACTGTTGTGTTTTATATGTCTATAGGGCTTTTAAAAGTAACAAAGTGAAATGTTAAAAAAAAGTTTAAATGTGTTTTTTATGAAAAATTAGGGAATTATTGTAATTGAACCATTACCCGTTAGAGGTAAGGAACACCAATGCACTAAATATGAATAGAATAATTAGTAATGGAGATAGTAATTAAATATTCACACTGCCCGTTAGGATTTTTTTGGATAATTAAACATGTAACTGACCCATGAACACCATTGCTGTTCCTAAAAAATGAACATAACAGGAGGGTTAAGTATATCTTAACATAACTACTTAAATATCTCTTCACTGTATGCCTTACTATCAGTGCTTAAGCATCTTGCATTATTTAAATTATTTTTTTTATTTAGGTGTCTCACTATCAATACTTAAGTATCTTTCATTCTCACTGCGGTTTCTGGAACACCAGTTGCTGGAAGTGAAACCCAAGTGTTGGTTCCAGCTTTGGACTGGTGTCTGGACTGTTCTCTTTTGTCTCACTGGCCGTAGCCTAGACAACTCAAATAGATCCAACATTCTGTATCACAGGGACATGGAGTTCCATGCCAGGCCTGAGTGCTGAGTGTTCCAAGCAGCTCCACTTTTCAGACACGGGGAGAAATCACTGGCCCGTAATTAGCTCATTAGCCAGCTATAGCTTAATAGTGTGTGTCTGGAATTTTCAAACCAGTTAAATGCCACCATGCCAGTATTCAGTTTAAAGGACCAGTGCTACCTCAACATAAGGCTGTTGATAGTTTAATATTGTGCAGTCAATTCATAGCTTAATTATTTGTCTTAATTATAAAACTATTTTTTTGTGTGTATGTTTTTGTTTTGCCAGCTCTTACAGCAGCAGCAGGTCGGGGGAAGATGGATGTGTGTACTTACCTGTTGGAGGAAGGTGCACAGGTTCAGCAGGTGAACAGAAGAGGAATGTGTGCGCTTTTTTGCGCTGTGAGACAGGGACACTGGCAGGTAAAGGAGACACATTAATAGACCAAAAAGATTGATGTTTTCTCTTGCGTCCTATTTCAGGCATATATGTTTGGACATGGAGACAATCTGCCTGTATTGTTTGCTATCTATGGATATATATATATATATATACAGTGAGTCCAAGAAGTATTTGATCCCTTGCTGATTTTCTTTGTTTGCCCACTAATAAAGACACTATCCTTCTGCACTTTTAATGGTAGATATATTCTAACATGGAGAGATAGAATATCAAGACAAAAATCCAGAATATAATTTTAAAGAATATATTTTAATTAATTTGTATTTCAATGAGGAAAATAAGTATTTGATCCCTCTTGCCAAACACACTCAATACTTAGTGGCAAAGCCTTTGTTTGCAAGCACAGCGGTGAGACGTTTGTTGTAGTTAACCACAAGTTTAGCACACACACCAGGGGGAATTTTGGCCCACTCTTCTTTGCAGATCCTCTCTAAATCATGAAGGTTGGTGGGCTGTCGCTTGGCAACTCTGACCTTCAGCTCCCTCCATAGATTTTCGATCGGATTGAGGTCTGGCGACTGGCTGGGCCACTCCATGACCTTAATGTGATTTTTCTTGAGACAATCCTTTGTTGCCTTTGCTGTATGTTTAGGGTCGTTATCATGTTGGAAGACCCAACCACGGCCCATTTTCAGATCCCTGGCAGAGGGGAGGAGGTTGTCCCTCAGGATTGTGCGGTACATGGCTCCATCCATCTTCCCAGTGATGCAGTGAAGTAGCCCTGTACCCTTGGCAGAGAAACACCCCCAAAACATTATGCTTCCACCTCCATGCTTGATTGTGGGCACAGTGTTCTTGGGGTCATAGGCAGCATTTTTCTTTCTCCACACATGGCGGGTGGAGTTGAGGCCAAAAAGTTCAATTTTGGTCTCGTCTGACCACAAAACCTTCTCCCAATAACTTGGTTCATCTTTCAAATGATCATTGGCATACTTGAGGCGCGCCTCCACATGTGCTCTCTTCAGCAGGGGTACCTTTCGGGCACTGCAGGATGTGAATCCATTGTTACGCAAAGTGTTGCCAATTGTTTCCTTGCAAACTGTGGTCCCAGCTGCCTTCAGGTCATTTGCTAACTCCTGCCGAGTGGTTGCAGGACGATTTCTGACCGTTCTCAGCATCATTGCCACCCCACGAGGCGAAATCTTCTTTGGAGCACCGGTCCGAGGTCTGTTGATTGTCATGTTATACTCTTTAAACTTTCTGATAATTGCACCAATAGTTGTTACTTTCACATCCAACACCTTCCTAATCTTTTTGTAGCCCATTCCAGCTTTGTGAAGGTCAACAATTCTGACTCTGAGGTCCTGTGACAGCTCTTTGGTTTTACCCATGTTGGAGACTTGAAATCTGTGTGATCTGTCTGATTCTGTGGACAGGTGTTTTTCACACAAGTGATTAGTGAGAACAGGTGGCTTCAGGTCAGGTAACAAGTTGATTGGGAGTGTCTAACTGGTCTGTAAAAGCCAGAACTGCTAATGAATACTAAGGGATCAAATACTTATTTCACTCCATGAAATACAAATCAATTAATATATATTCCTTAGATTTATTTTCTGGATTTTCTTTTTAATATTCTGTCTCTCCATGTAAGAATACATCTACCATTAAAAGTATAGAATGATCATGTCTTTATTAGTGGGCCAACGAAGAAAATCAGCAAGGGATCAAATACTTCTTGGATTCACTGTATATATATACACATTGTGCGTAATTGATCCTGAAGGAAATTTTCTGTGCTAATAATTTATTGATCACTTTCTTCTCTTTTTTCTCACCACGTTTCTGCATTAGATAGCGGATGTGTTGTTGCAACATGGTGCAGATGTGAATGGAAGTGATAAGCAGGGGCGCACATTGCTGATGGTAGCAGCAAGTGAGGGCCATCTTAGCACTGTGGAATTCCTGCTCTCTAAAGGTGAATTACCTACAACAGAGGAAAAGTTTTTAGACATGTATTTAATTCAGTTTCTTAGGTAAAAAAAAAACATCATCACAAAATATGTGGTCTGTGGTTCATATTTTAGGTAACACTCTATGTGGATGGTCCATTTGATGGCCTCATTGATGCTCAACTAACATTCAACTACCATTCAACTGCATGTCTATTAAATGCAATTAAACTGAAAGGTGAAAGTAAATTATTCTCTACTGAATGTAATCCTACATCCAACTCAAAACCAAATTCTAATCTTAACATTTTTAAAATTAGGTTTAGGGTTAGATTTAAAGTTTAGGTTAAGGTTAGGGATAGATTCTATTTTGAATCCGTTAAATTCAACATTAGTTAGTTGGTTAAGTTGCATTTAATAGACATTCAGTTGAATATTAGTTGAATGTCAGTTGAGCATCAATGAGGCCATAAAATGGACCAAGTAAAGTGTTACCATATTTTATTATACATATTTATAGATCTTGATAGCAGTACCTCTAATTCAGAAACAAACACTGAGTTTAGCTGTAGAGCAGATCATAGACCTGAAACAGTGCCTTCAGTTTTTTTCTGTTCTAAGTGTAATACATTTCCCAGGCGCCTCTTTTACATCGGTGGATAAGGAGGGGTTAACTCCTCTGAGCTGGGCGTGCTTGAAAGGACATAAGAACGTGGTTCAGTTCCTGGTGGAGAAGGGTGCGGTTATAGACCACTCAGACAAGAATGGACGCACTCCTCTGGACCTGGCAGCTTTCTATGGAGATGCAGAGATTGTGAGTTATCTTAAAAGAATCCATTGTGTTTTACATCTTCTGTTTGCATTGTTTAAATGTTCCAGAGACTCTGCTCTTTTATCCTGATAAGAGATGTATTAAATGTCTCAGGGTTAAAAAACGACTAAAGGCATCTGACCACAGCTGAAAAAGAAGGAATACAAAAAGCTGTGCAGATTACATTAAGCTAGATCAGTTTGATACATGTGCATCAGGTTATAGCAGTAATTATATGTTTTAGGTTCGAATTAGAATAGCTGCTTCTACATTAACAATAATCACAAGCTTTTAACATGTTCTGTTTTGCATGTAGGTGCATTATCTGGTGGAGAGAGGAGCTGTGATTGAGCATGTGGATTACAGTGGAATGAGGCCTTTGGATCGGGCGATAGGCTGCAGGAACACTTCAGTGGTTGTCACTTTACTCAGGAAAGGGGCTAAACTAGGTGAGCATCATTTAAACTATAAAACACATTTAATGTTTAATGGATTAGGAGTGATTTCTAATTTAGTTTACAAAACGTCTAACTTTCTTTGCTGAAGTAAATTACACTGGTATGCAAGTTAGGTGTTCCCAAGCAATTAAGTCATTCATGATCAATCTTTTTTACTGCTATTTTCCTTTCCTTTACTTTTGGCATGTTACAGTATTGCTAACATCTTAAGAACACAGGCTATTTATTCTGTTTATTCTGTACCTTCTCTGCCAAATGCTACATATGCTATTGTCATTGAGAGCTTCCTGTCTGAGTCTGTAGACATCTGCTAATGGGATAAGCGGAACATAGCAGTGCATTCTCTGCCTGTAATACACACTGTCACATGCACACAACAGCAACCCTGGCCATTAACAACAGACATGTGGCCACAAATAAACAGCACAGGCTCTATTATGACAGAGCATTTCAATGCCAGCTTAATGACCCTCATTAACTGTGCCCTCGTGAGCCTGAGTATCTAAATGAAAATTAATAGGATAATGTGATTATAAACTCACAGGTGAATTATAAAATCTAAAGAAGGTGTGTGTTTCTCTCACTGTTCTTTCTCACTGTTTTTCTCATTATTTCTTGCATGCTGTATATAGTGGTTTGTTTGAAGAGTCAGCCCAGGTTGAAACTCATTTGCTCAGTAATTAGAAGTATAACAGCCAGAACCAAACCGTATTATGTGAGCAAAGTGAAGTCAGGGTCAGGATGTCATTCTCTCTGCTCGACTGTTTTCTCTTTGCATGTCTTTCATTCCTACACTGTTTCACAACTCTGTCTCCTTTCTTAACTGCTTTCAATAAAACCTACATAAGGCTACAGAACATCTCCTTATGATCGAACAGGTACAGTCTTAAGGTAACTTTTCCAGTATCAAAGTGAAGTTTTATCTGCTTAGGATTTGCATGGTTGAACAACCCACCTTCTCTCCCTCCTTCTGTAACCTAGGTAACGCCGCTTGGGCAATGGCCACGTCTAAGCCTGACATCCTCATAATCCTGCTACAGAAGCTCATGGAGGAGGGCAACCTGCTTTACAAGGTAAAAACAAACATCAGCGATCAAGATAACAGCTGAAAATTATTCTTATTATCTGAAAAGAAATCCTATTAACTATAAAGACCCCTAATGCCTTGTGTGTGTGATGTCTTTCCCTTAAATACCTTTTCAAACAAATGTTGATCTTAGTTCAGCAGAGAGCAAAGCCAAAGCAAAGGTCCTACCGCATCTCCGTGCACTTATTAAAATATAAATGAGGCTTTATTATCTTCAATTGACTTATCTCAGTTTTGCCCTCTAATCCGTTAAAAAATGACTTGGAAAATAACAGCTTTATTAAACGATCCTTATCAGTGAAGGATTTAAGTAAAATGAAAAGAAGATGAAGAGTAAGTGTATGTGATTGATGTGTGACATTTAAAAGAGAGTGAGTTTTGTATCAGGGAGAGGGAGAGAGAGAGAGAGAGAGAGAGAGAGAGGATGGTGCTAAAATGAGTGATTGATGCAGTGGCTGGTGGGGGGGTATGCAAGGTATGAGATTCACACTGGTTTCTTGTTTGCTCTTTCTGTCCTTCTCTGTCTGTTTTAATCTTCCTTTTCTACATTTTGTTCTAAATTCTTGCATCCACCCACCCCCCTCCTTTTTTCAGAGAGGGAAGATGAAGGAGGCAGCTCAGAGGTATCAGTATGCTCTGAGGAAGTTTCCCAGAGAAGGCTTTGGTGAAGAGCTGAAGGCATTTCGAGAGCTGAGAGTCTCTCTGTACCTCAACCTTTCACGCTGCCGCAGAAAAACCAACGTGAGTATCATTCCTTCCTGTCTACAAGCTTCATTGGTAGAATTCTGAGGGCCTTGACTTTTAAAATGAGGCACTGATAACTGCACAGTGCACAGGTAGTTTATTTAAAAAAAAAAACACTTTTATATATTTAATGAATTTGGAAACATTCTTTGCAAAATCATAATTCTACAGTGCAAGTACAGTGCTCACAGGAACATATTGAGTTTATTAATAATAACACCTATTGTTTTGAGCAATTACAATTATTCAGCCATCTAAGTGCAGTGAGGCACAACCAACCTCAAATAGTATAAGAGGACCTGTATTCTCTTAAAATCGCAAAGTAGCACTGCTGACGGTATAGGATTTGTTTGAAAGTATGGTGACATTCTTCCCAAAATCTTTATAATACTAATAAGCTATAATACTAATACAGTTATGGAGATTAAAACAGCGTATTTGATACACACACACACACCCTTATCTAAAGTATATGCTAATTACACTGTTCCTGTTTGTCTACACACATAGGACTTTGGCATGGCTGAGGAGTTTGCCACAAAGGCACTGGAGCTGAAGCCTAAGTCCTATGAAGCGTACTATGCTCGAGCCCGGGCTAAGAGGAGCAGCAGGTATTAACAAGAAGTTCTCTATTACCATGAATACATTAATCACACTCTGTTGTAAAAAGCATTCATGACCGCATTCATTATCATGGTTAATACATTTTTATGTCTGTCCTCCTTTCATAGCTCCTTCATCATCTCCTTTTTGTCATTTACCTTTTACTAACCCCTTTAATTTTTCTTTTTCTCCTAATAGGCAGTTCACTGCAGCATTAGCTGATCTGCATGAGGCAACTAAGCTCTGCCCCAACAATCGTGAGATCCGGCGACTCCTGTCCAGAGTAGAGGAGGAGTGCAAACAAATGCAGCGTGCCCAAAACAAACAGCAGGGGGCATCAAATCAGTCTGAAGGTGACCACGACTCAGACCGTGAGCGTGAAGAGGGGGAGGAAGATGATCTGACGGAGTCTAACAGTCTGGGGAGGGACCTGGATGAAGAGGAGACCTCTCAGCTTGACTCCAGAGCTGAGCCCTGGGCGCAGAACATCTACCAATTTAATCGGACCTTGCCGGACTCTGTGGGTAACGGTCAACAATCCGGCCGCCCGGGCTCTCCTTCCCACAGACAAAGCCAGAGGCAACACCAGCGGGAGCCGGTGGCCCACAAAAGCCTGATTCTGCAGCCCACCAAACACGCCCAAATTGTTAAAACCAACCAACACCTAATCTCCCTCCAGGCAAGTTCTACACAGCCGACAGCCAGCAGTAAGTCTCAAACCCATGGCCATTCAAGCCCGCTTCCTGGACGCCACATGCTGAAGGCAGGACCAGGCATTGACATCAGCCCTCTACCTGCCTCTAGTGATGAATTAGGCCACGCAACCACTGCCACAGGTCATCATGAAAGTGAAGGTATCCTCCTGTCTCAGGCATACTCCTCCTCAAGCTCCTGCAGGGCTCCAGAGAGACTCTCGGCCCATTCTGTGAGTTCTTTGGAAGGTCTGGTTCTGTCAGCAGCACCTGGATCACAGGATCTTAGAAAAGAGACAGCGCAGGGAGCAGGTTCGGGCTCTGGGTCTCAGGCAGGTAGTATGAGGGTCTCCAGCTCGACCAGCAGTCTGGCATCCAGCAGCAGCCTGTCAGACAGTGGGAAGCTTCAAGGCCCAGATGTTCGCACCAAAACCAGTGTGGACAAAAGCAAGCCAGCACAGGGAGGAACTGCGGAATACAAACCCAGACCTTTCATGGGCATTATGGACAAGACGGCACGCTTTCAGCAACAGCAGCAGCAGTGCCTTCAGTCTCGTGGCTGGCAGACTCACTCCTCAGACAGCCACACTATGTCTTCAGCAGGAGTGAACTGTGAGTTAGCATACTCCAAACCCAGCAACACTTACCACGAGCAGCTCAAGGCTTCTTCTCAGGGAGCTGCTCTCGGGAGCCTGCACAACGGCAGCCTGCACGCTAAAGAATTCAACGACAAGTTCTGCCAGGCCGCCACCTGTTACAAAGAATCCAAGCCAGCTGTTGCCATGGCGCATTCCTACACGGACAGTAAGCCCAAGCACCCCAGCTTAGCCCGAGATAATCCTGCCATTCATGTAGCTTCAATGAAACCAAAGCGATCCTTTATCGAGTCTAATGTATAGAGCCTATTCAGAAAACAACCGTAACCTATAGCCCGCACTCTCTTTCACACTTTCTCTGACACCCATGCACAGACACACACACACACGCACACCTCTAATATTAAATGAAAGTATTTTGTTTTTATTTTCTCTCTTTTGTTTTGTTCTGTCTGTCCCAGTAAAGCCAAAAGTGTTCGCTAAGGGGCTTCTTGCTTACTATGCTTCAGCCACACTGGAGACTTAACCACTGAAACAGGGCACACAGAAATCAACACACAGCACTTTACAAACCATGACTGCAAATCTGTCAAGTGCTCAAAACACACACACACTTACAACACACACTCACATGGGAGCTTATGCAGTTGACTCTAAATAAGATTACTGTATCACTGGTGCTGACAAACGAATACAAATTTAGATAGGAATGAGTGATTTAATATCAGAATGACAGAAGAGGTCAATAATAAGAGACATTCCTGTGGTTTGAGTAGGATCATTAACCACTAGCGCAATGAGTCTCAGTTCCTGTATGAAGCCACAGCTGTAATGGTCATTAAGTTCTTAACAAAATGATGCTAAGTGTTTAAAAACAAAATAAAAAATAAAACACTTAACTGAACTCCATCCAGGACTGGATTAGAGAATTTGCTCTAGCCTGTAAATAGTAACAGTGTGCATTTTCTAGCCTGTTTACGTGAAGGTCTACATCAATGTATTTGGTTTGTTGAGAAAACCGTTCTGTGTATTTTTGAGTTTTATTTCATGCACATTATTTTGGTCGTTTCAGATGTTTGAGGTTATAAAAAAAATATATATACCTGGTTTGTATGTTTGTATAGTATACATATGGATTTGCTCATTTAATGTTAAAAGCTGAATTTCTCTACTTCTATGTGCTTGTTGTTTTGCTGTCTAGGATAATTTATTTACAGCGCCTCTGGCTTGGTAATTGTAAAAGCAATATATTTTATATAGTTATTTTTGCACAGCTAATAAAAAAAAAGATTTTTAAATTTCAATAAGAAGATCTATAAATATGGAGATCACATGGGCTGAAGTGCATGTCACAGTTGCCATTTTTAATAAAAGAGTTAATACAGTATACAGTGAAAATATGAGAGATATTAGGCTTCGGGGCAAGCAGTTCTATTTTGTTAAGTATGTTATTTGCAATCGTCGCCATGTTTCAGTAATGTGCGGAACTGTACTCTCTTTAATCACATGCTGTAAAGATGCATTACTGCCATTATTCATCAACAGGAAATAAAAAGTCCCACTGTTAAACAGCTACCCTGCATTACTGCCGTTATCTTCAGCTCAACTCATCACCACTACACTGTCACTAAGCACACTGTTCACTTTTAAGTCTACAGTAAATTCAGCATATTTAACACCTGCTTTCATCTGCCTGCACTACTCTTTACTCCATAGCGTAAATTAAAGCTGAATAGTAAGCAAGCCTAAATGAGCTTTCAGATCTGATCATTACACCTATAGTAACATTACATAACGTTTTTTTTTCTCAGAAGCACTCTAACAATAGGCAGCACGTCATTCAAACATCTCTTCTCGCTCAGAAGCAACTTTAGTTGATGCTGCCAAGGATTTATACTACTGTCCACAGAGCAGACCCAACCACTTCCTCACCAGGCGACAATTCCTAAATATGGCAGCATTCGGCAAGAATATAAGCTTGTCTCCAAAACAGTTTTAACACTCATTGTAACTCACTAGTTACCAAACTAGAGTGCGCTGAACTATATATCCTAGGCTTTCGGCTAACTTGTCGCCAAACATTAGCCATAGCCAGCTAACACTAAGCCAGAAAGCTAAGGATAGCAATGGCTTCTCCTTCTCCACAGAGAGAGATGAGAAGCAAGGGCAGCTATAATCATGTGGGAACAGTATTTCTCCAAGCTGTAACACCCCCAAGACGCACTAGCCCCCACATGTTCTTGAGGTTCTTACTTCCATTACTTCTTACTCCATCATGCCCATGAAAATTCTTCATTGTTGACTAACCCGCCATGCTAGTTTGACCAAACGAGACCCCATGATGGCATAGTGGTGCCTCCAGCTCCTGAGGGTCAACCCCAGGATTCTGTAGTGAGAACCAGTGCAAACTTATCAGCCATGTAAGTTTTTATTCTTGCGAATAAAGCATTTCAGATTTCATAGTCAGAAAGAGAGCTGATCCTACAGAAAAGGAATATGCTCTGAGTTTGCCTACATTTAGTTTCATAGACAGGCCAGTGAAGAGATTTAGTGTGTGCGCTTGTGTGATTCATCTTACTGATCTCCTCCGAGATTCAGCTATAAAGGCATGTTTAGTTTGCTCTAGGGAAAATAGCGCACTTCCGTATCTGTAATGCGGAAATCTACAAGAGTGGAGAACCACTGCAAAATACTACAATTCTCTTGTGGGTCATGTAAGAACTCAGAAGAACCCAGGAATGACAGACAGGCATTGATTGATAAGACAGTTTTCCAGCAGTATGTGCCACTCTATTCCACTGTGAAGCTGTTTTGCCGAACTTGACAGCTTGAATCAAGACTGAGATCTACAAGCACACCTGTCTGGCAGGTCTTCTGAAGCCCAGCTGTGCTGGAGATGGAATTGGGCCTGCAGCCTGGTTTCCTCCCACCAGTAAAATGGTGTTCACAGCAGTCGGAGTGTGGAACACTGCAGCAGCTTGGAGTTACTTACTGTCTTTAGTTCTCTCTGCTCCGTCTGAGATGTGGATTCCTCAAAGTGATGCTCATCTTACCATCTTGTGATAATCTTGAGGTTGAATGTGTTAGGGAAAGCAGGCAGGAGTCTCAGACTGATTTCTCACTCATTTAGCCTCTCTCTCAGCAGGGCTGTGTTTGTAATCAGTACCCAGTCAGCAGTAGCCACACACACTCACACTGCTAAGTGGCAGTTGGGCCAGCGCAGCTGTGTTGAGTACATTACATAGATTACTGTGAGACTTCAGCATCTTGCTAAATTCAATTAATTAATGAACACTCGCTAGTGTCCCAGGGGAGCCTCCCAGACAGCACTGGAACTGTTCAGTGGAGATAAAAGCCAACTAATAGAGCAATCAGAGGATCATCACCACCCCAGGTTTAAACCTGTTCACCACCAGAGACTGCAGCAGAGGAATGCTAAATCAGCACCCTACCTTTCACTCAAATTACACAACACACATCTGCCCAGCAACTATTACTGTAATGCATTCAACCAATCCCAATCATCTTCCAATAGCAGTGAATCCTCAGCTACAGAACCCATGAAAAAGAACAACAAATACACACTGAAGTGTAGAGTGCACAGATAGAAAAGCACAGGAGAGTCCTTGAGACAAGACACAAAGGCAAATGGCACTGAATACAGAATGATAAGCATTTAAACCCTACTGCATTTTCTCATGTACATTCTTTCAACTAACAACAACAAAAAAAAGAACAAAAACGAGAATCTCGCATCTCCGCTGGGACGGATACAAAGCGACAGAAATAATAAGCCATGATTACCCCTCCTCTCTCACACCTGCACGTGATTATTTGACAGATAACAGCCTAAAACCTCATTTAGCCATTGTGAATACACAAGGCCGCATCACACTGCAAAGCACAGACTTCACACAGGAGCTGCTCACAGACTTCTTTTAGCTTTCTTCACTAAAGCTTTAGCCAGCTGAGGCTTCCCACAGCAGAGCAGAAATCAGGCAGTATTGTGGAATTCTGTTTGGAGCCAGAGTGAACAGCTGCAAGCTACGCTATGCAGAGCGATTGGTGTATTCATACCAATAGCCGTGGAGTAGTTTAGGGTGAGACTTATGAATCCCAGCATGCAGCACTCCCTCAACACTACCCCTCCTTCAGATACACTACATGTCCAAATGTTTGTGGACTTGCCTTCTAATGAATTCATTCAGTCTTTTTTAAGCTGTACCCAACTGCTGACACAGATGTGTAAATGCACACCTACAGCTTCACCAATAGAAAAGGACTCTCTGCAGCAGAGAAAGATTAACTTTTTGTGTGTAAGAGGGGTATAAATTCACCCTGTGAAGCAGTGTTCTCTAGAAAAGATGGTGTTCCATGTCTTCATAGTTTTCATGCGTCTTACTATGCTTCACCGGTCTTTCACACTGCTTTTTGGATTCTCTTGATTATATTCCAGAGTTTTTTTTTAATAGGGTTCAAGGTTTGTAGATTGACCGTCAACTTCAGTCTGTCAGTCAGCAGCTATAGGATGATATCAAGTGACCTACAAAAAGAATGGCAAATGGCAGCTGGGGTGAAATGCATAGAAAGAACAGTTTAAAACAGGTTCAGAGTCACACACAACTAGATAATAGCCCTTCATCACAATGAGAAGCTACGAAGAGCCAGGCTAAAGTTTGCTAAATACCACAATGACTGGACCACAAAAGACTGGAGTTAGATGGTTAGATGGTTAGAGGAGGCATGAATCAAGTCACATAAGGTTATCCTAGAAAAAAAACAACTTGCTTTCTTCTGCTTTGGTAGTGTTGTTAAAGAACCATCAAATCAAGACCCTGTCATGGCCACCCCAATCTCCAGACCTTAAACACATTGAATGTAGAGGTTACATAATGTTATAATACTCGCCAGCATTGATCTATTGACCAATGGAACTCTGGAATGGTGGTTCACTATCCAATACTTTTAGGATGAACTGAGAAGGTGGAGATGAGGTAGGATGGTGATTATCCAACACCCTGAGCTCACTAACACTCTTGTCACTGAATGCAACCAAATATTTACATCAATGCTCCAAAATCCAGCAGAAAGCCTGGCAGATCTCTGGATAGTAGACAAAATACAACAGGATAAACTATTTTTCTCATTCTGCTAAAATCTATTTTTTCTTGTTCTTTGTGGAATACTATAGGTCTCTCAGAGTTGTATATGGCTGTTGCATATGACTCTGTTCTTGAACCCCCATTGTCTGCAGTAGCTAGTTAAAGAAAAACAAGTCGATCAGGAAAAGCACCAGTTCTACGTCAATTCGTGAGTTGATGGCCTCGCCCACCTAGGCTCAGGACCACTCACAGATAGAGCTAAAGCCAGGATGCAGAAGAGCTGACACTGTTTACACCAGCTAGTTAGCATTAGTTATCTTGTGTAAGTAACTGTAGGTTTAAATTGGATCTCCAGTTGATTTTGTGTTTTACCGAGACCTTAAATATACACTAGGGGAGCACGGTTTTACAAGGCAGCACAACTCGGCAGAACATTGGTGGTTTCAATGTTTCAATGTTATGTAAAACTACTTTTATATGTAGGTTTTGCTAAAGTAATAAAGTAGGGAAACATTATAAAAAGGTTGAACATTATGTTTTGTATGGCAAATAAGTGAATTATCCTAATCAAACCATTACCTGTTATAGGTAAGGAACACTACTGCACTAAATATGAATTATATTGATAATATTTAGCAATGGAGTTAGTAATGAAATATTCACACTGCTTGTTAGGATTTTTTTCAGATACCCCGGAACACCACTGCTGGTTCTGACAAATGAACATAACAGGAGGGTTAAGAATAAACAATAAATGAGCAGGTGTCACTATTTTTATCCATACAGTGTAACTGAATTTTGCAATCTGTTGCTAGTATCGTAAACCAGCTAATAAAAGCAGGGCTTTCAGTTTTCCTCTCCATAAAAGGAAAAACATCTTTTCTAGCTAACATTTACATGCTTACTATTTATACATCAAATAGCAAATTCAAATACTCAATAAATGCATTATTTGGCATCATGTGTAATGCATAGTTCTTTGTTCATTGTAGCATCCATTAACAACGGATACGTCAGCAGCATAAACCTCATGCTTAAAAGCCCATCTTTCTGTGATGTGAGCAACAGCACTCTCTTAGTCATAATCCTTATTTGTCAATATCTTAGAGTTTGATAAAGGCAGAGCGAGCGAGTCCATTAAAGCTGTAATCAAATCTAGACAGCGTAATGGTACTCAAACTGACTGCACTGCAAACGATCATCTGTAACCCTGACAGGCACGAGTGATCCGAGCGGCTGCGTCCGGATGATCTTTGGACACAAGGAGAGTTTTCTGTGGTGTATTTGGAGCGCGAGCTCCTCCTGCAGCAGTGCCAGTTCTAGATTCAGAGCCAGGCTTCTGTGCCATCTGTCAGCATGGCACTGAGACTGAACTGCAGGGCATAGTGTAGCAGCCCAACAGAACTCAGGGTCACACACACACACACACACATATACACACACGTCCTCTCTCTCTCACTCATTCATGATGAGCATTAATGAGCTCCATTCTGAATCCGGTCAGCATAACAAATTAGAATCTTCACCTGCTCTGTAATACAAATGATGCTGGGGTAATGTGAACCCCGGTCAGTTGGCAGGTTAATCTGACATGCACTCAGCTCTCAAAAGGTCATCCGCTCAGGCAAGAACGCATATGTTCACCTGCAGGAAGGCTTGTGAACGTGTCAGAGAAGAGACTAATAAAACAAGGTGAGATGTATTGATAAGCTCTGAACAGGTACACTAGTTTTAGACCACAACCCACCCAGCTGGCACACAACCGACCTTCAACATTAAAATGTGTTTTAAATATGACTAAAGTAATGTATTTTGTTGTTTCAACATTGAATCAACATTTAATGTTTAATGGTTGTGCTAACGTCGAAATTTTAACGTTAAATCACCATAATGTCCTCAACCTCCTGGCTTTTGAATCAGCATTTTACATTTCATCACCATATAATTAAAAAAAAAAACGGTTGGATGAAGGAAGAAAAAGGTGTTTTACTTCTATTTGCAGTAACTGATTTTTAATTTAACATCATGTTCATGTTTTAATAGTTTTACTGTTTTAGTGTTTTTGAGATCAGATGTTGAATCAGATTAGTAGTGGTGGGTAACTTTCTTTATACTCAGATTTACTACAGTGATGTAAATTTATTGTTAACACTGTTAATCATAGGATAAAAACAAAAACAGGTGGAAAACGAAAACGGTGTGAAACGAAAACGGGTGGGAAATGAAAAGAGATGGGAAGCGAAAAGGGGTGTGAAATGAAAAGGGGTGTGAAACGAAAACGTGTGGGAAATAAAAAGAGTTGGGAAACGAAGACGGGTGTGAAACAAAAACGGGTGGAAAATAAAAACGGGTGGGAAACGAAAAGGTTGGGAAATGAAAATAGGAAGCACGAGGGAGGAGGAGCCAGGAAGAGAGGAACATCAAGCTGCTTGGAGATGGTCTTAAAACCTTTACCATAAACATGTCTATACTTGTTTATAAATTTAACCCTTATAACTATAATCATTTTTACAATACATATGTTTGTGTTGTTTCCAACATAGCTGTCACAGTTTTAGCTCCCTCAGTGTTTGATGAGTTAGGCTAAAAAATGTACTGCCATTTAGTTTTCAGTCTCAAAGACAAATTAAGGAATTCAGACGGAACGCATGTATTGGTCTCAATACTGTCATGTTGCTCATGACTTTTTTAATCAGAACATTTCTGTAGTTTTATATCAGAGCTGTAATTCAGAAATCCCTTGATATGGCATCAACACTCCTCAAGATTTTCACTGTTTTATCTATAGAGCCAGTGGCCATCATTGGTCCAGTGGAAAAGAAACCAGATAGAGAGAAAAAACAAGAGGGAGAAGGAAGGTAAACACAGAATCACCTGAAGATCAGCTTTTAGGATCACAGTGAGAGACTCAATCAGAGACAAAATACCCACTGCTCATGCTGTGCTAGAGAGTGAAGCACAACTCCCTCATTCTGCAGAAAAGATGTGCATACAAATAACCAGAAAATGAAAAAGACCAAGAACATGCTTTTATTTACTGCATACAATGCATATGAAAAGAGTGTACCACACAACACACAGGTATGTTACGTCTGGCATGTTTTACTTACTGCAATGTAAATAAGGACTGTTTTATCCACTGAACTGCAGAATGACATTAAAACAAACATCTACATCCAACATCACTTTAAACTATGCAATTTGACAGTATTATTTAATATGCAGGTGTTAAGCTCTGGTATAATTTTATTCATTAAAGCTCAATAAATATGGTTGGTGAGACAAATATGTATGATAATGAACAGAAACTCAATACGTCCTCCTTACTTTCTAAAATATTATAAAACCAAAATCATAATGTGAGAGGACAGAACCCTCTAGTGGTCAAAAACTGTAATACATTTTCCAAGGATGTTAAAAGCCTTGAGAATATCAGGTGTTATCAACTTACCCAGATACAAGCATTTCACCATCGAATGAAAAAAGCACAGGACAGAATAGGGAGTAACTGTGTAGTGAGAGTGTGTAAAAGCTTCACATACAACCTGTGAAATATCCAAAAGATTAAAAAAGTCTATTACAAAATATTCAGCTCTGGAAAAAATCAGTTTCTCTGATTTTGATATTTATAGGTTTATGTTTGAGTAAAAAGAACATTATTGTTTTATTCTATAAACTACAGACAACATTTCTCCCAAATTCCCAATTATTATATTGTCATTTAGAGCATTTATTTGCAGAAAATGAGAAATGGCTGAAATAACAAAAAATGATGCACAGCTTTCAGACCTCAAATAATGCAAAGAAAACAAGTTTATATTCATAAAGTTTTAGAGTTCAGAAATCAATATTTGGTGGAATAACCCTGGTTTTTAATCACAGTTTTCATGCATCTTGGTATGTTCTCCTCCACCAGTCTTACACACTGCTTTTAGATAACTTTAAGCCTTTTTACTCCTGGTGGAAAAATTCAAGCAGTTGAGTTTGGTTTGATGGCTTGTGATCATCCATCTTTCTCTTGATTATATTCCAGAGAATTTAAATTTGGTTAAATTAAAGAAACTCATCATTTTAAGTGGTCTTTTACTTTTTTCCAGAGCTGTATTTTGTCTAATCATGACACACTTTCACAATTATTTACATTTTAATATCACTGTACAATTTAAACCTCATAGTTGCTATACACCTTTCTTAACTACATCAATGTCACAATATATGCTTAAATATATATATTTTCTGCATCAAGATTCATAACTGAATAATAAAACCTAAGGTTCAAGAGGTTCAAAATGGTACAGCATGACGAGGCTGTGCAGGGACAGGCTTAGTGTCAGTACTGAGGGCTGCAGTTTGAGATCCCACTGTGTGAAACAGTCTATCAAACAGTCCATTCTATCAGTTAAATACACAGGCATGCAGCAGAGACTGATAAAACCCACAAAATCATTGTCATGAATATTCCATCCACACACTTCACTCAGCAGCACTGCCAATTTCCTAAAGAAGAACAACAACAAAAAAGATATCACAGCCCCCCTGTGACTGACTGCTACTTATTCCTCTGTGTAGGTGTGTGTGTGTGTTTTATCTGAAACAAAAGCCTGCCCAGCAGACTCCCAGCAGGAAGTGACACGGGGTGCACATCCCAACTAGCCGGGACTGTTTCCACAGCAACAGAGAGGCAGGGCAGAGAGTGACCTGCATGAGTAAGCAGCTATAAAGTGGTGCACAGAACAAGGAGCTATTACACCTTTAAAACACACTCTGTTTTACTTGTTCTACTACAGGACAGATGTAATTCGTCAGTTCTGTTCTTTAATATATATGGTATGAGCTCCAGATATAAAAAGTCTGTGTATATTTATTACTTTCCTCTTATTGAAACCATTAATATCAAGTCAATTCATCTACCTGCTATGATCACAAGTACACAGTGAAGGTCTGTAAAAAGGCTTCTCACAAGATCCTGGAATACTGATGCTAATGACTAGCTCTGAATCCCCATCATCACTTCCAATCATCCTAAACTTATGGCTGGAGCTTTAATAGGGCGGACAATGTAGTTTTACTGTTCTACAACCAAACACAGAAGTCTTTTTGGAATGTCTGGCCACCTGTTCGTGACCTCAAGCTCAGGTGTACTTGGGTTTTTCAGCAGGACAATGATCCAAAGCACACAAGCAAGTCCACCTTTAAATGGCTTAAGAAAAACACAAAATAAAGGTTTTGGAGAGGCCTAGTCAAAGTCTGATTGAGATGCTGTGGCATGATCTTAAATAGGCAGTTCATGCTTGAAAAAACCCTCTAATGTGGCCAAAATTCCTCCACAGAGATGTGAAAGATTTGTTGCTAGTTATCGGTAAAGCTTGATTGCAGTTGTTGCTGCCAAAAGTGGCACAATCAAGTTATTAGGTTTAGGGGCAAACTATTTTCACACAGGGCTAAATAGGTGTGGATAGTTTTTTGTTTTCCTTTATTAAATAAAAATATAATTTAAAAAGTGCTTTTTATATTTACTTAGCTTATCCTTGTCTGATATTAAAGTTTATTTGATAATCAAAAAAGTATCAGTATGAAAAAAAGGAAAAAACGAAAGAAATTTGTAAGGAGACAAATACTTTTTGTATGTCTGTTGGTCAAATGTATTAAATTTAACAACCATCCATGTTCATTAAAAGACACTTAAATGTCAAAACTAATGTTTTGTCCAAAAAATATCCTGCTTTTGTCTGGTGTGTTTTTGTCACATTAAATCAGAACACAAATCAGGTTAAATAAAGCTGCCTGAAGCAACATTAGTGAGGGCGCACCGTGCAGTGTGTGGGTTGGTACAGTGGACAGCACACAGTACCTGCTGTTCCACACTGGAAAATCATCCATATTTTTAACTGGCTGTCCTGCCCACCAGAAGCCAATCTGAATCTTGTCATCTGGCCATCTAACACGCGCAGACACACACACACACACGAAAACAAGTTCATATTCATAAAGTTTTAAGAGTTCAGAAATCAATATTTGGTGGAATAACCCTGTTTTTTAGCATGTTCTCCTCCACCAGTCTTACACACTACTTTTGGATAATTTAATGCCACTGCTGGTGCAAAAAAATTCAAGCAGTTCAGCTCGGTTTGATGGCTCTTGATTATATTCCAGAGGTTTTTAGTTTGGTAAAATGAAAGAAACTCATCCTTTCTAAGCGGTATTTGTATTTATTTTTTTTCGTAATATTAATAGAGTAGGCACTAGAGCCTGAAAATTAGACTTATTTTTTTTTTAACCCTTCTATGCATTATACTAAAATACCCTAATACCCAATACCCTAAAATGTTTGTTTTTAGGTAAAAGTATACAACATAACCTTAAGGACCATGTAGTGCCTTTGAAGAAGTATCTACTTTGTTATTTCAGCATCAAATGCATTAGTGACATGTTAATGACAGTATATCATACTTACCTTGTTTATCAGGCATACAGTGTAGACCTAACTCCTTTACAAAACTAACTAAAAGGGCACGAAACATTTCCTTTTAGTTTCTCTATTTAAAGTAAAACACAACATTTATGTACGGACAATCTGAGACGATCAAAATGGTCAGAATGAGACGAATTCATAACCACAAACTGCATTCTAAGTTTAGAAACATCATTTATTAAGTTTGGGTCTCTCCCAACACTAGTTAAAATAAAACTTTTTAGACCGGGATGCTACATTTTTACAACAGCACCAGCAGAAAACCTTTCTTCCCATGAGGGTCTTCTGGAAGAAAAGTTATCACAGCATGATGGAAAAGACAGCATGAGCAGAGAATTAGTGACAGCCTTGTATCTGTGGCCAAAGCTAACAGGAAAGATGCTTCAGGAATTCTGAAGGCGCTGCATCATGGCTCGTCCATGCCTGGTCACAGGGGAGGTCTCAATCTCAATCATCATGTGGCATGTCTCTGCTTTCATGGCTCAGAACTAGCATTCTCTGAGCGTGCTGGAGTCCTGCGAGCAGACACAGTAAAAGATGTGCTGGCAGGCTGTGAGCACATCAGAGGCCTTCATGTTCCAGGTCTATTTTTGTTTTCAGAGATCAGCCGCACTGGGAAGGGGGATCTGATCAGAAGGGGAAAAGTTGAGGTCTGTCAGTTTTGTGTGATTTAAAACCCTGGTTCTCAGTCTGCTCCTGGAGCTCGACTGTCCTGCAGAAATGTTCCATTCACTTTTCCTATCTGAACACACTCAAATGAATGAGTTAATTATAATTCAGGAGCTAAATCAAAGGGAACTAGAGCATAGAAAACACAGACATGTGCAGGACATGGGTACGCCATCAGTAGCACTGAGAACCACAGATTCAAGATTTCTAAACAGAAGAGAAATATGCACTCATTTCAGTGTTAACAGAGGACTAGGCCACTAGGAAAGTGGAAAGAGACCACAGTGTTTAGGGTTTGAACAGCGCCATAAACACTGTAATACTGTAGTCTATATCAGAGTGAAATAATTTCAACATTAATCAGTAAATCTAAGGCATAAAGGAAGTTTGCAACATTATGTACACATCATACATATGCCACAACAAGTATGAACATAAATGGACACTATGTACACATGTAGTAGTCTCAGCATTTGAATAGTTTGAACACATTTTGTACACAAGTTCTGTATTACAGTAATGTGTCTACTGGTACCGCTAAGGCACCAAACAATGTAAACATTTTTTTATACTGATTTTTATTTCAGGACCAAAAAACAAACAAAAACACGAAGCTCCAGCACATTCAGTATGATTTTTTTTTTTTACATTTCCTCCTTTTCATAGAAAATGAAGACCAGTTTAATCATAAATAATTAACAAAAATTAAATACATTCACTGTAATAAAGCTTATTAAAAAAAAGCAACAACACAAATAGTAAAATATGTACAGGCAGATGTATTCTGTAATGAATAAGGGCTGTGAAGGAATTCTTTAAAGAAACAAAACCGATATTGCACAAAAAACACCCTATTTTGTTTTGTAGCAATCTAAGTGCATCCACCATCAGTAAAGAAGACTGGTAAAACGCTGGTATCAAGTGTTCCTGTGAACAGAGACGTCTGCAGATGAGTGCATTTTTTGATCACAGATCTGAAACAGCAGCAGAAAGCTGCTCTGTGTACTGAGGTTAAGGACTTGCAGCCAGTTCTAGTTAATCTGTTTTAAAAGTTCCGTCCATCTCCGCTGAAAAAATCTCCTCATATTGTGTCCTGCACGTCCGATATCAGAATGATCCTCATTAAACTTTTCACAGTTATCAAAAACCAAGTTTACATCAATGATGAAGGTCTCTAGATTCTGGTATCTGAAATCAGAGAACACAATGAGGTAAAGATTAAAACAGAGCAAATTCCAGTGCAAAGTAAGGAGACCTATAATACAGAAATCCCAACTAGACAGAAAGAAAGAGAAAAAAGCATATAAATATCACGGATAATCAAAGTCATCTTTAATCTATCCATTAAATATTATGTATATTATATTCTCAGTTTCATTAAAAGGTTTGTGCCGAGATACGTACTGGCTGTTGGAGAGTTTCTCACGGATGGTGGAGAAGTCCATTGGTTTCTTGATGACCTTGCGGTATCCGGGGACTGATTTAGGATTTACTGGTATCATAAAAGGCCAGGCATCCTGATGAGACTGCAGCTCTGCCAACAGCAACCTGTACAGTAATCACAGACACATTAAGTATCCCAGGCCTGGCAACATTTTCTTTAATAATGTCTGAGGCAGTTTGGGCTCTAAAACAGGGTATTAACTAGACCTATGTTTGATTTTCAAGACAGGGACTAAGCCTGTTTAAAGACTATATTCCTTTCAAAAGAAATAAAAAAACAATAAATCTCCATTCAAAATGCTTAATAACTGACTGGGAAACCACCCCATGATTTAATGGTAATGATATGATTACATGTTTATATAAATAAAAACAAGTAGGGTTTAAGAGGTTTAAGCATAGCCTTTTCCACACTTGCTAGATTGTAAAGTGAATTACTCAATCAAAAATAGCCCATTTGAAAGCTTTGTAGTGTTTAACTAAAAAAAAAAAAAAAAAAAAACGTTTTTTTTAATGGTTTGGACTGGTCTGAATGACTCTGAATTTCATCAGCAGTACTGTACTGTACTCCCTCTGGTATTGAAAAAATAATAAATTAATAAAATTAATTTCACTACATATAACACTCGGCTGGTCATAACAAAAGACTGGTCAGAAAATGCAGTTTTAGGTCAAACTACCTGCAGAGTTCCAGGTCTTTACTGTTGTCTCGTGTTGTTTTGGCCTTTTTGACTTGTCCTGAGCTCTCCTCCTGGGCAGCATCCGTGGACAAGCTCTCAGTTTTTCTCTTCTTTGTTTCCTTTGTCCCTTTTTTGGGTGTGCTGCTGGCACTGGTGCTGGCCGAGTCTTCTTCTGAGCCCTCTCCTGCTACACATGCTTTCTTGCTGCGCTTGACCTCGGATGGCTTTTTTGCCCCTCCGCTAGTCCGGCTGGCCTGCTTTTTATTCTTCTGGGATGAATCACTCGCCTGGAGTGGGTCAGTGAGAGAAAGTTATACAGAAAGAAACCCATTCTTTTTTATCATCACTAAGAACAACTAAAACAAGGACAGAAGATGTGCAAGCATCTGGGCAGAATTCTGGAGTGTTTTTGTCTTTTTTTTTTTCAAGTAATCTGTTATCTGCTATTATGTACATGCAGTTAAGGTACCAGCAGATCACTTTATTAAATCATCTGTTCACAAGTTTCATTGCACTGTAATGTGTGTTTTGCGATGGTTTAATATCAGAACACTGCCTCCCTAACCTTGGCTATGCAAGCAGGGCAGAACCAGTCTCCCTCAGGGATGGTGCTGATTTGAGGTTTATGGCAGTATGTGTGGCATCCTTTATCACAGCCATCACACAGCAGCAGCAGCTCCTCATTGTCCCCCTTCCGGCACATCTGGCAGTACTAACACCACAGCACAGCACACAGCACTGAGACTCAGCAACAATGCTAATTACCATGGATCCTCACTATACATTATATGCCTGGTGGTATAGCTTTCTTACAATACCTGTGAGTGAGCACCTGATCTTACACACATGTCCTTGCTATACATGTTGTACAAGCTGTCTAGGAACTTATGACTAAATCAAATAAACAAAATCTAAGAAGGGAGAGCAAGGCACAACTTAACACAAGGTATAGTGCAACAGATTTTTTAATATGGTAAATTAAGTTCTAAGTGAATCCTGACCACAATTCTTAACCTGTTAAACTCTTAAAACTTACAATTGTTAAAACTTAAGAACAACTAATTTGCTTGAAATTACAAAATAGAAATTCCAAGGGTACAGTTGCCAATTGCATTACATAAAAGTTTGCTTAAATATATGTTCTAATTAGTTTACAAAAAATCTTTAGGTTGTGTCTTGTTTTCCCCATTTATTTACTGACCAAGCACTTTATTAGAAACAGCTACACCCATTTCCTTATATAATGAACAACCGCAAACCACTGTAAAAGCCTGATGATACAGGCCAGAAGTCCGAATCTTGAGACTGAGGGGCTACAACAACAGTAGGCCACATTAGTCAGCCAAGAACAGAAAGCTGAAGCCCCAGTGAATACAAGAAAAACATATCTTGGTCTGATGAATTCTGCTGAAGCTTAACAAATTCAAACAAGTTCAAAATTTGGTACCAACAGCATGAATTCATAGCATAATACCAATGAATCACTGTTTGAATGCCACAGAATTTTTTTGAGTATTGTTGCTGACTATGTGTGTCCCTTCATGCCCCCCCCCAAAAAAACTTAACTTTTTTTAAATAATTAAAAATTAATTTTGCACGAAACCTTTTTTTTTTAAATGGCATTTAATTCAGTATTCTTCAGTGGCTTTTCCAGCAAACATATCTGAATTCAGTAGACCACCTTTACAATGTGATCGAACAGAAAATTCACAGCATGATGCATGAGCCAAAATCTTGTGGAATCAATACAATGAAGAACTGAGTATAGCGTTCCCAATAAAGTGCTTGATGAGTGCATACTACTCACTATTTACTAAACTAGTAAACTATGCATCTAGTAAACTAGTAAACTACCGGTCTAAAGTTATTTAACTACTAGAAACATCGTAATAATGCAAGATTCGTTGCATGCACCCTCCTTACCACTTTCATGATTGATCTTTCCCATGCAATGGAGCGCTGCAGCTGTTGCAAACACAGAGAAAGCTGGGCTCCACTGCGCACCTCACTCAGTGCTTTCCGCCACTGCTTCATCCCTGGAGCCAGTTCCTCCTCACCTCTGTTTTAGAGAAACAGAAAGATGTTAACAATAATCAGGCAGCAGGAACAACTCCAAACTGTTGGAGAGCTACTAAATTGAACTCACATAATACACACAGCCCATACGGTCACCAAAGCAAGAGTGTAATGTTTTAAAAGTGCACACACACACATACGCACACAGATTTCAGAAACCACAATGCAGTGAACTTCCAACACAAGCATGCCTAAAACACACACAACGGACAATCCAAAAAGGGATAGATTTGCAAATGTAAGTGTAAACAGATGTGCTGAAATGCACCAGACCCTCAAAGTGTATTGGCAAGCCACCGAGAGAGAATACAAGAAAATGTAGAAAGTGGTCAGAAAAGGATAAGAAGTCCAACTAGCGTGAGTAGCACGAGTGAGGGATCTCCAGAGAGTGAGAGCGAGGTTGAGAGCGTGGCAGTGAGGTGCAGTATTGGAGGGAACTATGATCCTGAATGACCTACCCATCACCATCAGCACTAGGGGATGGTGCAGGAGCTGGTACGGTGACCGTACCCACGTTATCCAGAGTGATCTGAATGGTGGTGCTTAAGGGGCTCTTCAGGTACCTTCTCTCGATGCTCCGCTCCAGCTCAGACAGACGTGCCACTGCTATGTCCAAAGGATTATTAGCGTGCCGTACAATGGATGTTTCCAATTTGTCCGCTGGCTCGCTGTCATTCTCACTGACGGCCTTGTGCTGATAATAAACCAGGTCCTCTCGCTCAGACTGCGGCTCTGGAGGCATCCAGCCCTGTTCAAATAGGCATAATGGAATGAAGACACCATCACAAAGACATACAAACAAACAGATGTTATTAAAGTATTCTTAAATTGCACCTAGGTATTCTAGTTGACCTGATTTAGAATGGGCCAAGCCTAATTTTGGGTTTTAGGCCAGTTTCACTTAGACTCGTCATATTGTACGATAAGTAATAAATAGCATGACTACCATGCGACATGAATTGTCAAAAAAATATAATTTTAATTAAAAGTTTTAAAAAGTGTGTAACTGCATTCTAAAATCAGCAATACATTAGTGGCATAAAATGGTCTTTAAATAATTACAATACTTATACAACATACAGCTCTGGAAAAAAAGCCCAGAAAAATTGAATTTCTTTGATTTTACCAAATTGAAAACCTCTGGAATATAATCAAGAGGAAGATGGATGATCACAAGCCATCAAACCAAACTGAACTGCTTGAATTTTTGCACCAGGAGTGCAGGCATAAAGTTATCCAAAAGCAGTGTGTAAGACTGGTGGAGGACAACATTCCAAGATGCATGATAACTGTAATTAAAAACCAGGGTTATTACACCAAATATTGATTTCTGAACTCTTAAAACTTTATGAATATGAACTTGTTTTCTCTTTGCATTATTTGAGGTCTGAAAGCTCTGCATCTTTTTTGTTATTTCAGCCATTTCTCATTTCCTACAAATAAATGCTCTAAATGACAATATTTTTATTTGAAATTTGGGAGAAATGTTGTCTGTAGTTTATAAAATAAAACACCAATGTTCATTTTACTCAAATTTATATCTATAAAAATTGAAATCAGAGAAACTGCTTCAGAAACTGAAGTCTTTTAATTTTTCCAGAGCTGTATATTGAACAATATAATTTTTTTGCTATTTTTCTCTCCCATGCCCGTTCAACAAATCAGAGACATTCCACCCTGTCTGACCATTGTTACCATGTGCCATGTCTAACAGGGTTGTTTGGTTTCTTAAATTGGGTACAGTTACAGACCTTGCAAAGTAACAGTTATTGAACGATTGTTGTTAAAATAGTCAATAAGAAGGAAACGTGAATGAGTTTGAGAGAAGTTTTATAGTGGATGCCAGATAAAACTACCCAATGATGTGTGTAATGTGTGCAGGTGCAGAACACTCACCTTGACCTGCAGACTGGCTGAGGTGACTCTGCGCTCAAGCTCCTCCACCTGCTGCAGCACAGCAATGTCTAGATCCATGGCATGCTCCTCTACACACCAGCTCAGCACGGTCTCTTCAGACACCTGGCTCTGTTTCAGTTCACACACATCAATCACAGCAGCTATATGCACACACACAGACACAGACAAACACACAGACACACACAAAACCCAAACAAAATGCTGAAGTTAGTCTACAATTTTAGTCAATATTTTGTTTAAAGCAATTATTAAAAATCAACAGCAATATGATACCCTATCACATGTAGGGCCTACCGTCTTTGTTCTTGGCACAGACTTGTGTTATATACTCCATGTGCTTCTGTAACTGTTTCTGCAGGACTTTCTCTCTGATCCCACGCGAGTGGCATGCATTCACTATACTGCTCAATTCCTCCAAAGTAGACACCTTCCACCAGCCAGTCAGCATCTCTGCAACACACACACACACACACACACACACACACACACACACACACACACATGCAGAAATACAGAATGAATTGAAGTTAGAACTGTATATCTATAGACAGAATCAAAGCAGCAGTTCAGATTTCTTATCTGGAATTTTACCTTCTGGAATTGGCTGCGGGAAGGGCAGGTCCTGGTTTTTACTAATTTCCAAAACAGGGGATGGAGCAGCAGGGGGCTTCTCACAGGACCGCTCCAGAGACTCACTCTTAGTGGGCGTCTGGAAAAGGTTCCCGGTTCCGTTTCCTTCTGCCTCAGCATATATCCTTCCCAGTGTGGGCGATAAGGACACACCACCAAACAGCATATTAACACCAGCCAGACCTTTGGGCCAATGACAGAATGGCAGACCCATCAAGTGCATCCCAGGCTTCTGTAGACAGAGACAAAAGTACTTTTTAAGGAAAATTTACAGGTCAAGTATTTAGAATTTAATGACAGTGCACAGCCAGTCAAATGTTTAAGGAGACCTTAAATATTATTAAGTATTCAAGTGTAAATCTGGTCAAGTAATGACAGGGGAGATTTCTGAAAAGTAAACAAAAACCACACAAAAAACATAGCTTTTCCTTAAAAACCAACATAATAAACCTGGGTCAAATTCACAAAAACTATCTCAGTGGGAGAAAAAAAACTAAGATAAAGACTACAATTAAATTTCTTAAATAGTCTCTTTTTTCATTAGAAAGTTTTGATTTTTTTAAGCCACTGTATTCTTATGTAGGCTAGCTGTGCTGTGCTTTTTCTGCTAAATTTTACATCTCATCTTCAATGTTGAGCCATGTTGAGCCATATTTTAATTTTCCATTATTCAGTTAAATCTGCGCAAAATGGAAGAAAAAAGAATTAACTGCACTGGCACTGAAAGAAACAAATAGAGAAAAACTCCCAGCTAACAGTACTTTAAGAATTTTTATAATTTTGCTAAATTAGACATTAATTCTAGTCAATTTTACTATTTAAGCTAATTATTTTAAGGTTAGAGAAAGTGAAAAGAGAAAATATTTACTTAAAAAAAGAAATGTCTTAAGATGATGTAGAATAATAATTGACAACATAAGTATAAAGATAGGTTAACTGCACAATTAAGAATAATTACTGTTTTAAGATTTTTTTGGTGAATCCAGACACTGATTGCGTTTTAAGAAGTTTTTTGCAGTATATAAATATAATAAGAACCCACTTATCTGTACTGAATAAACTTAAAAATAATGGAGTATAATGGGAGACTCTTAACATTATGTTAAAATAAACATTACAGATAACCCCATACATACCTGTAGAGCAGCTAATGAAAAGTTAGTGATTGCTGCAGGAGTAGAGGGTCTGGATGAGGAGGTGAAGTGCTGGCTGATATCAGAGGAAATAGAAGAAGGGGACTGGGTCCTGGTGTCGGAGACTGTGTGGTGGTTGTTATTGTTGGAAGAGAGAGAGGAGGGGGGTTGAGTTGTGTTGTTGGTAGGTGATTGTGCTTTGGTATTGCAAGGCTGAGGTGAGGATGACGATGGTGGAGGGGTGAGACTGTTCGCCAGAGAGAAGTTATCGCAGGGCGATCGTGGCAGCAGGCTGAACCAATGAGCGTTTTTCTCAGTCAGAGCCCTGTAGAGCTGGTCACTGTGGAGCTGGTGCTGCAGGTTGCCAAGAAATGTAGGGTTTAGGAGAGGAGCGGTGAGTTCAGATTTAACGTCCTGGTTTGGGGTGGAAGACTGTGGAAGTGTGTGAAGGCTGCTGGGTAATGTAGGCGGAGTGTTTGTGGGCAGGTGGGCAGCAGGGGGCAGAAGTCCTTGAGGCTGGCTTTGAGACTCAGAGGACATCTTGGCTACCTCCAGCAGTTTGCTGAGTTTGGAAAAGGAGTCTGGCTTCTGTAGGAAAAGGTTAAGTGAGTCTTTTTCCTGCTTTGGGTCTGGGGAATGTGCTTCTCTCTTCACCTCCGGGCTGGCACAGAGAGCTTTGTCAGCAGGCACCTCCATGGGCTCCTCTTTTACCTGGACTTGCGGAGCATTTTGCATCCTTTCCCTCTCCTTCTGAAGCTCCTCTGGCCCTGAGCAAGCAAAAACACATCAAAACCATCACCATTTATGAGGTCAAGCACTTCTACCTTCTGTAAAGTACAATACTATTTGTGAATGAGTGAAAAAACATAAAAAAATACATTAACTCGTCTTACCTTCTCCACTCTCCATGCCTTCAACAAACACACCACCACACTGAGGCAGGACCCAGTAGCGCCTCTTATAACGATCTTGTCCGAACATCATGGAGCGTAAGAACTGTGATGACTCAAAAAGTTTGCGGCGGATCAGACTCTGGTTCTAAAAAAAAAAAAAAAAAAAAAAAAAGAGACAAACACAGCAACCATTAAAATCATCAACTACATTTTCCCAATGTCTGTAACCGGCAGATGCTTGAAAAATATCAGATTTTTTATGTCATTATCTCTTATTATGTGAATTATAATGTTGTTTCAAATGTAAGTTTCAAAAAGCTGTTGTGTATTTTTTGGGCTTCAAAGGCATTATTATTACATTGATTAACATAAATATGGCAGATCATTATTTCAGTCTCTGACATGATTTGTTAATCATGACTATTTTTTATTTACCTTTGTTAATTTCTCAATCTGTCTCTCTAGTTCTTCCAAGCTGGCTGTCTGATCATCATCCTGTAAAAAAAAAAAAAAGTTTTTAATGACATTCAAAAGAAGCAACCATTACAGACTTCTACACACTAACCAAAAAGTGAAATAAGCAGTTTTTTCACACAAAATGTGTTTTTTTTTTGTCATCCTTAGAGCCATTTGCCATATTCTTTTATAAATGTAAACGAAAAGGATGAGCAGCAAACATATCCACCAAACATTTGGTAGTGCAAACATACCAGACAGTTCTGAGGGATCAAAGTACAGGACCATTTTTTAGACAAGCTTTGGATTCTGCATTTCATAACATCTAAAGCAATAATGTCAGACTATCTCTATAGGAACAGCTGTTTCTAGTCACCAGACACCTGTATTAACTGGTAGGAGAATCTGCTTTTTTTATTTAAGCTGGATACTTCGGCAGAGTACGGGGTATTGGGGAAACGATTGGCATAAACTTGACCATAGTTACAAGATGTGCATACTCTGTATGAAAAGCAATAAGACTGGAACTAATGAGGTAGCATGTCATATTACTGGACTTTTTACTTAATTTATTATTAGAAAAACCTATTTATTACAATTTAGCTTTAGCAATATTCTGACTTTTTACCTCATGCTACTGTAAAAATCTTTTTTTTATACATTCAGGTTTTCATTTAAAGCAGTAAAAACTAGAGAGGGTTCAAGCACAGGCTGTTAAAGTATGAAAAAAAAATCAGATATGAACAAACGTTCTTAAAGATAAAGTTTTATCAAAAGAACAGCAGGACAGTGGTTTTTACAGTGTTAGCCAGTGCTCCTGTGTACCTCATCTTCACAGGTCTCAGTTTTCCTTCCCTTCTTCAGCCCCTCTTCCTCTTCATCATCCTCCTCCTCTCCCTGGTCATCACTGTCCTCTTCCTCGTCGTCATCATCCTCACTGTCTCCTACTTTCCTCTTGCGCTTGTGGCTGGAGCTGGGGGTCCCTAGATTTTGGCTCTCCTCACCTCCTATCCCGCTCTCGCGCTTCCCTGTCCGCTTAGCGTAGATAATTCTCAGCCTGTGTGCGCACACACACAAACACGTACACACACAGTCAATCTTCACCTAATGGCTGTCTTGTCAAGATTCTGTGCATCAGTATTTGTAATCAATCAAAATAAAGGCTATTTCAATGGGCTACTTACTTGCGAAGGCTGCCCTCAATGACCAATTTGTCTCGCCGGAGGTTTGTCATATGGTCAATATTTTTGTCAATTTCACTGCATGAAAGCCAGAGAAAATAATGTAAAGGAAAATAGTAAAGTACAGCAATGCTGGCCAAGGTTCACACTCTGTTATTATTAGTATTGTTATTATTATTATTATTATTATGTAGTTATAAATGAAGAGGTTCCAGGGCTTACGTGACTACGCTCTTGCTGCAGGCCAGCTCATTGACCAGAAAGGCCAGGATGGAGGCTTTCTGAGTGGGGGTGTGGGCCTGGAAGGCTTTGGTTTTCAGGCTCTCAACCAGAAATGCAAGCTCAGTCTGACTGCAATGAGCAGACATGTAGATCTGCAGGATCTCTGACGCATTCTCCCGGTTTATGTTCACGCTGCACAGGTGCTCTCCAAGAGCCGTTTTAGCCTACGATAAAAACATGCATAAAGAAAAGGACACAATATTATTTTTCTGAAGAAAAACTGACAGATTATAAGATTATGCTGTATCATCTCTGAAAAAGAACCTTTACAGTCTCGGAAGTTTCAGGGCAGAACTGAAAATGTTAAAGAGAGGAAATAACTCAAATTCAGACTTGGAAAAAGAGAAGAATGTGCATTTTCAAAAAAGAATGATCATAAACAAACAGTAACAGTGTGAGCGGTCAGCATTCTCTTTGAAAAGCTGAATCTGGTCTGTAGAATTTGCACTCGTTTGATTATCTTTCCAGACTGAAGCACTTTGTTCCACTGTGATTATACAGAACTAAGCACAGAGGGAAATGACCAGTAACCTTCTAAAGGAAGAATGTTTCTAAAGTACGTGGGCATGGAACGTTTGACTCAGCGACATAATGTCTAAGATAGAAATCACATGTTTTTAGTGACTGTATTCCTTACTCTGTATCCTGGAGGTATGCCTGGGTCACAGACTGCAGCTGAGAGCAGGCGTACGAGCAGGTTCTGCAGTTGTGCTGAACTGGGGCCCAGGTTGAGCAGTCCAGACTGTAGCATATGCAGTGAAGGTAACTCAGTGCTGCTGTCTAAGCCCAGCACCTTTCCAAAGCAGCGCAGAAACTGCATCACCATCAAACAGTCTGCAAAACAGCTACCCGGCAGGACCAGCCCTGGCAACCGAGACAATTCCGGCAGAGCCTGTAAAACATGGTGACAAAGACAGGGTATCACTTTTCAAGATACACCCATGAAACCCATGGAAACTAAACAAACAGATACATCAAAACACACTGTAGTTATGTGATATTCCCCATAAACTCAGCAGCAACAGGCATAAGGGCTTGAAATAACTTGTGAGGAATGTATACTTGTATTAAGAAATTATATTAAATATGCTGCTGATGTTCATGTTGGACCCAACAATAATATTTATAGGTGCTATATTTGAGTTTGGCCTAGAATTCTATATCTAATGAATTGGTATAATCCACAAAGCAATGTTTTATCAGCTACAGACATTAGCTCACGAAATAATTACTCAAATCTGACAGAACTCCACTGACATATCATATTATACATACAAGTTAGTTGTAAATGCTACAAACTAGGGGTCAGCAATATGACAATATAACTATGCTTATTGTGCAATTTTCAATTCTAAGAATATTGTCAATATAGTGAGTGCTCAAAAACATTTGTTTACAAAGTGTGAAAATAGTCCTATTAAATTGGATGACGTGCAAAAATATACATTAAAAAAACTGTACATACCATTGGATATTATCTATAACAGCTTATAGAAGTCCAAGTGCCATAATACAGCAATATATGTATATGTTTTGTGCAAGTGTCTTTAAATATTGGGTTTAGTGTAAAATTACAGACTATTCCAATAAAATGACACTTAGATGTTGTCTACTGAGATGTTGCTGTCCAATAAAAAAAAAAAAAATAGTATCTCCATTTTTATTGATTTTTGGTCTACTACATAATTTGAAAAGACAAACTCTCTTACACTGTGCCAAAATTTCTTGAAGAACGGGCCAATAGGAACTCTTCAAAATTACCTGAAATAAACTCTTTTTACATTGACTTCCTTTGAAAGTTTTTTTTTCTCTCTCCTGTGAAGTTGCTGTTTTGGATACTTGTTTTTCATTGGACAGTGAAGACATACAGCCACTAGATGCCAGTGCAGTGTTCCACATCACACAGTCTCACAGTCCAATGTTTCCTGTACTACAAATCTGTTCATGTAATATAATGAATAATGCATACAAACACAGACACAGTGTGTCAAACCAAAACACATCTTTTCTTGTAGTAACCAGTATAGAGCGGACACAATATTTCTTGCAAAATTGTAATAGAGAATTAGAGCACTGATTAATTTTTGGATAACAGAAGAAGAAAGCGAAATCTACCTTCTGATCTGGCAGACACATGTCTTCATTGGGTTTGTTCAGCTCTTTGGCCATCTCCAGCTCAAGCCGCCTCTGCTCCAGTTTGCGCTCTTTGTTCAAGCGTTTCTCGTCTCTTTTCTCCTGCTTCAGGCGCTCTTTCTCCTGCGGACAGAGCAGAGAGGAGTGAGAAATGTGCAGCTTTCACCGGAGCACAGCTCAGCGGAAGCCATTATCGTTCAACTTTGTACTTTCACTGGGAGTTAATCAAGAGATTGATATCATAGTTGTAGCTGAGGGAAAGAGTGAGAGACTGAGAGACGCATACTCTAATAACACAATATGGCATTAAGTAATAACACCTTCCTCTCCCTGCCTTTCGTTTTCCTAGCAAGTAGGTTTGAGTGTGATTTATACTAATATTTTAACTAATACAGACTCATGGGCGCCTTTTTAAATATTTTTAAAACATTTCCTTAAGAAGAAGCAGAGCACATTTCTTAGAGTTTCGTGTTCCATGCTGGATAAGTGGCTACTGGGCTTAGTACTGATGGGTTACCTCTGACCATACCACAACACAATTAGTGGTATTTTAAATTCAAGCATGCAAATAAATACATAAATAAACAAAATACTGCAACCCCACTACTGATAGTCATAAGCACTGTACAGAGCTATGCACACCTCTGCTCTCTTCCGAGCCTCCATGGCTTTTATCAACAGCATGTGCTGCCTCCGTCTCTCCCGTTCCTACAATACCAGAGACAGAAACAGAGAGAGAGAGAAAGACAAAAAACAGACAGAGATAAAGAGAAAAAGACAGAGAGAACAATAGAAAAAAGTAAACAGCAAGAAAGATAGAGAGTAAGTCAGAGAGAGATGGACAGAAAAGCAGAGACAGACAAAGAAAATGACAGATGAAGAAAGAGAAAAACAGGGACAGGGATAAACAAAAATGTAAAAACAGTGGCATAATATATAAATTAAATAATTTATTCAAGCAAACTTAAATCAACCAAGCAAAAACAGGAAAGGGCAGCAGGCACATGACAGATGCGCAGTGCAGTGTAGTGCAGTGCATGTTTAAAGTCAGGGTCAGAAAGGTGCGTCAGTATCTGCAAAGCCAAAACTGGTCAGTTCCTTAACTTTTGCCTCTAAAAATGAAAAGAGGGAACTGAGTTTAGTTTAAACTAGTGCTAGTCATTACACTGGAAGCGCTGAAGCACTGCTTTTTAAAGCACAGCAAGCTGAACAAGGGAGCGAGAACAATTGGAAGATTCCTCTAAAAAATAAACCAATGTAATTGGACATGTTCACCTAACCAAAACGGACAGGCAATAAATGAGGTTTATTGATGAATCACTGTCAGCAACTCTTAAGTTAACTACTGACAGCAGTGCTAATCAGCCAATGTATACAAACTGATTAGACAGAGGGAAATAGGATTTGGTCATCTTGTCTTTATATGTAGAACATTTCTCTCTCCCTGGAACAGAGAATGCGATGCATTGCGAGCCATGCAAAAGGAAACGTAAGGGTGACGGCAGTAAGCTGCAATCATAACACAATGGACGACCACATCACAACCAAGTCACAACATGGTGGTAGATGTACAAAAATAAACATACCCATACCATATCTAGTCTATGCCTCTCCAACTCCTGCCAGAAAGAGTTGGCAAAGGATTAAGACAGAAAAAAAAACTACAGTTAAGTAAACCATGAATAATTCCCCAAGCGAGTGATACTCCAAACATTTAAAGAAAACAGAGCCATGAAACAATTCAGAGATATTCAACAGAGAAATGCACAGTGTTTCGAGATCGAGAGCCCTTCTCCAGCAGGCAGAAGCTGAATTGTTGGAGACTGAGTGGCATTTTGACACACGGACTGATTATGCATACCTGGTGCTTTAGAATCATGGCTTGCTGTCTGCGCAGTTCCTTCTCCTGCAAGCACACAGCAAAACAGATTAAGGGTAAGAAGAGAAACAACAGAAAGACTGTTAATGTTCATTTCTGATATCTTACTCGCAAGCATGGTGTGAGTGATTGTGTGCGTGTGTCTGTTATTGGCTAGCAATGTGTAAATGGATTAATAAATGCTACAATGGCTTTAAAACACCCACATCTGAATAGTTGTGAGGTGTAATCTTGTGAGTAAGCTGGCCAGCATGTTCATGGCAAGGTGACCTGATGTCTGATAGTGAGTGCCAGATGGATGGAACATTCTTTTTTCGGAAGTTCTGTAGTGCAGGTTTTTAATATTCTTCTATCAACAACAGTATCACATATGAACCAGGAAGACATCATAGGAAACATTGTGGATAGTGCAGTTAATGGTACTCATGACCAAGCAACGGCTGAAATCGCAGATAGTTTCTGTCCCATGACTTTTGGGAAACTAAACCCTTATGTAGAATAGATTTTGATCTATTTATGTAGTAACTGGTATATTTTGCCTTTGGGCTCCACTGGCAGATGAGGAGTGTAATTCACTTTTACATATTTGCCATATATTCAAATCTGAGAGCTAAGAGCTAAGCTAAGAGACACAGCACTGAAATCCTTGAAAGAGGCATGAAAACTGATGCGGTAGACTAATATTACAGAATTTTACACAAATATGACTTAATGCAGAGGTCTGGTGAAAGATCAAGAACAGTGCACTGACAGCATTCAGGCCTGCAGTTTAAATGCCATAGACACTATTCAATCTATTACTGTGTAAATCTAAATTAATTAAGCTGCAATACTAAGATAAAACTATTACATATTTTTGGTTTAACCCACCTTTATTCTTTTTTCAGCTTCTAATATTCTTGCATTTGCAGCCTCTTCCTTCTTTTTCCTCTTTGCCTGAAAAAACAAGAACCGGTGGAAAGGGGGAAGGGGCTCATTTATCAAACCAAGATGCAGAACAGTAACTTCTGAATCAGCACCATTATTTGCCCTTCATTATGTAATAAATATAATCATTCATACAGCATTTTATTTTCTCTGAGCAATCCAATTTAAACAGGCCTAGACCACCTCGGCTCACCGCGCAGATACAGCACAAAGAATTAGCTACTCTCCATCAATCACACTTGTTTCACAATACATATCTGTGGGAGATTTTGAAACTAACAAGAACGTTTTTATAACTGTCATGTGCAACAGCAATCTAAACAAGGAGGTTTGTTTTTCCTGTTGAAAAAGAAGAAGAGAGAGCTGAGAGAGTGGGGTGGGTGGGGGCAGGACGAGTGAACTGAACCTCTTATGTGGAAGCGGCTGTTTAATATTACAAGCATGTACTCTAGATCAGAAGCCAACCATTCTTTGATCCCATTAACTTGAAAATGGCAAAACACTCCAAGAGATTTAAAGAGAGGGAAAACTAAGAAAGAATAATTAAGTTTTCATTTAAATATGTAATTACATGCTATGAAAAAGCCTGTTAAGGTTGGCTGGCCAAGCGTAGCGGCTTGAGACCAAAGGCAACAAAACTGCAGACACAAAGACACAGTCCTGTTCTTGCTTCATCCATTTCAGTTACATGAAATGTGCTGTAAGTGACTTTACTGGTTTAGGTATATATTTAGTACAGTGCTAGCCATGTGCTAATTTCTTTGCGATAAGGAGAGGAACAATATTTCCAGTGATTAAAAATGAGCTCCAGCCTTTAAAGCCCTTCAAGACCAGAATGACTTTCTGGCCAACAGTCAACATCCATATTTAAAAATTCCAATCTTATATTATACACACACACTCGTACAGATGAATAAATAAAGAAAGAGAGTTTGATAAATTAAAATTAATAATATGTATATATAAAATTTGTATATTGTCATAATGAGATATAAATATTATAATATAATGTGTATGTAATTATTATAACAGTTTGATAGTGTTTTATTAGGAATTCTGTTTTTTTTCTTCTGATTTTAATGAACATACTCTTCATTCACTCTGTATTGCTCATATATTTCAATGTTTACTGTAATGCATCTTCAGAGTTTTTTGAGGTAAAATAAAGTATAATACATATTTTTGTTTAGTTTTAGTTTTAGTTTCCTTTCTTAAACAAGTTCATAGGTAATAAAGTCTACATCTTTTTACCTCGAGTATCTGCTGAGCCCGAAGTTCCTTCTCCATGCGGATCTGTTGGATTCTTCTGATCTTTTCCTTTAATAGAAACAGGAATAGTGTTAAAAACAGCAGAACAAGAATGATTGATCAGAATGATTGCATTCAGGTTTTCAGAAAATCATGTGGTTCATACAGACTTTCATTAGGCCTTTGGTGTATTCATACCTTATGAGAACCGTAAAAATCTGACAGTGACATATAGCCAGTGAAATCTTAAGGTCACACATGCACATTCCAACATACACTTATTTTATGTGTCGAGAGCGGCTCATTTCTCTGCTCTGCAGTGGATTTCTGCTCAGTATTTCTTCATTAATAACAAGCAGGGTGATTAGCTTAGCAGCTAGCAGACAGAGAGCTGCTAGATTTACAGTGAAGGGCTCTTTAGAGAGGAGGTGAGCGATGGGTTGAAGGTGGTGAAGTCTGTACCTGCTGTTTCAGAATCTTCAGCTGTTCCTTCTGCTTCCGCTTCTCCTCCGCTGCCAGCAGGGCTGAAAATCACACCACAAGCTTAGCTCCAGCTCCAGCTAGGCATACTCCAGCTATGCATTTCGAATGTTCTTTTTTTACAAAAATGAATTGGGCTACGGCTTTTATATAGTATTTATATATTATTTTATGAGATTTGTAAATAAGCTCAGTTCTACATTGGTCTACTCTGTAAATTGCAGGGCATGGAGGGCAAGAAGGGGATGCAGAAACATTTCTTAAAACAAAGTGGGGCTAGGCTGCCTTAGACGGAATGGGCAGTATTTTCGTGAAATTACAGAAAGGTGTAAATTCAAAAGTGTCCGTTAGTGCAACTTATTCATATTCATAGAATGGGAACTTTTTGGGAAATGGGAAATATTTATATCCTGAATAAATGATGGATTATGAAAGATAAAGGTTTGTTTTGGTGATTTTGAAAACTGTGTATTCTGGAAGAATATAATGTATAGTGCAGATTTTCAGCAGTACACTGCAAAATGACATATTTAACATACTGTTCTGTCAGGGAGAGATGCTGCCTAGCTGTGCAGGGCATAATGCATTTACCTTGCTGTCTCTTCGCTTCTTTAGCAGCTCGTGCAAGTGCCTGCTTCTCCAGCTTTCGCATCAGCTTTATCTGAGCTGCCTGCCGTGCAATCTCTGACCCAGAGGAAACAGGAAGTAGAGGGCGATTATTCATTCGCTCAGTGCCTATCATAATGCCCAGAAAGGCTGACAAGTGGAAAAAAAAGAAGAAAAAAGTGCATGCTGTTTTTGCCCAGTAGGCCAAAATGACTGTGGTGTAATGTGTCTGCTAAGAGCTGTAATACAGCCCTGTTGTCTTTCTTATTAAATGTAATCTACAGGAAGAAGCAAGTCATCTGCTGGACATCACAATTATGAAGAAGATAAACAAACAGAAGTACTGTCTCACCCTGGGCTTCCAGCCTGCGCAGTAGTTTGGCATCTGCAGCACTAGCTGCTTCAGCCTCCCCCATGTTAGCAGATTGCCTGCCCTTCCTGCTGCGTGAATGGAGGAGCTCACTACCAGAGGCATCAGCCTGACACTGGAACTCCAAGCTCTTTGGGCGGCCCCTGCGACCCTCCATTGCTAAGATACGAGGAATGATCTCATCGTCTTTCAGCAAGCACCACTGTAAACCCTGAAAATCAGAAAATTAACAGCATAGAGAGCCAATCAGAGAAAAACAACAAAAAATAGTATTCTTATCTCTTATCTAGAGGTCCACTTTAAGTAATGCAGTAAAGTCCATTCCTATTGCTACTGTTAGTAGTCAACTATGAATAGAGTGGCCATGTGTCTGTCTGTGTCTGAGTTAATGTAACACAGTTAGTGTTCTCCTCTGAATGTGCAGCACTTTACCTGCTGGTTGAGTCTAAAACGATCAATAAGTAAACTGTGTGGGGATATAACTAGAAAACAGATAGATGCTTTTTTTCTTTCCTGCTCCTGCCCCAGACAGATCTGACCAATAATCTGAGAAATTGTCCTCTTGTGGTGCATTTTGTTGTGGTTGGATTTTTCACTGATGTGATTTTGCACAGATTCGATAGTGCAGCTGCGTCTTCTAAACTTCAACCTTTTTGAAAAATGATTTAAACTTACAGACTTGTGAACTTATATGAGGCAGAGCAAACCAGCTTTTGTAAAAGTGTAAAAATACAAAAAAATAAATAAATCTGGAATTCTAAAGAAACCTCAGTCAAAAACTCAAGCTGCTTTAGTGGCCTTTTCAGTTAAGCGGTTATCTCAGTGTTTCCTGTTCAGTGTTGCTATTTCAGAATTTCTCTCTAACTGCTGAATTGTTGCATAACCCACTTTAAACCGTCAAGAGCTCACACATGCAGTATTTCAACAGAACATTTCCAATGCACTCTGACCAGCAAATATCTTAATGAAGGCACTGACAATCTGAGATTCTGATTTAATAAGCTATGTAGTTAAGATGCCTGTGTTTAAACATGAAAAATTACTGTAATAGGAGTGAAGATGAAATATAACAAGTAGTTAATTACCTCTGGTCCTTCTCTAGCTTCATAGAAGTCCCCAACCTTTATTTTAGCGCTGAAGCTAAAATGGTCACGCGTGATCTCACTTATTCCATTCCTTGCTAGATACTGATGGAAAAAGCAAGAGAGTCAGCTTATGAAAAACATTAGATTGAAGTCTTAATCATATTCAGTCTATAAAAACAGTTTTAACATGAAATTTACTTCACACAAGTTCAAGAGCTCTAGATCTTAACATTGCAGCACAAAAGTACAAATAACTAAGAAAAATTTTCCTTACCTTCATGACATCCGGGTACTGTTTAAGTTTTTTGCCACAGGGGGCGTAATAGGCAACCTCTCCCTGTATCCGCCCACAGATATTCCTGATGCGGATCTCTCTTTGCCACCTGAAGAACACAAAACTTACAAATCAAACAAACTTTCACTAAATTAAAAACCTAAATGTATGTGGACATCCCATGTAATGAATGAATTCCACTAGTTCCAGTTTCACACATTGCTGACACAGATGTGAAAATGCACACACACACACAGCTTGTCTAGTCCCTGTAGGAACATACTGCCAACAGAAAGAATTACAACTCTCTGGAGGAGATAAAAATAAATCTACTGGTTTAGTCCCTCCAAAATTGAGCTGCAGATGAATAAAAATGTGTACTCCATCCAATATTTCTGGAATTCTACAATTTTGTTGCTGAACGCAATTAAATCCTCACAGTACAGCTCTATTAGAAAATCAAGTACAAAGTCTTGACTGTACATCTCAGTGGAGGCAGTTACAGTTACAGCTGTAACAAACTGATTTTTAAATACACTTACAAAACAAATAATGAATAAGAAGGTGTCCAAATATTTAACCATAATATTTTAACCATACAGTGTTTAGCAGTAAAGCTACTGGGAGCAACTCTTCCACCTTAATGATGTATCTCTGTCAACCTCAGTCACAGCAGCCTGCAACAGAAGCCTGGCACAATACAGGTTACTTATTCAAATGAGGCTCTCCAGGCTCGGCCAGCTGTGACTCACAAACAGGGATACTCCAGAGACCTGGAGGTCCCATCACTCAGAGGGAAAAATGAAATGGAAGGAAGGAAGGATGGATGGATGGATGGATGGGTGGATGAATGGACAGACAGATAAATGGATGAAGTGCAAAGGCCAGAGAGAGTGCAGTTTCTCTTCTGTCCCACTTTGGACAGGTGTCATGCCTTTAGTCATGCAAGCCTGAGCAGGTATTCAGTGGAGCATGGACCGAGACTACACAGCCCAAAGTCTTCTCACGTTCCATCTCTCCTTCTCTCTTTCTATCTTGCTCCACACTGTTCTTTTAAGCATATCCTTTTTACCAAATCATCCCAATTTGCTTGTTATCATTTTCTTCTGTTTCTCTGATTTTTCCACAGAAGAACCTGACAATAATTTGCTCACAAATCATAGAAAAACAGACCCTCACATTTTTCACACTGCCTGGATCAACCTCTTACTCATGTTTTAAACATTCCAGCTCTTTTACCCTGAGTGGATCTCTTACCCATAGTCAAGAGGCCTCCGCAACGCCCCCTCATCCGTCACTCTCCTCCGCTTCCTTGAGCCTGAAAGCAAACAGTCATCAGTAAGTGAAAACGAACACCAACAATTTCTATCAAACAGAAGCTCGACTCTTCAGTGTGATCTGGTACCTGGAGTTGTGGGCAGACTGCTTGATGAGGACGGGGTGCTGGGATAGACCAAAGTGCCAGAGCTGGTCACAAGAGCGGACATGGGCATAGCTGAAAGATTACGGATCTGTAAGTTGAGGGAGGAGGAGCTGGAGACCATGGTGGGGGTGCTGTTCGTCAGGGAGCTCACGCTTTTACTGAGCTTCTGTGGCGTTTGCTCATTCTCTGTATCAGTCTCCATTTCTTCATCTTTATCTTCCTGATCATCCTCATCATCGTCAACATCATCAGAGTCATCACTGTCCAGATTACTGCCAGAGTCTGAAGACAGAGGTGCAGAGTGAGAGATGTTCTCAAAAAAAAAAAAAAAAACACTAACCCATTAGCAATTTGTGTCTAGCAGACACTGCCAATTTTAAGACAATTTAAGACAAAATTACTGATTTAGTATTCATCAGAATATGATATAACATCTGTTGATATTCAAATGTCTGTTGTCTGTTATTTAATCACTAGTTGTAGATATACAGTTCTGGAAAAAAAATACCACTTCTGAATCAGTGTCTCTGATTTTGCTATTTATAGGTATATGTTTGATTAAAATGAACATTGTTGTTTTATTCTATATACTATGGACAACATTTATCACAAATTCTAAATAAAAATATTGTCATTTAGAGCATCTATATGCCGAAAATAAAAAATGACTGAAATAACAACAAAGATTGAGAGCTTTCAGACCTCAAATAATGCAAAGAAAACAAGTTCATATTCATAAAGTTTTAAGAGAAATCAATATTTGGTGAAATAACTTTTTTCAAACACCAGCAGTCTTACACACTGCTTTTGGATAACTTTATGCTGCTTCACTCCTGGTGCAAAAATTCAAGCAGTTCAGGTTGGTTTGGTGGCTTGTGATCATCCATCTTTCTCTTGATTATATTCCAGAGTTTTTTTAAGTTGGTAAAATCTTAGAAACTCATCATTTTTAAATGGTCTCTTATTTTTTTCCAGAGCTGTCTAAGAGATTGGCATTGTGTTGGAGGGGCTGTGTATGCTCAAGAACAATAACAAGGTTTCAATATGAATTAAGATATTTGTAACATATTGGTCTGACCAAATTAAAGAAACGAACTTCACACATGTAACTGTAAAGTGTTTTTGAGATGACAATGAAAAATGGAAAAAAGCTAAATGTGCTTAATTATTAGTTTGTTATTTATGCTTTTATTAGCTTTGGATTTTTATTCTAAAAAAGGGAGACTCTCTCTCACTCCAAACGACAAACAGCAAACAGGACATTATATTGTCCAAAGAAAATTTGTATATAAAAAGTGCTAATATTTAGTAAGTAAATATGTATTCTGCTGTGCTTGGCCACTTGTGGAAACCGTGGAGACCGAGCCCCCCCCCCCTCACCTTTCCTCCCCCTTCAAGTAAACATGAAGGTTGTGCTCATGTGGAGTCAAACTCACTCAAAAAGGGAGAGATGATGAACCTTTCTGACCTGCAGATCAACTTGATATGAATCAGGTCGACAAAATAGGACAAAATAAATCTTGATTTTGTTATGATCAGTGTAACACTTCTGTAAGTTACTCTGATATAGAGTAACAAAACCTAGACTAATGGATTGTAACATAAAAGTGCTAATTATTATTGTTAAAAGTATTGAAACATTTTTTTTTAAGGTTTTTGAGAATTAATACAATGTCGGCAAACATGATATCGCAATAATTCAGGTGTATTAGATGTTTCTTACAGGCCTACAAGGTTTGGAGGTAAAGTTTGCTTCGTTTATAATTATGTACATTTTCTCTGGGTAGTGAGATTTTTTTTGTTAAACCATTCCTTGCACTTACCTGTCAAACTGTCGTCTGAATCTTTATCATCTTCATCCTCTGCCTCATCCTCATCCATCACTGAGTCGTCCGAATCCTTGCTGCTGGTAATATCTGACTCTGTTCCTCTGAACACGTCCACCAGGGACTGGAGAAGGTGACTGTGTGTTCCTGCTCTGTGCACAGGCCTGGAGGCCTTCCTCTGGGCTGCTCTGGTGCTTGGATTGGGTGAAGGCTGGGCTGATCTGCTCGGGGCAGTGAGTCCAGTGGAGCGCTCCTTGGCGCCGGTGGTTAGGTTGATGGGAGTGTTAAAACCAGGACTGGCGGCTGCTAGTAATGGCTTATCGGGTGTTTTGGAGGTTTGGGAGCGAGGCTTGGTTATGAGATCGAGTGGGGCATCCTGCTCGACACTGTGAATGATTCCATTGGGATGGGGGTTCTCTAGAAGGGCGGAGGGAAGGAACAGGTTGGAGTGTTGCTGTTTGCTGTGGGAAGACTGGCGCTTACGTCCGCCGGGAGGTGTGATTTTATTCAGAAGTTTAGTGGCTTCTAGGGTTTCTCTCAGCTGTGCAGGAAATACAAGTCTGAAGGGGTCCTGAAAGAACAACAAAAGAAAGTTAATAAAAGAGCAAACACTTTTTTTTATTGACAGATATTTTATATTTGTTGTAAGGGAATTAATTGAAAAACATAATAAATAAATAATAACTGAGCAATGCTATTTTTGCCATAACCAGAGATTTGGTTTTCAATTACTAACCTTTATGTATACATATACAGAGGTTGGACAATGAAACTGAAACACCTGGTTTTAGAACACAATAATTTATTGTCTGGACAGACAGTTCTAGTGGAAACAGGAGAATTTCCGGGTTAGCACCCAAACATCCCTTTCAGACAGATACCTCTTGCGTCCACAGTTAATCCTGTTGGATGTGGTTTGTCCTTCTTGATGGTATGCTGACATTGCTGGGTACCGTGGCTCTTGATACATCACAAAGACTTGCTGTCTTGGTCACAGATGTGCTGGCAAGAAGTTCACCAACAATTTGTCCTCTTTGAACTCTGGTATGTCACCCATAATGTTGTGTGCATTGCAATATTTTGAGCAAAACAGTGCTCTTACCCTGCTTATTAAACCTTCACACTCTGCTCTTACTGGTACAATGTGCAATTAATGAAGACTGGCCACCAGGCTGGTCCGATTTAGCCATGAAACCTCCCACACTAAAATGAATGGTGTTTTAGTTTCATTGTCCAACCCTTGTACATTTTATGAAATGAAAAAATAAAAATAAAAAGATTAAACATAATATATATTCTAAACTGCCTATTGCCCTTCCATTCAAAAGTGTAATAAGAAGGCAGTATACACACATTCTTTCATGCTACCACATCCATCATATGATAATTATGAGTCCAAGACGCTAAAGCGGGTCATTGTAATTACAGCGGTTAGAATAGGACAAGTCTTCGCCCCGCTCTAATACAAGCGTCCAAATCCAGCACACGGTTAATTGGTTGTCTGCTTGACGGCAGTGGCAATGTTTGCAGCAAGCCAACAGTGCTATAGCTGTCAGTCACATACAGCCGGCAGACCTGTGCAGCGCTGCGGTGACAGGCTACGGTTCAGACACATTCTCACACAGTGACCTTTTCAGTGCTGATTTCCACAAAACAAACGACTCAAAAATAAATTATACAAATTAAAATCACCTATGGAAAAACCTTAAGCTAAATACTGGACACTGGTAACATGCAGTTAGGCAACACCGAACTAACAGAACATGTTCAAATGTCTGTTCACATCCTTTCTAATGAATGCTTAAGCTACTATAAGTTGCACCCATTGCTGGCACATATGAGCACATGCACACATGGCTTGTCTAGACCTTGTACAGAAATACTGACATTAGAATACGACTCTAATAAGATCAGATGAACATAAATGCATTGGCACCAATTCAATCAATTCAATCAAATCCTTACAGTAATTATATCAAATAAACAGTAGATACAGTTACTCCAACAGTTTACTATCCTTGATTTTGGAAAATAAATGAAAAAGAAGGTCACTCAGTACTTTTGTTCTTTTCAGCTACTTTTTAAAAAACTTTTTTGCTTAATTACATACAATATGAAAAATGACTGAACATATATGAACAACATTAAAATACAGCTCTGGAAAAAAAGAACACTTAAAAATGATGAGTTTCTTTGATTTTATCAAATTGAAAATCTCTGGAATATAATCAAGAGGAAGACTGATGATCACAAGTCATCAAATCAAGCTAAACTGTTTGAATTTTTTGCATATAGTTAACCAAGGAGTGGCATAAAGTTAACCAAAAAGCGGTGTGTAAGACTGGTGGAGGAGAACATGCCAAGATGTATGAAAACTGTGATTAAAAAACAGGGTTATATCACCAAATTTTGATTTCTGAACTCTTATAAACTTGTTTCATCAGTTTGTTATTTCCGCCGTTTCTTATTTTCTGCAAATGAATGCCCTAAATGACAAAGTTTTTATTTAGAATTTGGGAGAAATGTTGTGCGTAGTTTATAGAATAAAACAACAATGTTAATTTTACTCAAACATTTACCTATACATAGCAAAATCAGAGAAACTGATTCAGAAACTTAAGAGGTCTCTTAACTTTTTCCAGAGCTGTATATTAAAATCTTACATTATAACAGCAAAATGTTTTTTAAACTGATTTGAAAGGAAACTTTTCTTATTGTTTGCTTTGGCGAGGCTCAATTCTAACATTGTTAAAACTAACCTCACCATGTGGAGGTTGCACTTTAGCCTGTTTATCTCTTACTGTGAGTAATATAAAAAAAGGTGCATTATTACAGACAACAGGATGACACGACAAGAGTTAGATGCAGGTACCTGTTTGAGATGAGAAAAGTCACTGGTGTGCTGGAGCAGCTTGTCAGGGGAGCTCCTGCTGGTTGTCCTGAGGCTTTCAGGTACCAGGGAGGCAGGTCTGGGAGAGGGAGTTTTGGCGGGGGGTGAGGCAGCGTGTGCTTTGTGAGAGGAGGTGGAATGAGAGAGGGGTTGTGGAGAGATGGAGAGAGAAAGCGGTTTTGGAGATGGAGAGACAGAGCGATGCTTTGGGGATAAGGAAAGAGGGAGTGGTTTGGGAGAAGCAGAAGGTGGAAGGTTTTTTGGAGAAGAAGAGAGAGGTGGTGGTTTGGGGGATAAGGTGAGACACAGGGGTTTAGGAGAAGGGGCCGGGGGTCTGGAGGAGGCGGCTCGATCTCGGCTGGGTTGGGCGATGAGGGGGAGGGGCTTAGAGCTGGCTGCTAGTCCTGTAGCATGAATGACACTTGTGTGCTTGCTGGCCTCTGCTTTTGGCCTGGAGCTCTGGAAGAGGAGGGGGCTGGCCTGAGACTGGGGGAGAGGCTGGGAGGAGTTCTGTCTGGGGAAGCAGGTGGCGAGCAGGCTAATGTGAGGGTCTAAAGAGTGTACATCTTTTCCAGCAGCAGAATCATTCTTCACTTTGCCTGTCTGTGATGAACCCTGAAATGAACAAGACACAAAAATACAGTGTCAGTCTCTATTCTAACAACTGGAAATGTCTCAATGCAATAATGACTACTCTTTGTTGTGCAAATAACACATCAGCGTTATAAACTTTTTCCAGTAATTCAGACCTAGAGAATATGTCTATGAAACACCACCAGCGTAGTACAATTGAGATAGGTAGATGTTTGCTTAAAACAGTTTTGATTACACTAGCTAAAAGTAAAAATCCACTGGATTTTTACTTTCTGGACCTGGACTACCCACCACCATGTGTTTATATAGGTTTACATAGGATCTACGGTGGATTTTGCGTTTTACAGAGACTCTAAGACTAGGTCAGTTGCTGAACTGCATTACACATGTAAAGAGACATATGACATTGCAAAGACTGTTATTAGTGTAAAATTTTCTTTATATAAAAAGGTTTCTTACTGTCTCACTGCCTTGCAGTGCTGTAAGCCAATCAGAGGCGATATGTTTGCCATGTGAGCTGTTTTTTATGGCACTCATTCATGCATGCGTTCAATTATACTAGAGACCACAACTAAACATTTTGAAAATAAATGAAAAAAAAAAAAAACAATGGAATGAGAACTTTAAGGAAAAAATAAATATAAATATTGGTAATTTGGGGATTTTGGGGATTTAGAAACCCCTCTGGAGATAATCTTTATCTGCATCCACGTTTTTTAAACAACAAAGGAAAAAAATTTGTTTTTTTGGCTAATTTGCTAGAAAGGTAATACAGCTGTAATGATTATGGCTTCGATGACTGTTTCAGTAGCTAGTCTGATATCTTAAGGCTCACATTAGCTTTGTATCAGTGCCATTAGTAATTAACGATATGTAAAATGGACAGAAGACCTCTCACTCAATAAAATACTTTAGAATTTGAAGAGACGGTCACTGAAACTGAATGCACTGATATATTTAATAGAATATTTGCCCTCTTCCCACTCATTAATGCCACTGCTTAAAAAAATCTTAAGGACTGCTGTTTTAATCAAAATAAAGTGTTTACATTCCATAACAATGCAATTAAACCTCTTCACGCTGATCCGTCGTGATGCATCAATGCACTTTCCCATTTCTATTTTAGATTTTTCTCTTTTAAACAGCACAGATTCTCAGTGAACCATCAACGACCTGACCTGTCCATGAAACAGACAGCTCTGACTCATCGAACACCTACACCAGCCCACACACTCAGCTGGCTAAACTCCACAGGATCCTGCTCTGACATTTCATGACTCAAGACCTTTAGAGAAAAAAAAAGTTTCTCCAGGAAAACAAAATAACAGCACAATAAAATGCACTCAGGTCCTCTAAGGTAGCCAATTCATTCATATTATATAAGAGCCCTGCTCCACCCTTAGGACTAACTGATAACTTCGATGACCATAAGCAAAAGAAGACTCTTTTCAAAGCACCTTAACCTTCTTCTTCACTCTCTGCTCTCGCTCAGAGTCGGAGTCTTCGCTGGCGATGCACAGAGCTCCATCCTCATCATCATCATCATCGTCGTCGTCATCATCATCATCGTCGTCGTCTTCTAGATCAGCCGAGTCCAAGCTGCTGAGCGTGTCGCTGGAGCTATCAGAGCTGCATCCTGAACGGCTATCGCTGTTACTTGAAATCTCCACCACTGTCTTACACAGTTTCTGTCAGGGAGAGAAGGGTCAATCAATAACAGTCTATGTGTTCCTCCACACAGTCATACACACTCCTCATCCATCAATCTCAGCCATGCTTAATAGCAAACTATTACAGTTATCCTCTATAAATGGAACAATTGGCAGATTTTTTATGACAACCAGTACCTGGAGATTCTCTGCAATGTACTACCCATATATGCAATTCTGCACAGCATATTGAAAATATATGAAATAAAAATTGTAGATGATATTTACGGCTAATCACTAATCTGAGATCAATACGTATTGTGATTTGAAATGTGCTGATAAGAACACCAGTTTAAACACATTTAGGGTTGGGTATTGTAATTCGATACCAAAAAGGTACCGACAGGAACGTCTCGGTACTACAGAATATCGAAAGGTCTAAAAAAACATTTGGTGTCTGCATTGTGAGCATGCATCTACATCACACTACACTATTGTTACTGTCCCCCTCACAATGATACTGGGAAATACCAGCATTAAAAAATTAAATAAGCACTTGAAATAAAATGAAAATATTTGTAGTTGTAAGCTCAAGTAAAGCTGTAGTTTGTTGTTCAGGCTCCTAGTTGGTTTGTTCCAACAAGATCCAGAAAGAGGGAGTCTCTCATAGTGACAGTATGAAAATAAGATTACTCTTGTTGTCTGTTAAATAGATACATTGTGTAAAAATAATAATAACTTTTTGCATTTGTTGGTTACAATTAAGAAAAAGGTATAGAAAAAAAAAGTATAGTTTTATCGCTTGGGTACCGGTATCGAATTCAAAGTATTTTATCAGTACTGGTATTAAAATTTTAAAATGATGCCCAGCCCTAGTTATGATATTTCAATATATATTATTTTAAACTTTTAATACTGACCAACATTTAGGGCTTACTTGCAATTTATTATTTTTTTTAATATTTAGTTGTATAATAAATATTCTGTGAAATTTCACATACATGATTTCCTTCTAGATTTTTATAGAGATAAATGATCATGAACATTTAATGATTTTAATAATACCCTCTCTGTAGCAAGATTGGAATGAAATCATCCGTTACACAATAAAAAGGAGAACATACTAAATTGGCCTTTTTTGACCCTTTGGGACATTGCAATTGCACACATTGTGATGATGATTCAAAAAAAAAAAATCTAAACTAGACAATTTACATTTTAGGGTACTATTGTCAGTTCACTGCATTCAAGCCAAGTAGCAACAGGGATATGTCAGTATGCAGTATATACCACAGGTGGTGGCTTCGGTACTATTTACATTGCTCCCACATTTTTATTGTATTGACCAAAATGAAAACATTTGTAATAAATATTTTGCCCATCTTGTACAGATCTATTTAGAGAATATATAATTGCTGCTGAAATACACCAGATAAAAACAGGCACTCAAACACAAAGAGTTTGAGTTGTTCTTCTTGAAAATGCCTTTATCATAAGTGTTTACAAGGTTTTATGCTTTAAGCAATTACTCAAACATATGTTGTGTAATATGTCTGCTGTTACTGGTGGTCTTTACCTTCTCCTTTTTGTGGCTGGACTTGTCCTGGACTTGGCCTGCCTTGATCTTGTGGTTCCTACTGCCATTCTGGGGTTTGCTTTCTGACTTGTTCGACTGGGTTTTGAGGTGGTTATGAGTGGATTTGGGGGTTTTACAGTGATTCTGGTGGATCAGAGTGGGTTTGGACATCTGGCTGTGAGTTTGTGGTTTGCTCTGTTCATTTGTCGAAAGAGCTGGAGAGGGTGAAGAGGAGGCTGAGCTCGCTCCAGAGGAAGTGGACTTGCTGTTGCCATTCACTGTGCCATTCAACCCTTTAACACAGACATACAAACACACATATTTAACCTGAATGGTTTTAAAACATTGGAAAAAAACATAGAAGGAGAATAAAACACTTTCTTTTTTCATCCTTTATTCAGCTAGAGGCTCTGTACAGTAAACTTGGGTAACTTAGCACTTCCTTAAGTCTGTTATGCCACCTCCTCTTGGGAACAGATAAAGCTTAAAACTTCAGATAAAGCTTAAAAAAATCTAAGTGGTTTGCCAGAGGACAACAGCAATCATTAACTAAATGCAAGCACCTGAGTTCAAACCCGGGAGACCCCCAAGAGGAACGTTTTTTTTTGCCTATGCTGGCAATTAAATTCATTTCATAATACGCCTGAGCCATGCATGGAATCCCTCTAGCTCAACACTGAAAGGTCCCTCTCTCTCTGAGCATGCTTGCTGCTAAGTGCACTTGAGAGTTGCTCTTTTAGAGCATGCATAAGCATCACAAAAACAGTAGCTTGCATTGTACTGGCATCAGAGCACACTTTAGACGCATAGCTATTACTCTGGAAGGCCTGTTGCCATAACTGGCATAAGCAAATGTACAAAAAAAAAGTAAAATGAAAAAAGATGGCATCACGAAAAAATGGCAAACAAACAAACGAAAAAAAAGACAGTCTACAGATAGGGGTACCTTTAGCAGAGGCCTGTTTGTTCTTGCTGGAGGTGTTCGTTTGCCCAGGGCTGGGGTCTGTGCTCAGGCTTGGAGGGCTGAACAATGGGGGCAGGCCCAGGAGAGGGGGAAAGAGGGCAGCAGCTGCTCCATGAACCTGTGCAGTGTCTGATGCCCGCCACCAGTCTGGAAGAAAGAGATTAACATACATTTGAAGGATTTTAGGAAAAATGATGGTACCAATTTAAAATAAAACTCCTTCACAAGGGGCTTGTAAATAGTTTATTAAATAGAATATTATTGGTTATTAATTAGGTTATAAACCATTAATAAGAAGTTACAAAACATAAATAGGAAGAGCAACAGTGGCCTGTCGTGTATCAAAAATTCATTTATACTGTTAAACACCAGATCTTACTAGATGCTTATATTATTTTTCCATCAGTCATCATTACCATTTCTGTTATTAACTCTATTCATGTAACTATAGTAACATATTACATTACTAAACTGACTCTTTATTTTTTTTTATTAGACATGTTAAAAAAAAGTAAGTCACTGTTTTTCTTTCTGTTTGTGTTGTAAGTGCTTATTAATGTTTTTAAAGTATTTACAACTTAATTTATAACCATTAATAACCGCCTTTATAAACTATTTATAAAGCCCTTAGAAAGGAGGGTACCAAAATGCCTTCTGAAAGCATGTGAATAACATTGATATCAATCTGCCAAAAAATAATGATGCATCTTGGCATGGTCTCCTCCACCAATCTTACACACTGCTTTTGGATAACTTTATGCCTTTACTCCTGGTGCAAAAATTCAAGCAGTTCAGCTTGGTCTGATGATTTTTGCTACATCATATGAAAGTTAAAGAACAATGTGGATGTGATTTCTGCCAGTCATGTGACATTGTGGATTGAGAAATTTTAAAATGCCCGCACAGCTTCTTAAATAGAAATGGAACGTCTCATTTATCTGGCTCCACTTTCAGATCTTGCTTGTACTCTGATAATATAAGAAGTTCCCTTAGGTAACATTTCATGCTCAATTTACATAATCCTATCCCATAACTTCTGGCATGACTTTCAGCTGGAAAATACAGCTTTATAGTATTGACAGCATAGTCTAATTGGTAAATCCGTAAAACATACACAGAAAGAATGACTCTGGCTCCAATCAGAAAAGTAATTTGTTAACTGTTCCATTTAAGTAGTTTCACAGAGCCGGATTTATATAAAATAGCAGCACAGAAACACAAAGCTGGGTGTCTAAACATCATTATTGATTTCAAGCTGTGGTCTACGCAAATGACCAACACATTACATCTACTTTGCAAGCTATTACCATAACCATGCTGGGAACCCTAAAACTAAAAACACAAAACGCTCTTCATCTGCGACCAGTCAGAGCCTGGGAGATGCTCTCCAGCTGTGAAAGCAAACTTTTCCAAACATCCTCTTTATGACAAACAGCACATCCAGACAAAGCCAGAGCAACAGCATGAACGAGACCATCGGTGGAAAACAAAGCAAGTCAATTAAACAGCAAGACAACCTAATACTTAAAAAATGTCAGAAAGGTTGTATAAAAACAACAACGAACAACCAACAGAAAGCAAAATGAAGTCATCCTTTGTAATGAAATTGGAGATTTATGCAGCCCTGCGATATTTTTACAGCAACAATTTATTCTCTCAGACAGCAGAAAGAACATCACTTCACAAAATATCTGCAGAAGCGTGAAAGTGTCCGATAGTGTGCCTTGGAGAAGGTCAAAGCAATGTCTTAATCCAGGAGAGTCTTTCACTATAAACGTGAAGTGCTGAAGCTCGCAACCTGCTGACGCGCTGGAAGAGACAGTAAAGGTGATGCATGTGGGTCATGTGCCACCATAACAGAGCAAACAGCAAAAATCCGGAATGATTCAGAGGGAATAACAGGGTTTATTTATCATCGCTGTCTGACAAAACCTTGTATCTCAATTTTTGCCCATTTTTCTTTTTGACAGAATGAGAATCTGCCAGTTGTTCTGTACACATTGTCAAAAGTTTATAAAGAACAATCCAACAGAAATGCCCAAAATATGACTTCTAACTTTTTTTTTTTTAAGTAAATAATAAAAATTACTTGATTTAATTTGATTTAACTGCAACATGAAATCATACAAAATAACAGTGAAGTAAAGGCTACAGAGGAGCTTCTCCCAGCGATACATTCCTAATGTGGGTCAGCGCCCCACATTACACCTGCCTACCTGGAAAAGCTCCAAGCTGGGGATGTGTGGCAAGAGCTGCTGGAAGCCCCAGAGTCCCCAGGCCTCCGAATTGAGAGCGTCCAGTCAGAGTGGAGTAAAGACTGAAGGCTGGATGGGTCACCAAGGGGAAGGCACTGGACACTGCTGGCATTCCAAACGCTGAATCACCTGCCATCCGAAACAAATGCCCTGCAGGGAGAAAACGGGACAGAGAATGAGCTCAGGACTAAGGCTGTTCAAATACTGTTTTTTTTGGCCTTCTGAGGTTTGGCAGCAATCAACCACAAGTATCTGAAAACTCGCAGCCAGGGGGAAGATAGCTAGCTATTGTGTCCGTTTGTTATTGTCCTCTCCTATATAGACTGTACTGAGGTACATCCTATGATATGATAGTATATGTGATAGTATAACAGTGTGAGTTTGTAAACCAAGCACTCACTCACTTACTTGCCTTTTCTGATGATTCTAATTGAAATGTGAAAAACATCTATTATTCAACTGCTCTGTGAAATCCACTACAGCTCCTCTAAACTGTTTTGTCTTCTGAGGCTGCAACACCTTGATGAGAACCATCATTTACATAAATCAAGGCTAGGGATGCAACAAATATTTGGCAACCGAAGGAAAAAAAAAAAAAAACGTTTCAGACATTTTTTATTTTTTTTATTTGAAATCATATTGCGGTGTTCTTATGTTAGGATCGTTTTATTAACAGCACACTCAACCTGCACACTCCTCCTTTAATTATGTTCTGAATTAATCATAATTGTGGCCCTTGTATAAGATAAATAATACAATTAACATCACGTAAATCCGTTAAGATAAAATACGCATATGATAGTAGAGAATGTATTTTTCTTTAAATTACATTTGATTCAAACAAAAATGAGCTGTTAGTAAAGCACTGCTGAGGTAAATGCACTGTATTTTGTTGTTATGCTCGCTTGTATATTAAACACTAAGCTAATATCTATTTTTTTTTAAATCAAATATATGTTTACATATTTGTAGACAATGGCCTTTTCTTTAAAAAGCAAAACACAAAAATATACGTATGCTATTTAATTTACTCATTCATGTAAACCTGGGTTCAGTGGGTTCAGTATTTTGGGTTTATTTTGGTGCAGCACTAATTGAGACATAAGTAAATATTTGGGGAACAGATCTCATTTTAGTGACAAGCGTAAACTAAACTTTATTCAAATTTATATAAAAGTGTTTTACACAACTATAACTCCAAATATAAAAGCAATATTAAATGTCAAATGTAAACATAAGCAAATGCCGACCTGAAAGAAAACTTTCAGAAACTTAGATTATTTATACTATTTAAAAATGATCAGGACATGTCCAAGGATAATAACCCCATATGATCACCTTAGCTTTAACTAGTTTAAAAAGCTTTGGTTGGTTACTGTTTTGTAAAGTTGCATAAAGAGCATGCAAAGAGGAACACTCAAGATCAAACAGACATGTGTGAGAGACAGAACCACAGCTCCACTCTTTAGGAACGGAATATTAACCACCAAGAGAATAAAAACCTACTCAGAAATTTATACAGCGCATTTGTATGCGAGTGGATTTCTATACGTATAATGTGAAGCGGTGTGCGTCTGCTCTCTGTGATTAATAATATTCAGGCATGGAGAGAAACGGCCTGGAATGAACATCAGAAAGAAAATCCATCAACAGAGCCACTCAGGAATAGCCGCTCCAGTAACATCACCGTCTGAATGCATTCTGTGCACCGACACTCAAATGCTAAGCGGAAGAAGAAAAGATGGAAAGAAAAAAGAAGAAAACACTTCAGTTGTTCCTTTAAAACTGTCTGTGTCCATAAACACACACACACACACACACACAAATATTGTGACAGTTCTAAAAGTGAGTGTTTGTATGCTGTGTGAAATGACAGATGACATTCTCAGTCATGCACACGCACACACACATACACACAGATCTGTGTGTGACAGAGGACAGAGAGGAGAACATGGCGCATGAAAATTCAATTAGCAGCACAAACATACACAACAAGGAGACGGAGCGCAAGCTTATCTGCTCTGCATTTCAGAAAGCCTCAAATACAAGCCGGTCCACATGTCAAGCAGTGTGTCTGTGTGTGAGAGAGAGATATTACCAATCACACCTGACTGTTCAAACACTCGTCGTAATGAGAGTAACACTGTTAAATCTCCAGCGACTGCCGTAACTCGCCTAGCTAAAGTGTAGCCCCAGTGTTTCACTGTTAAAACCTCCACCGAAGCTATGATGAGCGATTAGCAGTCAGGCTGTGTACCTCCACCATCCGAATGACTCTTAAAGAAGCACACTTGATTAGTAGCATGAAAGAGTCGAATGCTTTTAACCTGACAGAGCAGTGAGGAGGAGAGTGATGATGGGAAAAGTGCTGCGAAGAACTTTAGTTTTAGTCTAATAAGGAACTGCAAAGAACATTTGTCAAACACAGAGAGCTGCTGGACAGCTACCGACTCTACACATTTAACTGCGGAGAAAATTATGTTACAAACTGCATGGGATGAATACAAGTTGCCTATAATCACTCGAGTGTTGTTTCGCTGCTATTATATCATTTGTTTCACATTTTTACTTTTAGTTAAAGCAGCAGTGCTTAAGGTTTTTTCTTTTAAACTGAAAGTAGAAGTGAGAGTGAAGAGCACCAAATATTATGATAAATGTTATCAATGTGCTTCTGCTAAAATTTCTGCAAAGCCACATACAGGTTTTTAATCATAGTTTTCATGCATCTTTACACATTCTCCTCCACCAGTCTTACACACTGCTTTTGGATAACTTTATTCCTTTCCTGGTGCAAAAATTCAAGCATTTAAGCTTGGTTAGATGGCTTGTGATCTTCCATCTTCCTCTTGATTATATTCCAGCGGTTTTCAAGTTGGTAAAATCAAAGAAACTCATCATTCGTATGTGGTCTCTTGTTTTTTTTCCAGAGCTGTATATAGTTCATACTTTACACTTAAAAACATATTAGTCTATGCAGTTGCAGCGCATAAACTGGGACACACTCTGCAACAAGAGCATTAGAAAGGTGAGGATACTGGGTCATCACCACTCACCACATCATGTCCAGCTCAAAAACTCATCCCAAAAGTATTGGATGAAGTCATCATTCCATCAATAAAGAAATCATCATTCCATCATTGCACATTTGCATATCTGTGTCATCAATGGGTCCAACCTAAAGTACCTGAATGTCTTTATTAGAAGGGCATCCACAATTTTTTTTTTCAAATCAGGGTTTGCTGTCATCTCATTTCATTTTTTTTTTTTTTACATTTCACTACTGTGAATACATTTATTTTTTTTATTCATTTTATTCTTTTTGCAGTTTGTTTTGCTATCCGGTGTTGACCAGATGAGGATTTCCTCCTTGAGCCTTGGTTTCTTCCTCTTTTATAAGGGAGTTTTTCTCGCCACTGTGGCAGTCGCTACGGGCTTGGACCTTTACCTCGGTAAAGATGATTTGTTACATCCGTTAATATAAAATGCTTTATAAATAACCCTGGCCTGACCTGACTTAATCTTAAACAATAAAAAGATGCCTCACACTTAGACAGCTCATTCAAAAATAGTTCTTCTATATTTGCAAGAACAATAACTGATACTATAGTAAAGTACATATTACTACACAAACATCACACAGCCTAATGCCACTAGTAACGTATCATTTGCCATGTTCTATGGATGCAAAATAATGCTGAACTAAACTGTGGGATATGTGTGAGGAGCCTCCTGTATTGAATCGAGATGAGAGTACAGCCAGAATTACTTATTTGTTCAGATGGACAATTTAAGCCAGATGCTGCTGGTTGCCATCATTACTGCAATCTATCACGCATACCTACTAGAGCTCAAATCGCGCCCAAAAAAGCCTGTGCACGTTTCGCCCAAGCCCGCACCGTCCCACCCCCTAACTTGTCATTATGAGCCCAAGCCAGATTTAATCCATAAAGACATTTTTTTTAAAAACAATTTTTAGGGCTGTTTGAATGAGCAAAATCTGTTCAGAATGATGTTAGTTAACATTGCAACACTGAAGAAGCATAGACCTATTATTTAAGAAAAATATTTTTGGAGAAGCTCACGTGTGCGGCCAGAGCTGTGTGATTATAACATTCTAACTTATGCAACTTTTATAAAAAAAAAAAAAAAAAAAAGTTTTGTTACTCAGCTTGTCACTTATATTGTGATTATCATCCCATAGCTTTGAATAAAATAAATATAGCATTAAAACAGATGCCTACATCACAGACCATTTTCTTGAGCCCAACCCGACCAGGCCAGAGGAAAGTGGTGGGAAATCTTGGTCAGGTTTGGGCAGAGAATCTAAGCTCTAACACCCACTCACAAAAGGTTCTGAAGTGTTATACAGAAGTGGGCATTCCCAAATATGAACTATTGAATATTTAAATATAGGGTTTAACATGCTTGGTAACAGTTTCAATATTTAATAATATATATATATTTTTTAGTACATTCATACTAAATATATGAATATACAGGTGAAAAAATGAGATGTTTGTGTAATCCCTAGTTGCAGTTGTCATTACATGCTATTTGAGTATCTTTCAGGAACTCATTTATTGCTACAATCCTGAAGGGCCTGAATAGAATAGATGATAAAAAAGGAATGAAAACCCTACATATTGCCAAGAGGAAAAAGGAAAAGAAAAAAAGAAAAATACAGAAAAAAAGAAAAATACTGTTCAGGAGAGACAAAGCGGGGCCTCCCTGAGCTCTGCTGCCTTCATGCCCATCTATGTACGCACCAGGAAAATCTCCTCTTTCAATCTCATTCTAATGAGTCGCATATTTATCTGGAAGCTCTCTGAGGGCCTGGACGTCTAGGGTGGAGGAGAGAGAGAAAGCAAGGAGGAAGTGTACGAGAGAGAGAGAGAGAGAGAGAGAGAGAGAGAGAGAGGGGAAAGAGAGGAAATGGTGGAAAGGCCAGCATCCATCTCCTCCTCTCCACGTTCTCCACAGCACGCCACAATGACATCTGCAAATACCTTTTTAATATTAATGGCATCATTATCCCCAGCCTCAGAATAATTAAAGTGGACTGGCGCAGGAGGAGGTGGGGGAAGAAAAAAGGAAGTTCCGCACACACATGAACACACACACACACACACGACTCCGGTTAGCGCTCTGTGTTCAGTCGCTGCCGTGTTCCCCTCAGAACGGAACACATCATTTGTCCCCGTCAACTAGAATCCATCAGCACGTTCGTCTTTTCTCATCCTGCGGTGACCTCACGAGGTGAGAAGAGGCTCTAATTCTGCTGGGTTTTATCATCTCCTACCTGCATCCATTTATGAATAAAGAGCGCACAACACACATGACAGTGAGGTTTAGCAGAACACAACAGCGCAGATGGGAACCTGCATGAATTTACAGTGCCACCTTGCTAAGCACTGGGTCCATATTGTCTCTTACAGGCAAAACCTTTTTTTTTCTTTTACACACAGAGTCGGATTTTTATGATAAAAAGGATGGTTTAAAGTTTAAAAATGTGTGTATATTATTGTTCTTTCAAACTATTAATGTAATATTTTACACTAACATTAAAAGTGACAAACTGAGATACTGCATAATTTTTTTCTTTAATCAGAGTCTGTCTTGATTTTCTGCGCTTTTAAGATGATGATAAAATCAGGCTGACTCATCAGAGGCCTATTGTGATGGGTCCAGACAAAACAATTAAGCTCAAAGACAACTGAAGAAACAGATTATTTTTTTCAGAGCAAAGCTCAAACTTATATGACGAGCAGCATATATATATATATATGTATATATATATAAAAAAAACTGCTTTGGAACAAAATGAAGAGACATCTGATTTTGCTATTTATAGGTATATGTTACAATATATTGTCATTTAGAGCATTTATTTGTTGAAAATGAAAAATGGCTAAAATAATTATAAAAAAAAAAATGCAGAGCGTTCAGCCCACAAATAATATAAAGTTTATATTCATAAAGTTTTAAGAGTTCAGAAATCAATATTTGGTAAAATAATCCTGTTTTTTAATCACAGTTTTAATGCATCTTGGCTTGTTCTCCTCCACCAGTCTTACTCACTGCTTTTGGATAACTTTATGCCACTCCTGGTGCAAAAATTCAAGCAGTTCAGCTTGGTTTGATGGCTTGTGATCATCCATCTTCCTCTTGATTACATTCCAGAGGTTTTCAATTTGGTAAAATCAAAGAAACTAATCATTTTTAGGTGCTCTCACTTGTTCTCACTTGTTCTTTATGGTGGGTGAGAATTTTATGATGAATGCTTTTTTGACATCAGCATCCAGAGCCTAGGAGAGAGCACAATTGTTTCTGCTCTGTCTGGGTCGGCAGATGGCGCTTTCTCTGCTCTTTATGCCCATTGTGATTCTGGCTGGCACAGGTATCTGTTGGCTGATGTAACAGAGAGCTGGGGATTTGACACTTTCCTCTGAGGGCACTGTTTTTTTAGTTTGAAAGGAGGAGGTAGCTGCTTTCACATGCATCGGAGGAGGCATGCGCTTGTCTTTACTTTCCTACCGTCAGAGAGCTATTGTGATGTGAGTCCTACTGAGTGAGGTATCCATGCTGACTTCCACTACAACTTCCCAAGGTTCTGTCCTTCTCCTCTAACGCAGCCATTTTGAGGATATGTTTTTGTGCAACAGCGACAATATGCTACTGACTGTCATGAGGCATGAAAAACACTCCAGCAAATTCAGCAATTCTGTGCATTAATAGCAAAGATATAGGACACAAGCCAAGCACTATCTTTAGGAGCTGCAATATCCTGGTATGATGCACCGCTTCGGGGGGGGGGGGAGGCCCAACGAATGAACAAACGACAGTCTGCTTTATACCACACACACTGTGGAATCTGACTTCAGAGGTGTCACCGAGCTGTCTGCTTTTAATCAGCGCTCTGCTCAAAACAGCTTATCTGGGCAAAAAAATAAATAAATAAATAAAAAATAAAAAATAAAAAAATCTCATCTCCCAGACACATTTAAAGGGAGTGTGTGTGTGTGTACGCGTGTGTGCCTGTGCTAAATATGTCCATGCATAGAAAAATGCACAATGCTGCAGAGAGATGGCTTTAATTGCAGAAGCAGCTTCCGTGTTGTGTTCTTGTCATCAAGAAAATAATGTCGGAAATCACAGGGAATTTGCATGTTGTTATCTGCTGCGGACAATCTAACAGCACGCGCCTGCCCACCGCACCACCACTTTAAATATAATTATTTAAAAAAAAAAAAAAAAGAGAGAGAGAGAAAACAGAAGACTCTCTCGCTCGTTCTCTCTCTCTCTCTTTCTCTTTCTAGTAAACAGAAGCTAAAGGCTGTCAGCAGTTGAGAGAAAAGGGGGGAAATCTTTGAGGGCTTTTTAATTGTTGGCATTCATTAAAACAGCAGTTTCCCCTTTTGCAGCCAAACTGTCAGAGGAGTGTTAGACTGGGCTGCTAGAGGCTCTCTCTCACTGCCTTCTTAATGGAACACACATAATTAACACGGAACAATCCTCCTGCTTTGGTAAATGGTGTGTCTTTGTGTGTTTACAGCAAGGTTGGTGGGATTTCAATCCAGGTGAACATGGTGGCATCATAGCCTAGTTGCCAATTTCCAGCTTAAATTTGACTCTTTCTGTGTCACAGGACTCTGTATGGAAAATGTATTCAGTGTACATAAGCATGACAGAGGATAAAATGCATATTTATGTGACAAAAAATAAAATAAAATCACCTTCCTAACCCAGAAATAGAGTTTGGCAATATGATGATATTTTATTGTATTATTATTTTTTTATGGTCTTGACAATATACTTTTTTATGCACCTGGATGATCTAATTAGTGCTTAAATAACACTGTAGATTTAATTACACAGAGCAGAATTGGATGATTTACAGTTTATTTTGAGTAAAAAAAAATCTGTACTGATTATGGTGTAGCTGTTGCATCTTGTTTTTTTTAAGCATCAACCACTACTACTGGTGCACAACTGCAATCACATATATCACAATAATTGTGATAATTATAGTGAAAAAAATTTTAAAGACCATGAGACAATATTTTTATCATACCATATTTCTCATACCTGTTCTGAAACATTCCTTACGTTTCTCTCTAAAGAGGATTCAAATTATCTACATCTTGCTCATTCTCACAACAATCTAAAAACATCTCTACTCTCCTTACAATTAAAATTGACTTTCTTTATACAATTTATAATGTTAAGAAAGAAGTATTGTACAAAAATGATTATCTCCTGCTTTTGTCCATCCTCACGATTAATACTGGTATATCGAAGTATTATATGTTTTAAATCATTGATGATTCTCAAATTCACATATTTTTAACCCAAATTGTATGCATACAATGGTGTGTTTTTATGCTATTTTATACTAAAATAAAAAATAATTAACATGTAAAATCACAATATCATCTTGCCTATAGGATCACAATATATTTTAATATACTGAATCAATCATTGATTCAGATTTCTGTGAAGTGGTACATATCGTACTGACAGGGTGCTGCCTATACACAGCCCTATTTACAAGTAGCACCACCTTACTTAAATCTGAATGCATTGTGTCTTCCCACAGTGCCCTTTTTATTATGCCTCACCATCTAATAAAGACCCCTTTAAATCTAAAATCAATGATCGTTATCTATAATTACACATTTGGCCTATAAGTAGGGTGTGCACAAAAACTTGCAAAACTTTTATTATCAGATGGAAAATTTTGCCACCCTGGGGTTTCCCTATTGTATGATAGTACTTACTCACTGAAACGGTTCCTACTAATGTTAGAACAACTTTTTTTAATAACCTACTAGCTACTGCTGACAATGGAGGTTGAGGAAGAGTTGTATGTGCAGCATGATCTGTTGTATCTTACAAAGAACAAGAAAAGTAAATTTAGCGGAAGGACTGATAAGATAAACTAGGTACTGGTTGGTAACTGTAAACTATAGTGTGCTTGCTTCAGTAAAAGTTAAGTGAACAAACTTGCATACATCAAATGACAATGTACTTTTTGAAATATAAATAAATATTTACTGCCCACATGAATAGATTTACATACATTTTCACAGACTTTTAAAACAGTTTTTTTAATTCAAAGAGTTACATTTATCTATATGTGGAAGAGGAAAAAAAACAACAACAAGATAAAAAGACAATACTATGTGTGTAGGTGTATTTAGGTATACCGCGCTGAACATGTATTTGTGTGTGGGTGTGTGTTCTCATACCGTTCTTGTTTGTTGTGTTTGGTGATGAGGAAGAAGGGGAGGCAGTAGATCTGATAGACGGCTGGGGGTGTGTGGGGGATGCCAGTCTCTCTCCTGACTCCATACCTTATAAAAAACACACAAACAAGGAAAAGAAAAACATGTCAGTATAGGCAAATACACAGATACATTTTAGATTTATTAAAAATAAAAATACAGATATTTGTGTTCATTTAGGACATATATATGATAAATTAATAAAAGTAACTGACATTTTTTAATACAAAGATGCATTATACTACAAATCCATATGAGAAGCGTAGTCAAAATTATACCAGATCACTAGATACATTTGTACACTTGTACTGCATTGAACCTAATTTAAGAAATTTAAGAGCGTTCAGCCCACAAATAATATAAAGTTTATATTCATAAAGTTTTAAGAGTTCAGAAATCAATATTTGGTGGAATAACCCTGGTCTTTATTCACAGTTTTCATGCATGTTGGCATGTTCTCCTTCACCAGTCTTACACACTGCTTTTGGATAACTTTATGCCACTCCTGGTGTAAAAAATTAAGCAGCTCAGCTTGGTTTGATGGCTTGTGATCATCCATCTTCCTCTTGATTTTATTCCAGAGGTTTTCAATTTGGTAAAATCAAAGAAACTCATCATTTTTAAGAGGTCTATTTTTTCCCAGAGCTGTATTAAAAACAGTCAATAATTAAATGTTTCCATTGATTTGTGAATAATAAAATCAGCATCAGCATCCCTAACTTATAATGCACATAACCTAAGCTGCCATTTTTATATTACACAGCCTGAACTCCTTGACCACTGCCAAGACAAATTAATTGATTAAACCTTATACTCCTCTGGACTCTAACGAACTGCTTCAACCCCTGAGACACATTTACAGCTTATTCAGCTTATTATTCTATGCATGTGCAGGTGTCTGTAATGAAGCTCTATAAAAGGAAGTCATCATTTTTAAAAAGGGTCAATTATTGCTTATATACTATGCTCACAGGAAATGCAAACATTAAATCTAAAAACCGAGCTAAATAAACAACTAATTAATGATTTAAAAGAGGATGTAAACAACCACTAGGCTATTAACAGCATGCAGGCAACTAAATGAATGATCAATTTATGTAATTTAATGTTTAATATTTAATTTAATCATTTGTTGTCTCTATAAATTGAGTGGAAAAAACAACATAATTACATACAAATAATTTTTTTTAATTAACAATTTAACCATAAAAATGGGAGAAATAACTAAGATGTCTAATATTTGAGATATTAGATTTTATAATCGTTAACAAATACAGAGAAATGCAAAGAAATAAATTATTAAATTGGCATTCGTAAGACCCTGTTGTTTACCAGAAAAATCAAGCAATATGAAAGTTGCTGATAGTGTTTACACATTTTTTTGTGAACAACTCTTCTAATGAACACACACAGCTTGTCTAGTCCCTGTAGAATACAGTACCGCCAATAGAATAGGACTCTCTGGAGCAGATAAACAAGACATTTTTACACCACCCCCTACCAAGACATTTTACACTAGTATCTTATTTCCCAAGCACTTGGTAAAAAGTAAAAGCTCATTTAACAAAAAACACTAGAGTCAAACTGCTAAATATAAGTGTTTATAGTGGTGGGTGATATGGCCCTAAAATAATATCATGATATTTTTATGGTATTTCTGCGATAACAATACTCTTGGCAATATGACAAAACAGTGATTAAAATATATATATATATATATTTTAAGAATAATAAAATGAAAATGTATTATTGCATACAATATATGCCACAACCCTAACTGAGATCATATCAGATTTGTAACAGAAGTCAATGAACCAGAATGTCATGATACTAGTGTATTACTATGTATTTCCTATATCCAGGACTATATCTAAGTAAGATGAATGATACTTGACAGATATAAATTCCAGTAGATATATAATGGGAAATGAGAACGGTGTGAATTTTTCTTTCGCTAAAAACAGCAAAAAAAAGTGGCACACCTCTAAGTGTTTAGTTATGTTATCATGAGCCATCAGCTGTATCCCATAAAATAGACTAGGATAGATTACTAACTTTTATGACTAACTAGACATGACTGGGTGCCACTGGGTGTCTCAGAATCCTGAATTCTGTCTGAGTCTACAACATTTCTTAGATTTCTGGCCCAGTCGATATGTCTTTAAGCGTTTCTGGTTGGGTGACAGTACAGGTCAAGTCTATGCCAACCAGAGCAAAGGCGAGGTCTTTTACATTCAGCACAAAGACGACACTGTCATCATCCAATAAGGAAATAACAGATCTCTCTAAAGCATGCAGACTTTAAACTCTTTGCTATTTCCTTCACCTGAACGTAAACTGTAGCTTAAATACCCTTTATTAGAATAAATAGAACACTGCAATACTTAACTGTCTTTATAAGTGTGCCAATGAACATTGAGTTGTCTGCAGCCAGCCAGCAACAGATAACACTTTAGAGATAAACACATACAGTCCCTTTACTTAAGCACAGAGCCTGCTGCAGGAAACATGTGAATTAGTGCATATCGTCGCTGTCCAATGAAAAACACTTATCTCCAAAACAGCAACTTTACAGGAGAGAGAGAGAAAAAACTGTGTAAACTTTCAATAGAAGTCAATGTAAAAAGAGTTTATTTCAGGTCATTTTCTATTGGTCCATTCATCAAGAAATTTTGGCACAGTGTAATGGACAGTTTGCCTGTTCAAATTATGTAGTAAACTAAAAATCGACAAAAAATGGAGATGTGTTTTTCATAGGACAGCGACAGGGCTGAGAAATATATTATATAACATAACATATTATATATTGTACAATTTATAGGCGTTACTTCAAAACTCACATTTTGTTTAACTTAGTGAAGAAAGCCAATTAATGCAAATGAAAATTTATGCAGACTTTGATTAAAAAGTGTTTTTAATTCATCTGTAATTTTGAAAACTATTATATTCCAATTCAAATGTCTGAAAGTTCTTTAAAATGAAAAATTGACTACTCTTTATCGGTAATATGTAAGTGTTTTATTATACTATTATACGATCATTAAATCTGTGGCACAAAATGGCCTTACAATTAAAATTTTATAGTTTAATCGCAATCATTTCTGGAAAATATATTGTCAAAATAAAAATGGTCATCGTGACAGGCCTATACTCAAAACTATTTTATACAAGATATAAAAAAAATATCATATTCATAATATTGCACTTGCAGTGAAGATTATAATCTGTGTAGAATTTTAGTTTTACATTTTTTTCGTGATACGTTTTTTTTTTTTTAAAGGAATGTAACTTTGTCCTAATTAAAGTGAAATACCCACAGCTATTTACAAACATTTTGCATATAATTAAATATATATTACACACATAGTAAAATATTTAGTATGAGTAAAAAAACAGCATGTTGTGTCTTTGTTGTAAACACTGATACTTTACCACAAATACTGATACTCTGTCAATGTTCTCATCATTTTGTATTGTATATGGCAATATGGAGATAGAGGTTTTAAAGTCATAACACCCAGTCCTAACATATATCCCTGCATCTGAAACCCTCATTAATGTGCTTCCAGGTTTGGGTTTCAAAGACAGGTGTGTGTTAGTGCATGATCACACATATACATTCAGAGCTGCTCTCTCACTGCTGACTGGAGCAAAGCAGCAGAAACACAGCCTGACACTAAAGCAGCACACTGCATATCAACTACTGACCCCAGCTCGCTCGCCCCTACTCCCTCTCTCTCTCTCTCTGGCTCTCTCTCTCTCATTGCCTTTTCCACACACATCACAGACAAGTGACCCTGACGACTAAAAATGTGATTGAGGAGGAAGCTCAAAACACTTCAATGACATTCTAATTCCTTACACCAACACACACACACACGCACATAAAAAACATAATTACAAAGCTGCACCAGCGGACAGAGGTTATTCAATCAAATGTAAATTCAGCCACCTTTGCTACTAATAGCATGCATATGCATACACTATGTGTGTGTGTGTGCGTGTGTGTGTGTAAAATTATTCATAATGCAAATGTCATGTGCAGAACCATCACTACTGGCTGAAGAACCATTTGAGCATTTTTTTTTTCTTCCTCAAGGATTGCAAATGAAAGCTGTAATTGAGCAATATGTTATTGCTGACCTGCAGAAATCTGCGCTTGGCCTAATGAGATTTGCTTACAGCAGCACATTTAAAGCCAATTTCATGTTTTCAAATGCTTCCTCGTTCATCCACCTTTGAGAACATTTCCAGCCAAAAATGAATTTCCTCTGGCAGTTTAAGCTCTGGCTGAACTGCTCCTATTAACACTTCCCTCGGAAATTAACAGCACAAAAGTGTTCTCTGCAATAACTGTTGGCAAAAGAACTTGGTTACATATGTACAGTATAGTGTCAAATTTATGCTAAAATGTAGCTTCTCTATTTTGAAGTTTTTTGACTAATTGAAACTGGCAGTTGTTTGTTACATTGGTTTGCAATTTTTTGATAAATAGACTAATAAAATAAAGATTTTTCTAAGTTAATAAAGCAATAAAAAATTAATAACTACAAAGGTTTACTTCTTCTCCTGTAAAGTTGCCTATTGTAATTGTGTCCTATGACATTTTACATGTTCTATGAACACTAAAGAAGCCTGAATGACAAGTGGGATATGCTTGATTTGTTTGCCAGTTCAGAAGGACAATACTAGCCAGACACTGCCAGTCATGATCATTACCACCCACACTGCACTGTCCACTCTGGGTGGTCATGCCTTCAATTGTCAAATGTATTCCCAGCTAGGGGTGGGCGATATGGCTCTAAAATAATATCACGGTATTTCATGGTATTTTCACGATAACGATACTTTTGGCGATACACTAAATTAGAAAAAATATTTAGAATTTTATTACTGCATGCAATATGATATGGCTAACTGAGATATAAAAAAAAAATAATGTTATCAGATTTGTAACAGAAGTCAATGATCCAGAACGTCATGATACTAATAATAATGCACTCCATATATCTCGATATATCCAGGATTAAAGTAAAATAAATGATACTGGGCCGATATAATCTGTCTCTAGTAGATATATAATGGGAAATCAGAACCGTGTGACTTTGTCTTTTGTTAAAAACAACAAATTTTACAACAAAAAGTTGTACCCTGATGTGATAATTAGGGGTGGGTAATATGGCACGATATTTCAGGGTATAATATCGTTCACGATATTAAAAATTTTTGGCGATATTATCACGTACAATACGATATGGCACACCCCTATTCCCAGCTCACATGTGACTCTGTGGATTGCTAAATATACCGGCACAAATTCGGATTCATATGGTACTCACCATCAGGCCTTAATCAAACTCTGACACTTCACATCTCCTTGTCATGAGCATGCTGGCCATTATTCAACCTCAGTCACAACTGATACGGAGGAGGGCATACTAAAGCACCAAAATGTTCCACCTGAAATGTTCCACACTTCCATGGTCAGTTTACATACTGCAATCCCATGACTTGTCTGCCATGTCTGTGCATATTACTGGTTTTATTAATAACTCCAAAGTTACAGCCATAAATGTATGTATGTAGGTATCTAAATACCCTCCTGTGTTAATTATTAGAATCAGTCCACTGATAGGACAGGAGCTATTAATTTGATTGGACTGGTAATTATGCATGCTGCTTCAGAGCAGAATACTGCAGATCCTGCTGCTGCTGCTACTGTTGCTATGAGCTTCTAAACCCACTGGATTTGCAAGTGCAGCATATTGTCACCTTGAAAGCATGCACTACCCCTGACACAATGCAGTCAATCAAAAAGGCCAGCAGGCAGGTTAGGAAGAAGGACGGACAAGGAGAAGGAAGCTGTGAATTAGCATACACAGTATGTGTGTGTGTGTGTGTATATATATATATATATAAATGTGTGTGTCACACTGCCAACAGAAACCTTTTCTATAGAATGCGCAAACCAGAGGCCAGAAGTGATGTTTGTTCTTTATGTGAGCAAAACGCACCATTGAGGTGAAGTAAAGGGGGTCAGAAGAGAAAGTAGTCCAAGTTAGGGGGTCAGTCTGCACAAGCTTTGTTTCTAATGGAGATGGCTGGTGCGTGTGTGTGTGTGTGTGTGTGGTGTGTTTGAGAGCGCCTGTTCTGGCTTTGTGATATCTGGTAGTATAACAGATGGCTGGCACTAACAGTGATAATCCCATGACTCTGTCACCAGCATGGAAGAGCACTATGAATCTTTCCTCTCGTGTGAACACACACACACATACACACAGTTGATGTTCGGTAATAATTAAGGAGGCATCAGATGGAATATAGTGTCTGTGCAGAAAGTCAATACCGGTAATCAAAAAAAGTACACTACATTTCCAAATGTTTGTGGACATTTAGCACCTTGAAGTTGCAGCTAGCTGATTGCTAATGCAGACATGCAAATTCACGCAAACACATATTTTCTAGTCTATAAATAAAAGTACTGCCAAAAAAATAAGACTCATTGTATCAACTTGATAAAGAAGAACCTACTGGCACGATGCCGAATTAATACTGATCTATGGAGCAGCAGAACTGTGGATTCTCTGGAATGACTGTCAAATGTCTGTGCTTCATTCAGTACTTTTAATGTTACTTTTAAGGTTAATGTTAAGACAGGGTGTTGATCACCCAACATCCTGACCTCAGTAACGCTCTTGTTGCTGAATCAAAACAAATCTTGGCAGCAATGGTCCAAATTATAGTAGAAATGTCTCAGTAGTTAGAAAAAACAGTCACTCAAACAAAAAAAAAAAAAAACAGGATCAATTAGATTTTGGAATTAACAATATATGAGCATGTGTCTCAATACCTCTCCTCTGTCCATATACATCTCTGGAAAAAAAATAAGATTACCAAAAAAAAAATCTGAAATAACCAAAAGCAGTGTGTAAGACTGATGGAGGAATAAAAACTGATGCATAAAAACTGTGATTAAAAACTGGGTTATTGCACCAAATATTGATTTCTAAACTTGTTTTCTTTGCATAATTTAAGGTCGGAAAGCTCTGCATTTTTGTTATTTCAGCCATTTCTTATGTTCTGCTAATAAATGCTATAAATAACAATATTTTTATTTGGAATTTGGGAGAAATATTGTCCAAAGTGTATAGCATAAAACAACAATGTTACTTAAAAAAAAAACAACAAAAAAAAAAAACAATTTTAATCAAACATATACCAATAAATAGCTAAATCAGAGAAACTGATTCAGAAACTGAAGTGGTCTCGTGTTGTTTCCAGAGCTGTATATTTTACAGTTTAAATAAACTATAAAAAAAATTAAAAAGTTGTTGCACCTACTCGGTCAAGCAATTATCTAAGTCAGCAATCATGTGACAGCAACTCATGAAGATTACTTCTCTGTACAATTGTGGTAAGTTAAAAAAAAACACATCAAACCTTGAGTCAGACAGATTACGTCTGCAAAAGGAGACATTGGTGAGCACAGGATTACCAAAAAACGGACACTTGAAGACTGGGAAAAACATAGCCTGATCTGATAAATCTGGATTTTCACTAGGAGACACAGATGGCAGGGTCAGATTTTGGCACCAACAACATGAATCCATGGACTCAACCTGCCTTGTGTCAACAGTACAAGCTGGTAGAGGTGAAGTAATGGTTTCTCAGACAGAGAAACACACAGAGGCTTTAGTGTCGTCGCTACACCACACAAACCGTTCCATCAAAAAGAGAGAAAGAGCAAGCGTGATAGAATAGACTCCTTTCCTGTGTTCTTTGCATGGATTCAATTAACTCACTATTAATCTTAAATGCCAACATTTGCTTTTTTAAAGCACCACACACACACACACACACGTATACACACACATGCGCACAGACAATCAACCTTTCTACCTAAGAACTGCTGTCACTCTGCAAAACACATCCTGCTCTCGGTCACATGCAGGCCAGTGTGACTAGGAGTGGCCTGCTGTAGAGCAGAGCTGTGAAAGAGCAGGACGCTCAGGATGAAAGAGAGAAACAGAGGAGTTAAAGCAGTCTTCCTCCGCTTTCCTACTGCCATAACGTCTGCCATCAGGATCAAACAGCAGCTCATCAGCTCCTTACACTGCCCAGGTCACTCAGCCAGATGAGGGTGGAGAGATGAAAAGAGGTAAACAAAAGGAAAAGGCAGAAAAGGCTGAGGAGTGATCTTTTTACAGGAAACAGAGCCTCCAAGGCTGTTTAAACACAAAGAGCTGAGCTCCTCTCTCCAACAGGGCCAGAACACCTGCACTCTGTCTCTCACATAAAGCTTCTAAATATTACTACTTAATGTGTAACATTTAACTGCTATAAGTTTAAAAAATAAATATGATGCTTTTGTTCTAAAACAATTGAACCACGGTTTTGGTCAGATGGTTTGAAACCATTAGAGGACTTTCAGACCAACTGAAGCAAGAAGCAGACTTATGTTATTTATTAAACAATAGATAAAGAACCGTGGGTTGTGCCAAAAACAAGCTAGCAGTCATGTGCACAAAGTTATCCAGCAGTAATAATTATAATAAGAATAAGAAGAAGAAGAATAAGAAGAAAAAACAAAATCAGAATAAAAAGGAAAAATGGAAAAGGAAAAAACTGTAAAAGTAAAGTAAAATTAACAATTAGGATAAGACAATAGAAAATAACAAAATAATGAAAAATAAAAGTAGTAAAACTGTAAAAAGAACAAATAAAATAATAAAATAAAATAAGTAAAATTACAAAACGTTGTGACTGTGATGTATTAAAAAAAATCAAAATAAAAGGATAACAAAAAAAACAAAACAAAAAAAAAAAAAAAAAATATATATATATATATATATATATATATATATATATATATATATATATATATATATATATATATATATATATAAAAATGTAAATCAATACATATATTGATGTATAATAATACAAATGGCTAAGTTATTAAAACGAAGTTTATAAAAATATGTCTTCAGCTGCTTTTTGTAACTGTTTACTGGTGATCTCATTCTCAACTGGTAAGCGGTTCCATTTTTTTTGAGCATAAAAACACAACAGGTCTGGGCACAACAGGTCACGCTAATAATCACGGTACATACTGTACATAACATTAGATTAACCATTATTAATTATTAACAATAATAAATAAAAGGATTACGGGTAATATCATATGGTCATTCTGCTGCGTGATGCACATGTACTTAGTCCTATTCCAGCAGAAAATTCAAAACTGGTGCAACAACTAAAAAAGGCAACTTCAGAATTTTAGCTAAAATTGATGAAACTGATGAAGCTGATGTAAAATAATGATGTGTGACAAAAAATACCAACAATGTTATATTGTACATACATACATACATCACCTATACCTGTGGTATTTTAACAAGTACTGGAGAAAGAACACATGCAACTGAAGTATACACACACACACACTTTCCACTGTGGCTGAAAGAGCGGTCAACAGCTCTGGCGAATCAGTGCGAGATCTAAAGGAAGTTCCACCTTGAAACACGGCAGCTCAAATTGATTTGTAAAGATTGTAAAGTCTGAGAAATGTTCTGCAGCTGGTTTCAGTGAAACGGTCACTTCCTTAATTTCTTCCACATTGCCTTCACAACATCAGAAGCTCAGCATGCAATCTCCTTTAATTCACTGTAAACACACTCCAACAAGAAGAACCGTCACAAAAATCCACAACCTTTCTTAAACGGTGTTATTACTGTACAGCTTAGCACAGATCCTGACTGATGTACTGATGGCCTATCAGGCTGGTGGTGGAACAGGAGGAGCATTTCCACCCCTCTCCATCTTTCTTTACAAGGGCGACTCACACACTGCACTTAAGGTAGTCACTCCATCGTAACCCTTTGATGGGGTGTGTATATCTCTTTGAGTAAGAGCTTCATGTACCCTGCAAGTAATTTGGTGTGCAAAAGCACGCATGTGTGTGTGTGTGTGTGTTTGACTGGTGTGATGAATGGCATTAACTGAAGGAGAATAAGGAACGTACCCGTACTGCATTCACAGTGTGCAGGAACCGACACGTGCCTTGATCAGAAAGCACAATTCTGCATGTTCATTAACACTCAAGCACACCTACACACACATATATACACACACAGGCGCATGTAGGACATCACCAGCACATTCCACACACAGGCAGGTAAGAGAAAATGTGCATTTAAAAAAAGAAAGTAAAGCAGAGAGAACAAAGAAACAACGACCGGCACAGAGATGAAAGGCAAGAGACGATGAGGAAAAAAAAAAGAAAACATGCTACAGACTTGATTGTCTGTAAATGTCACCCTAGTTTCTTTCATTACACACATCTAGTTTTACCAATTAAAGCTGATTTATCCAACTATGTGTGGGCGACATGGAAAAAAAACATGAATAAATTATATATATATATATATATATATATATATATATATATATATATATATATATATATATATATATATATAATTAATTTATGATATAATAACTATAATAACATTTGTCAAAATTGAAAATGTCAGATTTAGTTTTTCTTTGCTGAGCTCCATATGAGGAAAATGATTGGATTTGGGCCAGTTTTACCTGAGTAAACGTAGTCATAATTTTGTCGTCACGTTTTAAACAGTGGTGCAAGAGAAAATTCTGAGAAGACAAACTTGCTGTGCTATTGTCTTTTTCTTTTATTTGATAATGTACTTAAAAAGGCAGCCAACAAAACCATTGCCAATTTACCTCTGGTCACTTTATACTGCATGTCTTAAAGCTCCACTAGGTAGGATTGAGATTTTGTGCTCGTGGGCTCCCCCTACAGTTTCAGTAAATGTTTCAGGCGGATTAGTTTCTCTTTCTTGTTTTCTGGCTTTCACAGACATATTCGGTTTCTTTCCAGCTTCTGCCAGAGTGTCTGTATGTTAGTTTGTAAAGAATGAACCAGTAGTCCTTGTAGAACTGTTACAACTAAAGGTCGGAAAGCAGGTCGCAGTTCTCGCGAGCGTTGGTCGCGGCCGCCTCGGAAAACTTACAGAGTCTGGTTTGAGCTCAGAGGAGCTCCAGCACAGACAAGAGAGAACCGCTATTCCTCCTATTACACCTCAATGAAGCGCTGCAGTGAGTTTCAAGTTGTAATTTTACTTCTTTAAAAAGATCAAAAATCAAGGAAATCCTACCTAGTGGGGCTTTAAGTATCAGGATTATATGAACTAAAAACACTATCCAATATCGCAGAAAGAGTTTATTATTGATTTTGTTTAGCTCTTGGATTCCAGTTTTGTGTTAGTCATGGGTTTTACATTTGTGATTTAATTTCAGACTCTGAATTGGTTTAAATTACGACCAAAACCCAATTTCCTATCAGTATGTTACATGCACCTTCATTCAAGTTAATATACTTGTGTATCAAATACATAGCTGCCATGAAATAAGTTGAAATACGTACTTGTTAAGAGACAATAACACGTTTCTGCTGTAAATAACACAAGAGCTCATCTCTCCCTTCTTGTTTACCGCTAAATGGTTCCTGAAATCGCTTTTCTGCCTTCAGCAACATCGCTGTGATTATCTACTGCTGATAAACACAATATGAAGATGTAATATCCACGTAAAGGCCATGAAACAGGAGCACAAACACTCAATTTCATTTTAATCAAAAGCAGAGAACAGAATAATACAGCACACCCACCCGTGCAGCGGCGCAACTGAGCTGGAGTCACTCTGCACTAATAAACTCCACAGTTCAGCGTGCCAGGGTTCGGTAATATTGTTCTAAAGATCATGATGGTAATTAGTCTGCAGCAGCAGCAGCAGCTAGAAACAGTGCTGAACACGGCTTATTTATTTAGAAATGAGATGATCTTCCATGTTCATGCCTGTTGGGGTGGCTGTTGCTGAAATGATTAGCATTTTAGCTATGCTTCAGAACAAGTCTGCAGAACGGCTGTCACACTAAAATAAAGAGAGATGTATGAATACTGTTCAATTGTTGGGAGGGAGTGGGGTGCAGAAACAGGAACAGAGAAGAGAGGAAAGAGACAGATAAACAGGGAGGGAAAGAGAGTAGAGAGAGAGAAAAAGAGAAAGCAGACCTCCACCAGCAGTCTAACGGGGGGCTTCCAGGGTTGATATGCATAATGTAGATGACATGCATTTGAAAGGGAAGACAAAAAGAGAAGAGACTGCTGGAACAATGAGGGGTTTTGAAGAGCATCTGCCTGCAAGCGTGCCCCAAATCTCCACTGTAATCCTGAGCGCATATGCCACATGGGGACGCATGACAAACAAGAATATAAACTCAGTATTAATAGCATTTCTGACGCTGGTAAAGAGGTAAAAAGCTGTACCATTGAGAGTTTTTTTTTATTTAAATGTTTCTATCTCAAAAATATGTAAAGAAATTAAAACATTATACAGGTCATATACAGGACAAACTGCATTATCCACTGTGGGTGGTAATGCCTTTTATAACATATTCCTTGTACACACATGATACTGTGGATCGAAGAACAACAAATCATTCTCCAAAATGAAATGCCCCACCCATCTGGCACCTATTGTAAGGCCTTACTCAAACTCTGATAATTCACACGACATCTTGTCAAAAACTGGCTGGCCACTAGGGGTGTCACGATTCTCTAAATCCTCGATTCGATTTTATTTCCGATTTTAGGGTCACGATTCGATTCTCGATTTTACAGCAGAGAGGCCTATGCCAGTTTTAGATTAGTCTATGGTCACTCATTGGTTTGATTCATCAAATTTACAATGTCTTATTTCAAAAGGTGGGCTTGATATAAGTGATGCAAAGTGATACAAGTGATCTAATACACCAAATTAGGTACTAATGGTCAAATTTAAATAATTTAATTAAGATATATATGTAATGCCATCTAGTGGCTTTTTTGGTAGCAGCAGTGTGCACTATTAAAACAGCAATGTGCAACATAGCAAAATGAATAATAAAAAAAAATACAGGAACAGTCATGAACAAAAAAATTAAACAATTAGAGCCTTAACAACCTGAACTCTATCCTACTATAACAGTTAAACATGAAAAATAAGACTTTGAGACTTTTTCGTTCCCTGAGAATGACAAGATTTTTTCTTTAACAAAGATATATTATTAACTTTATCTGAGAGAAAGATGCTTCTTAAGGTACCAAAACTATTAACATATTTGAGGCTAGACAAAACAACTGTTATTTTTATATTTTCAAGTTTTTCTGTAAGAAGATGAGAATGTCCTCATTCTCTGGAGAAAGGGCTGCTCTTTCAGCAGTCACAATGCCCGCGGCGTCGGCTACAGTGTGCTGCGCCATTTGCGTAGCGCACTTGCGTAGCTTAGAGGGAGGGATCGTCGATCCTCTTTTTGAGGCTCGAGACCATGACATAATTTTGATCGATTTCGATGAAATATTGAAATCGTGACACCCCTACTGGCCAGTGTTTAACTTTACACTCAAGATAACACCATTAAAATTGTAATAAACTTTCAATAGAAGTCACTGTAAAAAAAAAAAAAGGTTAAAAATTCAAAATTCTAAAACTTTTGAGCATTTCTATTGGTCCATTCATTGTGGCAACAGACGACATTTTGACACAAAGCCAGGTTCGCTGCCATATTTATGTCACTTCAAAAAGTGAAAAACTACCAAAGTGGATATACAAGAATTGTTCCCGGCAGCAAAGATATGAAGGTTATTCCTATTCTTTAGAGTGGTGAAAAACAGTTCACCCCTGGGGCTTTCTTTCTTCTCTAATTCACACTCTTAACCACCGCAATGTCATCTTCCCTAGAAATCGCTCATTAAACTGGAGGACGAGAGAGAGAGTGAGAGAATGAGTGAGTGAGTGAGTGAGTATCGGCATACATTAAAGTATCTCATTTAATCACAACATTGACTCTGTTCTATAACCTGGAGGAAGTTTCTAAATTCAAGTCTATCTAAAATCTGCATTAAATAATACAGTACTCCTGATGTTCTTTTCTATTCCAAATGTCAAATGTTTATATTAAACTGTGAACTCTAATCTAGTTAAACTGATTTTGTTCTGTTTCACTCTTCAATCTAAAGAACACCAGAACCTCACAGACAGCAAGGTCTTTACACAATTCCTTGTTATTAAGCCCAGTAAAAACACTGGACCGGAGAGCTCATGCATCCACAGCAGAAGCTCAATAGAGTCTGCAGGTCGTAGAGCTTTTCCCCGGCTCGCTCCCTCAGCCTTTTGTTGACCCGGGCACAGGTCTAAATGGGTAATTAACATCCCATTCAATAAGATGCACCCTCATTTGCATTAAAGCTTCCATTTCCAGTTCAGATTAAAGCCTTACGCTGATTTAGAGAAGTATGTGAAGGACACAAAAGTTGCAGGGAGTTTCTCAAGGAGAGAACACCACAACTAGGCTGATGTAGCCTCGTATTAACACAGAGCAGAGGACAAGGAGAGAGAAAATAAAATGTGAAACAGTAGATAAAATAAAAAGGACAGAAGAAGAATTCAGCAATGTGTTAAATACTGAAAATGCCTTGGTGATGTCGGGTCTAGTCTGGGTCTTGACACAGAAACAAAACACCCACTTAAAAACAGATGGAAGATAAAAAAAATAAAAAAAATTGGAAAAAACAATAACTTGAGAATTTTACACTTGGATCTCAATCAATAGAACCGATTATTGACCCATGGTCCAGATCATTAACACTGCCATTTTGTTAAAAATGTTGCAGCAAAAAATTTTATTGAATTGTCTGAAAAATGAGCTGGATAAAAAAGGCAATTTGCCAAGACATTCTAGGGCAAACCCCAGCAACAAAGACATGACATATAGCCTGGAGGGCAAAACAGAGACTATCTCTTTATAAATAGAGAGCCTGAATAGAGGTAATCCAGTATGAACAAGAAGAATTTTTTAGTTTAAAAAAATAAATAAATAAAATAAAAAAGGATCTGTGTCAAACCACCTTTAGTATTTGAGCACTGATGTCGCAAAGCAGCTTTAAGGAAATCTGGTAGCTTTACACTGTGATTGTGAGACAGCAATTCAGAGAGAGAAAGAGAGAGAGAAAGTGCAAGTGAGAGAAAAGCTACATTCACACAGCAGATAACTGTAGCTTAAATCCACATGGCAGAGGTGTGTTGTGTGGCTGTGTAAACAAGCAAACATGCACTTGAATTTTATATTTTTATATTTTTCCCCCGATATGGGTAACTTCAATATGTGGTATTAAAATCAGATACACATTCAATTTGCGGCAATACAAAGGACCAGAGCAAAATGAATTCAACTTTTTTGTCAGTAAAAAAAAAAAAAAAAACAGCTAGAAGATGAGAAAGAGACTGTGAGTAGAAGGGAAAACAGAGGGTAGCACAGTGATTTAAGGAATTCAGTGGTGGAAAAATGAGGTAACAAAGCCCTGAAATATTTGGGTTAATGTTTTTGTTCCAGTATTATTAGAAGGCCAATGTCTGCAGCAACACAGTGTTCCCAATGAATTGTCTGAACGCAGCTACAGATCACGGCTGCATTTTAAAGGAAAATAAAAACTAACATGCTGTATGTGTCCAAATGTGTCCAAAAGCCAGAAACCCTTCAAAGCTCTTGAGATTCTGAGAAGAATTAAGTGAAACTGAATGTAAAATGATGTTCATACAGATGTCAGATGGATCACATTAAAAAGATTGTGTGAACAGCATAAACAAAATATTGGATTTGGTCAGAAAATCTGATTTGGGCCACTTTTCTGTTTGAACTTAAAAAGATAGCAAATAATGAAGAGAAAGAAAGAAAAAAACAAAGCAAGATAATAAGTGAGAACACACACGAGAGCGTGCAAGAGACCTTGAGTGCACTGTGTGTCACATAATGGGGTCAATTGGCTAAAAGTGGGGTTGCACTGAAATGTGGGCCTCTTTTTTGCTGTTTTTTTTGTTACATTGACTTCTATTGAAGGTTAAGAAATAATTTATCTTCCTTAAATGGACATATAATAAATAGTAGACTTTTCACACACTCAGGGTCACTTAAGCAGTCAATAGTTAGACTAGAATATCTCCAAAGCAAATTAGAAAAAAGGTAGATAAAAAGTTTGTGAGCGCCCCTGTGTCCAATAATAAGACAAAGCATTATTGCTGTTTAAAATATATTGCAAAAAACAGCTAGATGGAAATGCATCTAATGAATACATCCAATACCAGTTTAAAAACTGTCCTATACATTATATATATATATATATATATATATATATATATATATATATATATATATATATATATATATATATATATATATATATTCACATACATACATATACATACACACTGTTTAACCATTATTCGCAGAATCTGATATTATTCAGATATCACCATACACTGCTTGGAGTTATTTTCTCAAATGCTTCTCAGAGTTCTTCTACCTCACCAGTGTGATCACGCTTTGTTTTCTCAGACAAAGCTAAGCTAAAATTAAACCTTAAGACAGGGGTTACACTTAACTGCTGTACTGGTGCCCTCCCCAATTACTTGATGGAATAGGTTAATTTAGTCCAAAATAACTCATTTACATATATTATGATATCTGTCAAATAATACATTGAAAAGTTTTCAATATATTTTTTTCATCCCAAGAAACCATTATGCCTAAATAGTCTTAAAAAAATCTCTACACCTTTACCCACCTTTACAACAATCTATGAATATGCATAACTATGCTAATCATGTCCTCTTGCTATCCCAAGCCTGTCCATTCTTTCACAACAATTATTCTTACTTTGGTATAATGTATAATTTGGTAAGTCATGTTAGCTTTATGCTTTAATAATTTTACAACCAATCACAAACCAACACATTCATAATATAGGATTCAAGAAGAGATAACTATCTATTTAAAGGAAACAGAAAACTACCTGTGGGGGTGGGGGGGTTGGGGGGGAATTTGCTTTGTGGTTGTAAGGGCCTCTGCTTTGTGGCTATCTGTAAGCGACTCGTGAGACCTACCAGTGCTGCATTATTGGATTACACTGAAAGCACACACATGAAAGAGCACATTTGTATGAGCATAAAGGGTCTAACAGTAATGCCGAGATGGGCCGAGGTCAGATGCAGTGATGCACTACAATGATGCCTAATGTAAGTGTCCACATAAATGCGTTCTCTCCATAAATCAGCCGTGTATCCTGTTCTACTACAGCAATTACATTAAAAGCCAAATGCGATCCAAACGTAACCCGCACCCAGAGTTTATTACTGCATTAATAATTAACGGGGCATTATTGTTACAGATCTAATTCAGCAATACAAAGGAATGCTCGCTCCTTCACAGCTATTATACCAGACTCAACTAGGCCAAATCAAAGGCTTGTTTTTCATTACCACCACCCTCCCTTTAGTGTTCTAGCATTTGTTCTACCATTAGTAATGAACAGGATTTTAATTCTGAAGCCGCAAACAGCAGCAATTATCTCAGAGTAATAAAACCCAGTGTAACCTTACATTCCTTTGATTTCCTTAATGTGGGGAATTTGCATTCATAATGAAGTGAACCTGTGCTCCGGAGGATCGCCTGCACACTGAGCAAAACGGAAGGGAAAGAGGTAGCAAAGGAATTTTTCATTTACACTCTGCAAAGTGCTGAAAAACCCAGAAGGGTACACAGCACCGATTTCACAAAACGAGCCACAAGAGAGGGAGGAAAAAAGTGTGTCAAAGAAAAACACAGACAAAAACAACCACGAGGTTCATTATAGTCACCCTTATGACTTAAACAGAGCCCCCTCCCTGTTCCTTTCAAACCAATTACAATGGAATTCACAGAGCACACGACTCCGGCAAGCTGGTCTTTGTGGACTTACATGTGCATAAAATTACAGCTAAATAAATGAAGAAACCAGCTACAGCTAATTCCAATATTCTACACCGTGTTTCGATGTTTCAATTCAACATGCTCTCAATTGGTCACGGAACAAGCCTCGATTCACGAGCGGAGCAGATAGTCTTCAAATCTCATCTCCTTTCTGCTCGCTGTGGAATTGAATTAAAAGAACATGTGTTCTGAAGCTGTTTCTGGGTAAAAGTCACACGGTGAAGTCATTTATATTCAGCTGTGATGACCGAAACAGAGGGTCTCTCATTTGGCCCATCTGCTTTGTATAAGGACCACTAAAATCCACAGGCCAGGTTAAAAGCCCCAGACAGGCCTTTGGGTACGAGCGAGCCAGACGGCAACTTAAAGAGACTGATTACGCTCTAAAACTCTGAGGAAGCAGCACATTCACTCAAATCCAGTCACGTTATATTAAAATTTTAGGCTGATACTGATTATACTAATTTGTAGATACATTAACATTTACCTTGATTAGCATTATGGAAAAATATTAACAATATTTGTCTAGGGTTAAAATAACATACGAATTTAATTCACTAGTGTCATGTAAAACATTTAGCTTCGTCATACTAGAAAAAACTAAATTGGTTTGATATATTAGTAAATTAAAATAATATTAATAAAAACAATTTAAAAATATTTAAATTAAGAAATTAATTTATTTAAAATAAAAACAAGAATAAAATAATTAAATATTTAAAATAACACATGTTAAAAAACAAATATTTAAATAAAAAATAAATGTTATATTATATTTTTTTAAATCTGCTAAAGAAATCCCTAACAGTGGATTCCAAAGTCTCGAAAAACAGTGGAGAATTTGAATATAAAAATCTGTAAATTAGAAACTGTTAAAAAACTTAAATATATGTAATCATTTGTTCTAAATTCTGGAAAAAAAAGAAAAAACAAAACGTTTGCACCCACAAATAATAAATCATATAGTCTATAGGCAATTATAAGCAAAAAATGTTGCAGTATGATTCTAAAAAACATATCCCAGATCTCATGATATATGCTAGACTCTAGATGTAGATTTCTAGATGTAGGTCAGGAGATCTGTGTGAGGAACAGAAATGTCAGCTTGAAATAAAAATTAAAGCTACCCTCCAAGACTTTGACACTCCAAAGTTTCTTCTAATAGTTAATGAATGGGGCATTCCTGGCAGCTTACTAAAAATAGAAAAGTGAAGTCAGTCATGCATGCAATACAGTATTAATCTTTTTATAAAATCCACTGTTAACACCTCAGAAAATGTACCTGTACCAGACTAGGGATCAGATGGTGTTGTATCATTAGTATTGTGCATTATGTCCCAAACCAAAGGAGTGTCTCAGTCATATCAGCAGTTTTTAAACCACACTGACCAGCTGCATATTTCAGTAAAAATACACAATTTACCCAGCCTAACTGGACTTATATTTTTCCGATGCATCTGAAAAATGCACTGTGACTACACTGTGATTAACTGTATTGAGAAAATGACTTCACGTATTGTCATTATATCCACACACTGCCTTTGACAAAGGTTAAGTGTAAATCAAACTGAACCTCTAACGCATTTGCAGAAGCGTGAACGCTGCCTTTGGCAATGGCAACTGAAGAATCCAAGGTCAGGACAAGCCCAGTCTTCTCTGAAATAACAGGCCTGTGCCCAGCCTTTATATCTGCTTACATTCATTACACTCCGCCTTTCATTTCTGTGTTTACAGATCACAATCAAATCTCCTCATATCAGTAACAGAGTCATCTCGGACAAAACGCTGATGTAGGTCACCTGCAAAGTGTCAGAACAACATCACCACAGTAAAATCCACACTGCACTCAGGGATTAAACATGAGTCACACAAACATCCAGTTAGAGAGTGTGAGAAAGTGAGTGAGAGATGATAACTGAAAGTAAAAAATTTTGATCATTAGTGCCTTATTCCATTCTTCTTGTCATTTGAGAGGAGCTGAAGAAATGCACTCATTTCATTTATAAATGTTTCTATCATTATTTTCCAGTGTTTTCATATGTATGCGTGCCTAAACAAGGCTTAATAAAATCCTGGGGTTCTAGTTCTTCAACCCTTTTAACCCAAAACATATGAGTCTATTGCTGTTATTCCTATTTTATATAACTTTTATCTATTTTTTATATTTCACAAATCATCCCTAAGCAGTAAAATAACTCAGTAACAGTTGCCAATGCAGTGGGCAGGGCTAAGCTGCTGTTTGATTGGCTAATAAATGTCAGTTCTGTTGGACAATAAGCCTCATAAAACTTAATCTGTGTTAAATGCAAGAATACACAAGAAATAACAAAACAGATGTGTTCCATTGTGATTGACACAGGGTCTGAAAGGGTTAAACAATATATTTGGGGCTTCATAAAACTTAACAAGCATTTGTTTTTATTATTTTCATTCTAGATTTTGGACACTAAATGCAATAAAACAATTTATTATAAATTTAATAGTAAAAGCTATCAAGTTTCAGACATAAGGAATTTAAATGGTTATTATACTAGAGTCTAGTGCCCAGATATATAAGCCTGGACGTAAATGCAGTTTTTAGTCCAAAATTTTGTTTTCACAGGAAGTTAAGGAAACAGTTATTGTAACTGACTGACGAGTGTGAGACACTTCTTAACCTACCTACACGACAGGACTGTCCAGCACTGGAAACTGGACTTAAGGCTCAGATTTAAAGATCTCTGGTCTGCTGTCTAACATTTATTTATGGTTAAAGTATGGTATAAAGAAATGTCTGATACAGGAGCAAAACCTACTTCCCAATGTCCTAAAAATAATTAATTCAAACGTGTTGTAACTTTTTAAAAACACTTTACACTATTTAATGCCCCATGGAATTTTCAGAACTTTTCTGATTTATATGAAAAAGGCACTGTGGGAGAACATTGTGTACTCTCTATGCGCATTGCTGCTATAAGAGGAACATTGAGTCATGATCAGGAAATATGAACAAGAGTCACATTTCATCCAGTCTTTAAAAACACAGGCCTTACGGAACTTGAGGTTATCCTGACAAACGGCTCCTAATTTGCACACTCTACAGGAAGAGTTTCAACTATTGGTTAAACCAAACTAAAAGATCACGCACGGCTGATTCTGCAGACAAAAGCTTTCTTAGTCCAAGCCTTAGGCCTAAAAAAAAAAAATTCTGTAAACTGTAACTTTTTGTAACAAAGATCAAGATGAGCCCAACCAGAATCAGCACATTTTCAGCTGAGGAACTTAATAACCTATTACATTTTAGGGACAGTATCCTAGAGAGAAAGTAAGCATAGTTGTAGACCTTTTTTTCCATTTCAACTAAAATTCCTATTTAAAAGGACATACTGCCCATTAATTAATAATAATACTAACGTAAAGTCACAAACTCCAACTGATCTTATGAAAACATGTTACTAAAACAATAGCAGTAACACAAAATGCTAAAAAATATTTTTTTTCTCCTCCAAAAAATGATCTAATCTGTGACCCAAAAACCATGAATATAAAAGTAGTCAAACCAAGCTGAACTGCTTGAATTTGTGCACCAGGAGTGGCAAGTTATTTAAAAGCAGTGTGTAAGACTGGTGGAGAAAAACCAGCCAAGAGGCATGAAAACTGTGATTCAAAACCAGGGTTATTCAACCAAATATTAATTTCTGAACTCCTGCAAATAAATGCTCTAAATGACAATATTTTTATTAGGAATTTGGGAGAAACGCTGTCTGTAGTTTATAGAATAAAACAACAATATTCCCTGTAAATATCAGCAAGGCCTGGCAAGCATAGATCTTCTTCCACAAGGACTGATAAATACCTCAAAAGAGCAACTAACACACTAAATGATCAGGAATATAAACACACCATCAATACTTTAAATAAACACTCACTGCCAGCTGGATACAGCAAGCTGCAAAAACCTGTGTGTTAAATAAAACTCAACAGCTTTGCAGTTACCTGTGACCACAGAAGCCCTGAGCTTTGCTGTGAGGCATAAAAGCTCATCACACCTAAACATCTGCTGAGCAATCTCTGCTGAACACTCTGCTGCAGGTGCTAAGCTGGGCCCAGTCGTACCTCAGCACCAGCATACGTGCTCTGCTGCTCAGCCAGCTTCAGAACAACGCACCATTTCATTCCACAGTTTGTGCTGAGTGAATGAGAGCTGAGTGAATGTGTTGTGCACACATTGTTAAACTGTAGTAAAAAGCAGCGAGTCCAGTTCAGCAGCAGTTAAAGACAGTAAAAGCAGTTAAGCAGAGAGCAGAAGCTACACAGGGTAGAGGCAGGGTATGGTCAGGCTTAAAACCTCAGCGTGTGTGTGTGTGTGTCTCCCCAACACACTCATATCGTGAAATGGTCGTTACTCACACCTTCCATCTAGCATGGCTCCGCATTCAGCTTGCAAAGCAGTAATGGGTGAACTAACGGCCCTCAAAACACACCTCCATTTCATAACTATTTTTAGTTCAAGAATGAAATGATTACTGTGAAACGAGTGTGGAGGAATTTCATTAATGCAGGTTAATGTGGAAGCTACTGGATTGTACTGTGTTAACACATCTTTTCACACTGCAGTCGTTTAAGCTCCACAGCCCCCGTGGGCAACATCAGTGCAGCAAATAAAGCGCTCCAAACATACACAGCAGTCTTTAAACAAGCACTAAAATGTTCATAAAACCAAATCTACACTTCAAGACAAATCTCTACATGCAACTGAATGCATTCTAAACCAAATCTGACATAATTATGCTGCCTCTATCCCCTTGAACCCCCCTTCTTAAAAAAAAAGCATCTAAAATGGCAACAATTCCCTGAATATGCAGACGATGACAAAACATGATATTCGCAGAGGTGCAGAGAAACACTCCATGCATAATAATGAGTTTCACTAATGAAAATCAGCCTACATAATATTAAACCCACACCTCATCGTCATAGGCCTTTTTTGCATCAAAGCCTGATGGCTGCATTCTTTTCGCTTGAATTTTCATTATTTTGTCCTTGTCTGGTTTTATTGTCAGCAGTATGACTGCAGGTCAATATTTAGAGCATGTTTTTTCTTTCCTTTTTTTTTATTAGTGTGTGAAAGTCCGCTGTGTTGTAGGTTGGTAGGTTGTAAGAAGACGACAATGTACATTATATGTTCAAGTGTTAGGAAGTGAGAAGTACTGCCAGTAAATTAGTACTCTACTGGTACCTATGTTCTCTGGAATTATGGCTAATCACCATTCCACCAAATCCTCACAGCAAAGCCTCCCTGAACTGTACAGATAAAATACTTTTTTAATACAATTGATTTCAGGAAAAACAAACAACAACAAACAATGAATGAGCAGATGTCCCTTACATCGGTCCATAAAGTGTGTATGTGTGAGGTGGCAGAGAGTTATATTAAATCTTAAAATCATTCAACTATGTTAATGGACATTAATGCATAAATATTTAATCATTTAATAGCTTGTATGTGCGGATCATCTCATTTTATTTAAACTGTGTCTTACATGTAACTTAAGTAAAAAAAAAAAAAGCAATAAATAGCCTCTCTATATTTAAAAAAAAAATAATCAAGCAAAAAAATATATTTATTCAAATAAAGTAAGCTGCTATTTAGAAAGTGTGTGATTGATTTAAAACTCTGCTTTTAAACATTTCATAATATGTGATCCACTTGGATACAGAGAAAAAGCTAATTATCTTTTCATACAATTAATTCATTTACTAATCTGTTTTTTTTTTATTTGTGTTTAATATTTTTTGAGGTTTTGGTGGAAAGCAGTTTAACTGATGGTTGTATCTGGATGGAAATACATAAAGACCAACTGTGCTGACAAGAATGCATGGCTACTTAAAATTGCCTAAAATAGTAAAGCTGGTGACTGTAGAACTCCTCTTTAAAAAAAGATCAACATTTTTACAGTGTTTTTCTGTTAGTCACTCTGCATTACGTGAGTTAATAATTGGCACTTTTCATATTTGAATTGGAAAATACACTCTTTCCAAAAAGGTGCTTCAAAATGTCCTTTGAGTGATGACAGACAAGTGAGTTTTGACTGGATAAAGAATGTGAAGAGCCTTTTAAACTGATGACCTTTTACAAAAATGTCCCTCTATGTATTCAAATTGCTTCTTCAATGGCATTACTTAAAGAGCCTTTATTTTCCTAAATCAAGCAGACCTGAAAAAGCACATTGTTCATTCAATTAAAAACAACAATAACAACAACACACTGCTTATTGATTCTTTTTTTTCCTGTTCATTTAAAACAAGCAAACAGTTAATCCCACTGGAATAGGGCATCACTCACTGTCTCAAAACATTTGCTCTACATTTAAATGATGAAACTTCAGTTAATTTACTTCCCAGAAACAGCACGTTTAAGCCATTACAGCTAATCCATTACCCAAATCTTGTTTAACGATCAAGAGAGTTTAGTCAAATTAATTATCTTAATTGTTCCACAGGACAGGACAAACACATGCACCAAACAAACCCTTTAAAGCCCATTAGAGACGGAAAGGATGGGTTTTCTTTCTAGTCTAAGGCAAACACTATTGCGGGAAAAGTGGGAATTCACACAGATTTAAAGGCTCAGATCCCAGATCTGTTAAAGAGATGAACTCTGATCTTGAAGACAAGAAAAAAATGATTCACATTTTAATACAAACAGATTAAATAAAACTGAAATTCTTACACAGCAAATATTGGGAATATGCCTCACACTTCAGTGACATCCAAATCATTTTTCAGTCTTGTATTTTTTTTTTATCACACATTTCAAGAATTTCCCCCCGGGGATCAATAAAGTATCTATCTATCTATCTATCCATCTATCTCATTAGAACAAACAAGTACTAACAGCACCTGTTGGTAGGAGCAGGTCATAGAACACATAACTGCCACTGCCGCACAAAAAAAACTTGGATCTTTAGAATGGTAATGTCACAGGACAGGAAAAGTTTAATTTTCAATAGAAGTTAATAAGATTTAAATGCAGGTAATTGTAAAAATTCAAAAATTTGATGGACAAAAAAGACAACGGTCACGCTTACATTAACTAATTTGAGATGTTTTTAACTGACAGCAGAGATATGCACAAATGCGTATAAACGAGTACGACAAGCATTACAGCACTGTAACAGACGCACACTGATTAATATAATACCACTGAGCTTGTCACACACTGTTTTCTGTAACCCTAGGTACTCTACACTCTAAGCAAAAACGGGAAAATGGTATCTGACTCAACCTTTTGTTCTACAAAGAACAAAAAACAAATATTTGAAAAATGTTTTCCTAAAAGTAAACATTTAAACGCTTTGGCCCCATTTTAAAATAAGTATCTGCATTAACTGCAGAGGTACACATTATCAAATAATCTAATCACAGTGTAAATACTGGTATGCATTGTTACAGATTAATTACAGTTGTACAGCTCATGTAATTACGTGTGTATCCATGTCAGTTAGACACAGCAGAATATTTTAACCAACTTCCTGTAATAAAATCTGAATAATGATATTTAGTATTAAAAAATAATTACATATCAGAAAAGAGCTGTTGGGGAGAAGTATAAATGTATACACAACGTATGCAATTACATTGGCCCTGTTACACACAAGTCAAAACTGATTTTGACATGTGCAATTACATAACCTAAACAACTGTAATAAATCTGTACCAATACATCTTTCACCAGTAGTTACACTGTTACTACATGGATTATTAGTGTGTAACCAATGTTACTCACTGTAGAGTGGGACCAATGCTTCTTTTAAAAAGATGCCATTGTTCTGTTTAGGGCCATTACTATATAATTACCTGTAATATTATATTGGCCCTTTTATCAAATTTTAACAATACAGAAAGAACAACTTTCAGATTCGATTCGCCTACAATTTAAAAGTAAAAAACACAAAATCACATAAAAAGGACATGTAAGGAGATATAAGGTTTTAGTCGGACAGTGACTAAAGAATGCTCAAAGAAACCTTTTTAAAAGGGTGTAGCCAACACCATTTCACACAACACAGTCTCTGTTTCTGAAATAGGAAAATGTTGAATATTGCAAATCTATGTAATATTTTATATAGTTAATTTTAGCCCTACTTCTCTGCTGCATCTTCCTGAACTCAGTACTATTTTTGACCATTATTTATTCTCAAATTCTCTCAAACCCTGAGCACTGTTTCGCACAGTATTTTTAAGTAGTTTTGATTATTACTAATATTTCCAATATTAAATGGCTACTAATGCAAAAATATGAGGCTTTATGTATTTGTTGTTGTTGTTTAGTCATACAAATAGGAAATTCTTTTCTCTTTTATATAATTGTAAATTTTCCACTCCTTATTTAATTTTTTTAGTTAAAATTATATACTAAAAATATAGAAATATTCCTTAACTAATTATTACAGGGAGGATACAAAATTTCTTAATATATAATTCCACAAAAATAACTTTTAAAAACATTTCTTAGATTTAATTAAATAAAAACAATAATAATTTTCCTTAGCCGTCTGACTTTCATCGCCGTTTGGGATTCCTGCTCCTCTGTCTTTACACAAGCATCCGTTCTCTAAGGAGAGAAAAAGGAATTCTGATCCTTTTGCACATTCCTTGTGAACAAAGCATGCGGAGTAATTGATCAAAGGGCGCGGGCAGAATCGGCGCGAGCAGGGGAAGGTCACAGGCCGTCAGCATGGGGGCTGGTGGGGGAAAAAACAGCAGCCGTGCTCCCTGGCTGCCATTTTTCTTCCCTGACAAAGACTCCATCTGCCACTGAGCCATTTGCAGCCTGCAAGTCAGAATATCAATGATTTCCAACCATTCCGCAAGTCTGCCTTCACCTTGGTGTCACCTCTATCACTGCAAGGAAGAGCTGACGGCAGAGATATATTCCGTCTCTCTCCTCCTGTCTGTGTCTCGCTCCGTCTCTCTCTCTTACAGCTAAGTGGCATTTATGCTGCTCCTTGAAAGGGCGGCATTTTTATCAGCTCTGATATTATTGGGGCCATTCCGGATGTGCTGTACTAAGGTAGCTAAATTTGCCCACCAGCTCGAGGAGTAAATTCACTCGAGAGGGCCGGGCGAGGCAGGAGATGAAACGTAGCGTGCAGGTGACGGCAATTCAGAGACAAAGCAGAGCGCTGTCTGTAATCTGGTGAAGAATGACGGCCTGTGTGTTTAAAACATTTCACTCCGCGTGCATGACGTGATCACCGAGTGTTTCGGGGGGCTCGGAGGCCAGAGTCACGGCAGAGGGGAGAGGCTCCTTCTGTCCCGTCCCGAGCAATCAATGGCTTTATTAAGGGAGGAGGCAGGCAGCTGGCCATAACAACCCAACGATACGAAAGAAAATTCAATTTCCCTTCTCACCATCTGCACATAGAGGAAAAAAAAAATGTCTCTGAGCTGTCTTTATCGCTCTACACAAGCTGCCTGTAGCCAACTCCATCACACCATGCTGTAACTAAAATTAACAGAAAATGTGCTTTTTATTTACAATAAAATATAAAACAATGTATAATCTATGAGTAAGCACTTACATTACTGTGCACAAGACATATGGAAAATCCATATGGAAAAGAAAAAAAAAAAAATTATGTTAGATCTGGACTCTGGAGTGGTGCCTATTACAGTCACAGGACTCTGTTACACACTAAATGACAGCCTTGTCCTAAGAACACCGGAAGCTTCTTTTTTTTTTTTAACCGTACAACTAGATATTTTTGGTTATTTGGTTTCTCTTCTGAAAAAGATCCTGTTTACACTTCATGTGTCTAGTATCTGGATTTTCATCCTGATAAGGTTTTAGCGGCATGCATTTACATTTGCTAATGAAATGATTCTACGGTTAGTCTGGCTGATATTAGATGCTTTGTGGGAAGGAATATGTAAAATCCCTTAAATGTGCAAGAACTATTACTGATGTTTCATTTGTTCTGAAAGGGGTTTTCAGGGGTTTTCTTGAAGAGATGGATGTATTTACACTAGCTCAAATGCCACCTCCTAAAGTGATTTTACTGATTACATTTTTTTTCTTACAGTTGTGGGCTGTTTTTCTTCTCATTTTTCATTAACTTTACCATTTCTTATGCAAACTGATCATCTAATCTACAAATATAAACTGTCCAGTGTTTAACTGGTTGTTCTCAATAAAAACGCAGTAAACCCCTTTACAGGCCTTTCCATTACATTACATTACATTTCATTTGGCAGACGCTTTTGTCCAAAGCGACTTACAATAATGAAGTACAAAAGTAATAGGAATTTAGATAACCCATTTTTAGATAGGGCTTAAAGGAGGTCGAAGGGAAATAAAGGGATATAGAAGTGAAGGAGGGGAAGAAGGAAATGGGGTTAGAAGTAGTTAGTGTGTTAGAGGTGTTAGGAGAGTAAGTGCTCTTTGAAGAGCTCTGTATTCAGGAGTCTCTTAAAGATCCCTGTATACAGGCTACAAGTGTAGATGATACAAAACCCTTTTTCTCTGCAGTAAAACAACTTATTTACATTCTGAAAACTTTGAGGGCTTTGAAATCTCTTACAGGTTTGTTTTTTTTGTTTTTTTGAAAAGCTGCCTATTTACGCTCTACATCACTTAATAATTTCAGATCAGTAACAGGAATCAACACAAAATTCTGCAGGTTTGAAATTAGATGTGAAAACTAGCCAACTATAACAAAACCTAAGGTTCGGAGGAGATGAAATGTTTGATTTGTATTCAGGAAAATACTGATTTTAGTTCAGAAAGAGTCAATTTTATGATTCTTATTTATTATTATATTTGTAATTTTTTTAATATAATTTCTATAACAATTACAATAAGGATTTGCAGTAACATGTCAAATCAAACGAGATCCTCAAGAATTAGGCCTAAAATATCAGGCAGAAAATGGACAAAAACTGACGTTTTTACAGTAATGTACATGTTATAATAATTTAATAAGAACCCCAGCATTAATCTTAGTCATCAAAAATACACCAGTTGTATCTTTCAGATTTAAACAATGAAATGAAAATACAAACATTCCGCATATAACATAACAATAAAGGCTACTATTCGTGTTTTAACCACAGAATGTGAACTTGACGTCCTTAAAAATGTACATAGCCCCCTTCAACTGTCCAACTTAATTCTGTCTTCCATACATAATCACCATTCCTGTTAAAACATCTCTGCTCTATGTCTGATCCAGCACCTACATCAGCCCTTTACTGAGCAGGAGGCCTGATTAGCTGTAGTTTATCAGGTATAAATTAGCGGGAGGATGCACAGCTGGCCTGAGCTGGCTTTCATCACCCGGCCGGTAATTAGTGCCCCGAGGCCGGTCGTCATACCTTCAGCCCTGCTTCTAACCAACACGGAACAGTCTTAAAAAAGGACCTGCACCAAACTAATGAGATTAGCCAGAGGAGAGGACTCCTGGGGTAAGGAAAGTCCCTACTGCGTCTCAGAGCCTCAGTTTACACACTCCGCATGTTCCATCACACAGTGGGCAAATTTAGCGGGGCCTTGTGCAGCCTTCCAGTAAACACATGCTTTCAGAGTGTCCAATGTACGTAAACTAGGTTAACTGCGCTTCTTCATCCTAAACAACAACAGCAGCTACACAACACCGTCCTCCAGACTCTCTGTGTACACTGAGCATAGAGACAAGTAACGTGAGCCATAGGATCACTAGAGGCTGCCTAAAAGGGCTCAGGTTCACTGGAGCAGTAGGCCTGAAGGCGCAATGTAGTCAGAGCTGTAATGGAAAGAAAGAGAGAGGAGCAAAAGACAATATTAATCTAAATTAGCGTTGCCCGTCAATAAAAAAAATGGATTAGAATAGCAATGTTAGATGATTTAATCACACTAAATTGAATCACAATTTTCTTTTTAAGATTGAAGCTTTTAATAAATAAAAACAAACGTATTGCAATAATGTAAAAAAGGAATTATATTTCTATTAGTGGTGTCAATCAAATATTCAAATATAACTGCATTAATCACAACAATACACTGTGATTAACCATAATCAAATCTTTTATATAAAAGACTTAAATGCTGGTACATCCCTGCATTTTTAGGAAGAAAACAAAAAGTATTTTTGTAGTGAGATGCAGAAAAAGGGAGTAAAAAGGAAATGAAATAAATTATTAGATTTAATCCATATTTCAGAATAAATAACAAAAGTTATCCACCTTTTAAACTAGGCAGCAATGCTAAATAAAGCAAATACTCATTACAAGGCTCTGTAAAAAGACTAAAATTAGGAGAGGAAGCTTGGGTCAAACCAATCTAAATAGCTGTTTATATTTTATACAGTATTTAAAAATAATGTCTAATAATGTACAATCCCTAAAATAAAAAAAAATTAAAATAAAAAAATAAAAAACATACTCGTTCATTTGAATAAGATGGTGTGAGCAGTATAAAGCCTACCCACCTTCCTCTAATCCACCTGCAAGCTTTGCAACAGACAGTGGTTGCCACAAAAGACCTCAAACGAGATAACATCAAAATAGCCCACCCTCCTCCCCTTCACCACCTGCTTTACAACACTAAACCCCACTCTTCCACACTCACAAAAAAGACAATACAGGAACTTCCAATCTGGGGTTATACAGCTCACCAGCAAAGGGCCACTGTGCCTCCAGGTTTTCATCCAACCAAGCTGGAGCTCCTCATATCACCAATCAGTTGTTTGAAGACCGAAACCAACTGATTACACAAGTGGTTCAGGTGGGCTTCAGTTTGATTGGAATGAAAATCTGCAGCCTGACCAGCCTTTAAGCTTTATAACCGATCATCTCCACTACTGTAAATTCTGCTTTCATTGGAATACACATAAAAATCATTACTACCAATATTATGTGAGTGATATTCAGTACAAATTGCTCAAGTGAAACTTTAGAATCTTGCCTCCAATGTGTGTCATCTAGTATCAACTTAGTACCACCCTAGCAACCACCTGTGATTGATACCATAGCAAATAACTAGCAACCACTTAGGAACACCACGACAACCACCTGGGAACCACCTTAGGATTAACAAGTAACACCAGAGCAGTGAAATATAATACCATAGCTACCACCTAGCAACCACTTGTGACAATCATTAAAGAGCAATGTGTAATTGAGGATAAAAGAATGAATCGTAAAAATAAAAAAACGTGATATACTGTGACAGTTATAATTTACAAAAATCTTTGTGAAATGTGAATGTGAAGCAGTAAAGAATAAGACTAAGAAAGAAGGTGTCACAAATGGATCAGCTTGTGTGTGTGCACGTGCGTCACTGTGCCACTGTACTAACAATACAACCCTCTCTACTCCCCTTTACACAGATATCCCAGTAACCCCAAAGTGCCACTTTATACCAGATGTAGTGTGGTGGTGTTCAGTGTGTTAAAGAGAGAATCTACCACTATCTACACCATGCCTGCTAAAAATGACATCACTGAGGAAAGAGAGAAGAGAGAAGAGGGTGTGAGGAAGGTCTTCCTTTAACTGCTTCCAGTAGAAGCCTGAAGATAGATTTCCTTCCATATCAATTAATCAGCAGAGACAACCCACAACTAACGTGAGCACATTCACACAGAGGATGATGGATAGAGAAACCTGAAACATAGGTGGAGAAAGGTGTAGGTGTGTGTGTGTGTGTGTGTGTGTAAAACAGAAAAGAGGAGACACAGTGTAAGTATAAGGGGGAAAATAAACCATGGAAAAAGAAAGCTGACAGAAAGCTAAGCTGATGCAATCCAGACGGAAATGTGCTCTTGGTAGTTGCCACCTGCTGGTTCTGACCTTCAGGATGTGTTCTGTTCTCTCCGTGCATCCAGGCGGTGTGATGCGTTTGTCATTAAAAGCCTCACGTGTTCGCAACCTAATGAAGCCTCATTCTGATCAGTATCTGAGCCGTCTTGTTATTCCCACACAGGTCTACTTAAGCCAGAGCCTTTAAAATATATACTTGGTTTAAATGGTTTAAAAATTAGAAAAAGTATATAGCAAAATAAAGGATAAAAAGTACCTTTCTTCAAGAAAAAAAAATCAAGACACTGAAAAATACTAAATATAATAATCAAGATTTCCACATCAATCACCATTTTTTTTCTGTCTTTCACAGCCTGCCATCTCTCCTCCCCTTTCTTGTTGAGAGCAAGTGGAAAGCTCCAATATTTACAACCACATCACATTACACCATGCTAGCAATCTGTAACCCAGTCTCAACACACACACACACACACACACACACACACACAGCAGTCTTTCACACCCGGCTGGAGACCTTTGAAGTTGCACCAATAAGTGAAGAAGCACATAAAAACCAGTCCAATGTCTGTGTTCAAGCTTCCAGGGTGTAGGTGTGTATCTGTTTCGGTTTAGCGCTCTAGATATCTGTATCTGTTTTCAGATTTGGATCGGAACTAGACATAGCACAAAACCAGACATATCCAGTATGTCTGCGGTTTATCACGTTCTTTAAGCAGCAATTCATTATTCCTGAATAAAGGTAATCATATGTATACATTAATTTTACAAATATTATTTATTCTATGTATATTCTATTTATTATATATTATTCTAATTTACACTATTACACATAATAATAAACAAATATAAATATAATATAATATTTATTGCAGATCTCATCAGAGATCTGGGCAATTTACTGGTCTATGGAAATATGGCTTTATTTTGGAGCTTAGTAAAGCAGTGTTTAGCAGGCTGTGTGTATTGGCAAGAATCTGGTATTAAGATTTACATCAAGACAGGCTGATATTTCAGTTACAATTAAAGGTTATTAACTGAAATATCAGAGACAAATATGTTCACTCTGAATATATAAATAATATTTCTGAATAGATTTACTTAAAATAAGACATTAAGCTCTATTGACATTGAGTGAGAGGAAAAATAAAACCACAGCATGTTTTAAAAACTGGTGGTCTAGTGCATTTAAAGTGGAACTTAAGGTGGAACAGTGAAATAAAAGAAAAGCTAACGCTAACTTGTCTGCTAAGTAAGAGTGAGATACTATAAAACTACTATAAAATTTTGTTTAACTACTCTAGCAGGCTTCAGTAACTTTGAGTGAGAAACTAAACTCAGTCACTAAGTTTAGTTTCTCTAAAACTACAGCATGTCTTGGAGGTGCTGGCTCTTCAGCTCTGCAGATGGGTGATGCTGACACAGGAAAATAGACAAATTTTAAAGACTGATCTTGGGTTTATATGAATTGATATCAAATCATTTAAATGATTTAAATCGTTTTGAATGGAAGAATTTATTTTTAAACACAACAGAAAATTACCACACTATTTAAAATCGATCTGTGCATGTATTTTCTGAGAATGAAAACAGTATTGCAAAACAAATGGCAGAAACAAGCCTGTTTAGGTCAGGCTACTGGAGCAAAACAATGACTGGATACAGAAGATAATCAGCTCTGTAAACACATTTACTGAGGTGATAAACTACAAACAGGCAGAATCAAGAGAGCAGAACAGAAAGGAAGTTTCTGTAACTTGTTAGGGTGCGGCCACACTGGACACACTCAAACAAGCGCACGGTATCATAGAGTATCTGACGTTCACGTACGGCTAGATTTACAAGTTGCTTCCTACTGATTAAAATGAGAAACACATGCTGTAAAAAAGCAAACCAAAAGAGAAGAGTGGACAGCCTACTTCTATCTGCATTTGTATCAATTTTAAACACAGCATGCATTCATTATGAACCATGCAACTGTATTGTTGGTATGTTTGTATTTATTAATATATCAATATAAAAGCTAATGTATATCTACTCTGTTCATTTACTTATTAAATAATTGCTCAGGTCTACTAAACACAATGTTTAGTAACACAATGCCAAAAGCAAGGCTAAAGGCTAAATGGCTAAAAGGTAACAGTACTTTGGGCTGAGAAAGCACCACTGCAACTATCCACATAGTGAAATGTCATATTGAGCCAATGGAGTGAGCAGATGCTAAGCTAGAATTTAACCCAGCCATTCAGCTACAATCTATTTGGCTGGCTAACTACACATTGCAACAAGAGGGCCAGAGTAGACAGCAACACTCTCTGATATAAATAAAAAAACAACTGCTTATAATAATTTGTTTTGGTTACAAGGCTAATGTATGTTAGTCTAGGCAATGATATGCAACAAGGCTACTGTGTGGACTGCCACAGAGATGTAAACCAGCCAATGACAGCAGAGCTATTTGTCTTTCACAGGCCTATCATTTATATATTAAAAAAAAAAAAAAACTCCACATGATTTGTTAAGGCAAAATAAAATAGTTGAAAAACTATACATCTTTTATACATCTAGAATTAAATTAAAATACTCATTAAATGCATTCTATGGCATATTTACACACCTTGTTTTCACCTCAAAGGTAAATGGAAATTTAGAATTTACAACAAACACACCAGCTTCTAATTTACCAAAATACAAAAATAAACAATGCTGATAAATCTCATTCATTCAGATCAATAATTTAAAGTCACTTCTAAGAAATTCTTTGCTTCTCCTCTGCCAGGAGCTTTACACTACACAAGACTGATTGACCGTCTGGGGCTAAATGTAAGCCACTCAGTCTCTGTAACAGGAACAGAAGAGTCCCTTTAACCTCCCACTGTCTCAGTCTCTGTCTCAGACCAGCCCTGTGTCATTTACCGAGTCAGCCATGCAGGCACAGCTGAAAACTACAATGTGTAAAAGGGAGGTACTTTCACATGCAGCCACCCAATTACTACCTTTAGGCTGACAGTAATTTATTTAAGAGTTAAAAGCTGTCTTCCCTCCTTTTAAAGCACGCAAGCGAAGCAAATAAGAAAAAAAAATAGCCTAACAAAGGCAGAGGTGCCAGAGAAAATTGCCAGGACAAACTGTTTGATTGAGGCTAATGGCAGAGACGCATCAGTTTGCACTTAAATGCTGCAAACGAAATGAATCTACGTTGCGGTGCAGACAGACACAAACAGAGCATCCTCTAACATGCACTGCCTATTTTGAAAGAAATGTAGTAACCTCAAACGACACTCGTCTGTTTCCTGGAAACAGTGCATTGTATTTAATAGCGTGTACTTAAAAGAAGTTGGAATAAATCTCACACACAAACACACACACATAAACAAGCAGAAAACAGCAGGCTCAGTGAACTTACTGACTGACGACAGCTTGACTTCAGTGCAGGGACATTACTGCTCAATCACCTGGAACACACAAAGACACACTGTTATCATAACCATCAGATAATATGGGTGTCATGGTTTTTATTTTCCACCTTTTTATGACTTTCTCATCTGTGGGACTTCCTCACTTGGAACATATTGTTTTAATTTTAGACATAAATATATTAATTATATGAGGTAAATAAATCTGCAAATTATCTTAAATAATTAAAGCTCTGTAGAATGAAAACGCACCCAGGACATCAGCTGATCACATCACATGAACAAATCCAACCGACACACTTATTACACTGCCAACATGTGGAAAGTGCTGTAGCGGTCATATTGTGATTGTGTGTGTGTGTGTGTGTGTGTGTGGCTGGCTGGCTGGCAGGAAGATGGGCAGTAGGACATATACTAGTGCTGTGTGATATGGCGATAAATATTGTGGGGATGATAGAAAAGTGTCTATCGTGCTACTTGCCTTCTATGGTCCCTAACATTTCTACAGTAATTTCATCAATTATTAATGCAAATATATAAAGTAGGCTACGATGAAATGTATTGGCGTGGTCACTTTGCATAAACTCGGTTAATATAAGTGACAAAGTAATCTGCGCAAAAAAAGCTTCATAATGTGTTTTTGCGACATGACGCTGCTTTACGTTATTTGACAGACACTTTTAAAAATGTTAATTGAGTTTATTTTGATAACTCAATTTAATTACCTGTATAATTTTGAATAAAAAAATAGCTACTGCCTCTACCTCATCTGTTTTCATTTGATACATATATATTGCTGAAAACAAAAAACATGCTAAAGGTTGCACAGAGAGCAAGTCTGTACCACGATTAAAAAGCACTTTGAGTTGCGAGAACCTACTGAGAGAATAATTCAGTCTGCTTCCCTGCCTCTCTCCACATCAGTAGGGAAGCGTTATCAGCAGCATCGGCAGCTTGTCCTCGGACTGCTGTGATCTGCGCGCCAGTTGCTTTCCTTTATTTTCCATAAACACAGATCAGCCTTGCTCTGCTCCTACACTACAGGTGTATTTATAACACTGCTGTGAGAAACTAATACACCTTATTTACACACATATACCACACCACACACTTCTACACAAATAAGACCAGGTTTAGACCTGATCACTTCATGCATCTTCATTAGCATTACTTGTATGTGCTTCAGTCACATAAAAAGGTGTAAAAACACTTTGGACACATTTAAAACATTTAATTTTATTAAGAACAGATCGGATCACTTAAAAAACAAACAAAAATAATTAATAAATAAATAAAAACACTTCAAGAGGTGATCTGAGATGCACCTAAGCCACGTGTTATACCAGGGTAATCACATTTATCTCTCCAAGACACACTGTCTGAACAACAAAAACAATTGAAGTACAAGTGAAACCGCCAGTAATAATGGCTGCACAAAGAGCAAAATTGAATATTTATTCCCACTATGCTCATCATTACAATTACAGTATTGAATATTGTACAACATATGGGACCGCAATCATTTTTGGCTGACCCCAGTATTGGCCATTAGATTTTTATTAGTAAGGTCTGTCTACTTTATGTATGTTTTATTTATTTAGGATATTTGAAAATGTTTTATTCCAATTCTTATGACTAAACATTTTTTTTGTACCTTTATATTATCATACAATTCACTTAAAATTACTAGTTTTTTACAAATAGTTATTGTGCAATATATTTTGCAAACAAAAACAAACAGAATAGCTCACACACAGCATTGAGATTTCAGTCTAACTAACCAGAGTATTTGACCACCATGTGGTTACAATTATATCAGGATACGCTCCATATACTATTCACAAGAAGTGACCAGATATATAAGCATGGTCTAATTATTGTATATTATATATAGACATCTTACAGCACAGCCCAATAAGAGCTACTGCCACGGCTCTCTTTAGATCTTCAGATCAACTGATTGTAAACGAAATGAGTGAATGAAACCTGACAAGGCTGTCAGGAGAACAAACACACATCTGCTTACACAGAACAGCAGCAGCGGTGGAGTTACAGAACATTTCCTACAAACTCAGGGAGTCGAACAGAGGAGGTTCCGTTATTAAAAATCATCTATCATCAAGCTCAAGTTGGTCCCGAAACTGAATACTTTAGACTTCAGTGTCTTTCCAGCATTTCGAGCCCACATTTCAGACTGCAGGAGAGTGAATGGAATGTTTATGGAACCTGAACTGTAACTAATGTCTCAGGGTCGTACATTATTTTCCGTGAACCTGCCCTGAACCTCTTACAGAAGAGCTACAAGGACTGAATAGAACATGCAAAGTGTTATACTACCAGCGTGGTGGAAAAATACAAAACGGGAGAATCAATCTGCAGCAGTCAGATTCCCTCAAGTCCAAACAGAGACCTAGAGACATGCTGTACCTTTATTTAAACAATCATCAACCAGCAAAGATAAAAGTTCCCTTATTCTGCTGACTGTGGTTTTACACTGAGGGCTTGATGTTTCTCAGCTGGAGCCAAACACTCATCCTTCACAGCTCAGACAATAACAGTGATGCATGAGAGAGAGAGAGAGCGAGACAAAGTTTAAGAGAAAAAATAACAATGATATGGTGAAAAACTAGAGAGCGAAAGAGTCAGAGTAAAGAAAAAGAGAGAGAGAAGACAAGAAAGTGCAATTGATGGAGACAAAGGAAAAAAAGGAGACACAGTGAGCACAAGAAAAAAAATTGAGAGACAATGGAAGAGAAAAGAAAGAGAAATTAGAGACACAGACAGCATAAATTAAAAAGAGAGAAGAGAACCGAAGAGTGAGAGAAAATTAAAAAGCATGTAAAAGTATGAGCAAAAGAGACAGTGTGGGAGAAAAGACACACAGCATGAGAAAAAGAGAAAAAGAGTGAGCATGCGAGAGAGAAGAGAGACAGACAGTGGAAGAGAAAAAGACAAGAGAAGAAAGAAAGAAAAACTATACCAAAAAGCATGAGAAAGAAAGAGCACGAATGAAAGAGACAGCATGTTAAAGAAAAGCATAAGAAAAGAGACAGCCCAAGAAAAGTCTGTGTAAGTAAGAAAAAAGAATAGCATGAAAGAGAGAGTGAGAAAAAGCAAGAGAGCAAAGCAGGCGAGGAGGAAGAGAGAGGAAAAACAAATAGAAAAAGACAAAAAAAATAACATATTCCATATGTTCTTCATAAACAATGACATTTACAAAATCATCAACAGCTGAAAACACAAACCAGCAAAAACACTCCAGCAAAATTCTTCCCATCAATCCTACAGCGTCAAACCTCAATCCTTCCACATGTGCTGACATACATGACTGAGTGTACAGCTGAGCACTGCGCAAAGAGCACTTCACTCAGACTAAAAACAAGAGAGACACACAGAGAGAGAACGAGATAAAAGAGACAGTACAGAGAGAGAGAGAGAGAGAAAAGAAAGACAGTGCAGAGAAAGATAGAGAGGGCAGAAAGAGAGAGAGAGACAGAGAGGAAGAAAGAGAGAAAAAAAAGAATACGCAGAGAGAGAGAGAGAGAGAGAGAGAGAGAGAGAGAGAGAGAGAGAGAGAGAGAGAGAGAGAGAGAGAGAGAGAGAGAGAGAGAGAGAGAGAGAGAGAGAGAGAGAGAGAGAGAGAGAGAGAGAGAGAGAGAGCGGGTCTTTTACAAATAGGTATTTGAACATCACACACAAAAGAAACCACAAAACCAGCGGATCTTCTGCAGACAGGGATTTAGGGCTGGGTGATAATACCAGTCCTGTAAGAACACCCTGCTATCCAGTAACTAATATTAGAGACAAAGAAGAGAAGGTTTTCAGAGAGAACAACTTTAAACCAAATGTACAATTCTAAATAAAACCTAATTAATTCATGTTTGCAATAAATAAATGCACTGGAAAATACATATGACCAATCTTGTTTATGTAGCTAAACTGTACAACTAAATTTCATTTAATAACAAACAAAAACATCCTCAGCAAAATGATGAAATTATACAGTAGAAAATATAAAAACAACAGACTCCACAGGTTGAAATTTAAGCGCAAGAGAGAAAAGGAGAAAGTCCAGCATGAAAGGACAAGCGAGTACAGGACGCTAATGTGATTAAAAAGGCATCAAGGTTTCAGTGGGAGAAAAGGTCAAATCTTACATAGCTGATAACACAGTGCTTATGACGTTTTGTGTCTTTGACACAAAGGAAAAAGAAAGGTTCTATTTAGACTATGTAGTAGAGATTTATACAAATACTGGAAACATTTTTGTATTTGAAAAACAATTTAACTAGGCAAAAAAATTAAATAAAATTAAGCTTTTAATGGTTCTTTTTTCTTCTCTAATTTTATGCTATTATGCGATTTTCACCCAAACCTGCAAGGCAAATTACCCAATTCGTGTTTATATAAAACACCCCCTATCACTAGTAATGCCCTCAACACTAGGAGGATGAATGCAACACCACAGGACAGGCAGCATGCTCAGAGGAAAGCTCAGATCCAGGATTTTAACCATTGACACTCGGCTTATAGTGACAGCACCTTGTTCTACTGGACCATTTGAGTATGTCCAGCTCCAAAGTGTTTTAAAATGCGCTCTAGATGATTCAGACTTTCAGAATAATTACAGGAAGGTGGGGCATGTCATCATCAGCCTTTACAAAATACAGAAGACAAAACAGGTGTTGTGTTCAAATCCAATGCTTCTCAACAACCATAAAAGCCATTAAACAGTTCTTTGATTGCCAAGTTTCTATATTCACACACACACACACACACACATACGACCATAGCTGTTCCTAAAAAGCCCTCTTTTCAAGGATCAACACTGGATGTCTAACTCAAAGTTGTTTATAAAGCAAACCCAAAGAGCCAGAGTACAGAGTACAGAGTCCTGACTGCTTCTATGCCATGATTTAAATGATTTTGCCTTGCACTGTTTTTCAATTAAAATTCATCAACCTGCTCTAGAGTCTAGATCCTTCTTGCAGGCTGAGCATGCAGCATGATGAGTGGAACACGGTGGCACACTGACAGCTGAGTGACGGATAGCTGTTGAACCCAGCGAGCGGCTAACGTGCTGCTTCCGAAATGCCGCCGCTGCTAGCACTCTCCTGCAGCCTGCTTAATTTAGCTCTAAATATTTGCCTTCCGCCAGGGAGCTGCACTAGCCTGAAGGAGCTCGGGAGATTTCCATCAAAGCACAACAACCAGCAGCAGCAGCAGCAGCAGCAGCAGCAGCAGCAGAAGAAGAAGAAGAAGAAGAAGAAGAAGAAGCAGCAGCACATCAATACCAGCCCCAATAAAGAACAGAGGACACTGGCCCCATTAGCAGGCCCTCCTGCACGATGGGCCTTTCCTGCCAGGTCACCTCGGTTGGAGTGCAGAGTGCAGAGATAGGAGGCGTGTTATTTCTCTTCTGCTCTGCTGTTTCAGTCCCGGCACTGTGGGGGAAGTGAAGAAGGTCACTGCTAGGCCCCTCAATGAAAGGACTTCTCCCGAATCTCTTTGAAGTGTCACCCAGGCAGAGTTGGCTAATGTTACAGCCAAGAGACTCTCTGCAATCATTTAAAAGAAAGTGACAACACAACCTCCCCAAAGGTCTAACAGTCTAATAACCGTTTCGCTGGCGGAAACAGCCACCAGAAGCAGCACAGCCCTCTCAGGTTTCTTTGTGTCAAGCTGCTCTAACGGTTTGTGGAGTTACACCATTTCCTTTGCACACCCAGAATGGAACCTGACACAATACATTCATTTTTAGACTGCAGAACAGATTCGAGAGGTTACTATATTTGTTCACACCATCAGCAAAGTGGTGTTCTTTCCTGTAGGCATCCTATTTGTAACCTCTGTGAAAGATGCCTACAAACAGTAGCTTAACTCACTCCTTAAATAAAAATTACACGAACCGGATAAAATGAATGACAGGGCGACACTTGATAAGTGATATTCAAACATACAGCACATGTACCATCTTTATTTACATGACTTTTTGGCTCCTTCATCCACACTACTGAAATCAATGCAAAGGTAGCATTTAATCTTTAAATCTTAACTTCAAAATCATTTTGATGCTGACCTCATAAGGAGCACAGAGTCTCTACTGCCGATTTTCCATTGCACTGTATGTACACTATTCAACACTACACTATTACAGGACATACTTGACATCCTTAACATCCTCATTCTCAACAAAGACATTACATAGGACTTGTTCTTGAGTGTAAGCTTATTTTTTGTAGCTACACCTGTATACTTTATCTTATTTCATCTAAGATCTTTGCTTATCATCTTATCATCTAAAATCTCTTAAATTGCATCTTATTGTTTTGTGTGTTTGGGCAGTCATCAAACTAGGTTACTGCAAATACTGTGTACTGTGTATGACTATGTAGGTTTTAAATTAAAATCTCAATAAAACTTTGAACTACAAAGAAAGGAACTATCTTCTTTTCAATGGAAGCCAATGCTAAAAGAATCCATTCAAAGTAGCTTTGTATCATTTCTATTGCTCTATTCACCATAAATCTTTGTCACAAAGCACAAAAAAACTGCCAGATTCATGTTTGTTAAAAAAACCTGAAATGTCACAATAAGATACAAGGTTCTGTGTAACAATGACGCTAAGCTTCCAGTCATCCACAGCACACACACACAAACAAACACGTCAACACAAACCCTAAATAAACCTGGTCTAAGACTGTGTGTGTGTCAATAGATTGTGCTGGCTGCCTCCCACTAGCTCAGGGATGGACTGTCGTTCTTTTCCTCTGTCATTTCATGCTGCGTTAGGAGAAAATTAAATATTTAAAATCGGTGTCTGCAGAGGCGGCTGCAAGCACAGCTAAAATGGAGAGGCTTTGTGACCAGAGGAGTGACCAGATTTTAAATGCAGAAAGATCAATAAATAAGACAGGGGACTGCTTGCCGCTGAAGCACAGTCTGTGTGTGTGTGTGCGTAAATGTGTACATGTACATGTGTGTGTGTAGAATGGTTTATAATAGGTATAGTGAGCCTCTGGGCTCTAAGGGAAGGCAGCTGTCCCTTGGATATGAATATGCAAGACCTTCCTCAATGCACTGCATTTTGTCTCTCTCTCTCTCTTTTTTTTTCTCTCTCTCTCTCTCTCTCTCTGCCACTCTCCATCCACAGTTGTTGTGTGAGTGTGGTACACACTTTTCCTCGCCAGGATGCTAAAGGAGGTTAGCAGACGGGCAAACAGCCCAAACTAGCGGCATTTCAAATATCACACCCATTTACACAGCAGGAGGCCTTCATCTGTTTCAGCTCACAACACATCACGGCCATCTATAAGAGAAGGAAAAAGATGAGGAAAGGGAGGATTACAGTGACCAGAGAGAGAGAGAGTGTGAGAGAGAGCGGGAGAATAATCACTCCATCACATTTCTAATAAACCATCTCACTTTAATACCTCTCTCACACAGCCAATCACAAAGTGTCATCCCTGACCTAGAAACGGACATGCACCAAGGCTTTAATGATCTAGGACATCAATCTAAAAAACAAATAGGGGACACTGAATTATACAACATTAACCTCCAGGGTTTTGTCTGCGAAGGCCCAGGGCTGGGCTGTCTTCACGCGCCTGAGATAGAGGCCAGAGGCCCAACGCACACAAGCACCTGTCACACCGCTGAAGCTCTCGGCCTCCGCAGCAGGAGAGCAACGGCTCTGATTAATGAGAGCAAAAGCAGGAAAGAGGGGAGGTGAAGAGAAGGAGAAGGGAAATGACATGCAAGATGCCTCCAGGCAGAAAAATAATAAAGAAGTTTCAAAAGAAAAAAAAAATCATAGTAAAGGGTTTTCTTTCAGCCATAAGGAAGTCCAACACAATACACTACATAACTACAAAAATCTATCAACAGCAAGATATTCCCTTTAATCCTAATCCCATGATAGAATAAAATTTATTTTAGGAATTTATTACAAAAAATCATTTAAAAATGTCTTAGAATGCACAATAAACATATTCATTCAGCATAGTTAAATAATAATAAGAGTTCAGTTAGTGGAAGTGAGATATCAGGAACATCAGAAGTAAATCCAGCATAACCTAAACAGAGCAGAAAAATGGGCCAATTCCACAACTCCAACTGTTTCGTAACAATGCTCACTAATTGCATTTACACCTTCAAAATTTACAGACACAGCCCATTAGCAAAAGCCTTAGCCCCACTAAATATAAGTGTGTTCCACTCTAAGGCTAAATATCAGGGATGTAAACAGGCTTGTTAAACAACACAAGAGTATCTTACACTTCAAATAAAATACTTAATCAAAAATGAAAAGAAAAAAAAATTCTAAGACACCTTTAGACCAAACATTTTTTTTTCTTATCAGCCTCTTCCTGTGCTGTTCACTGCTATAGCATGTGGCTTAGCTGTGTCTCAAGCCACCTCCTGTAGACCCTGTTTACACCTGATCACTTAATCTGCCTTGAGTGTCAGAATTATATTATTGTAATATATTATTATAAGGATAAGCTGCATAAAAATGCACTAAAACAAAATGCACCCAAGATGTATATAAAAAAAATAATTAAATTAAATTAAATTAAATACAGATACAAATCTGATCACTCAAACCACTACAGGAAGTGGTCTAAGGGGCAACTGAACCACATGCCATAGAAGAGGTGTAAGTGCATCCGTCTCCGTCTTATCTGTCAATCAAGAAGACACATTCAAATTAAAAACCCTTGCCAGTAAAACAAAAACACCAGTAATAACTGAACATTCCATATACAACACAGCAATCTGATATCAGTCTTACTAACTGGAGACACATTTGATTAGTAGAAGTAAATGCACCCGTTTTTAAATGCATCTTAGCTATGTTTACACCTGCATTTGATGTGGCTAGTCCTTAGCCCTATATATTCTTGATACTAAAGGCAGATAAACTGATCAGATGTAAACAGGATCTTAAGAACGTAAAATCTCAACATGCTGCCATTGGTGAGTCTTTCAGAAGTAGAGCTCAGATCAGCAGCAACACACAGTCACTAGAGTTATGTATCCACATGTCTTGCCATAATACTTCAAGCTAGTTAAAGATCCAACAGAATATAATGCTCCTTGCCAGGGAGTGCCATCCATGCGAGACAAACTGAGAATGTGATCCTGCTGACAATGAACAGTAAACAGCAAGCAGTCAAAACCTGGTGAACGACTCATACAGGCCCAACCTAAACTCGCCTGTTCACTAGAATGAGTTTGAAAGACTCATTTTATTTTCCAGAGGAACTGACATCTCAAAAACAAACAGTGAGTGCATTTGTGCTTTCAATCTGCATCCGAAGCTTTTACACGCTGAATAATCAGCGGCTGAATTTAAAAGTGTTGTACCAAGCACTAACCTATTTCTATACCTCTGAGGTCACGCCTCCCCTGGGAGCGCAGCACATTCAAATGGCACGGCGTTATTTTTCATCATCTTAAATAACCGACTGCAGAGCCCAGGGATTTGCAGCAGCAGCGTGTTATTGTTTCCTTATTCTGAAAGCATTCTCAAGGACGACACTGTTGAATAAATATGAGGGAAATGTGATGACCTTCTAGCTGTGCATCTAGTTATCGGTTGATTCATTGGCAGCGATAACGCCCCTCCTCACCACCAGCCATTTATAATATGATTTAGCCTATTTGGCCTGACTGCGCTTTTTCGAGTTGTGTAAATGATAGGCCGCGTTCTAAAGAAGAAGAACCTTCTTTATGACCGGTTTCTCATTTCGTGGCGTCCAATAGCTCATTACTATTACTTAGCGGCGGGAATACGTATCGACTTCTGGAAGCGACACATCCATTTGCATCACAGGAGCTAAGAAAGAGTAGTGCTGGGAAGGAAAAAAAAAATGAGACACACACTGGGGAGAAGAAAAATCAATGGCCACTGGTGAATCTGGCATTCTTTCAAATTTAGATTAGAAGCTGAATACAGAATAAATCCACAACAAGTCAAGCTCCTGTGTAATTTCACTTTTACGCACATATATTGGTTAATAGTTTCACATGAAAGAAGTTGCATCAGATCTAAATACGTGTGTAAGTGTGTGTGTGAGAAGGTACTGCATTTTTTTTCTTCTGGGAAAACAAAACAAAACAAGCCCTGACAACTCTGCACACTCACACTTGCTCTCCCTCTCTCTCACTCTGTCTCTCTCTCTTTTTCTCTCTCCGTCTCCAGCTGAGGTGCTACAACAAGTATATCAGGACCTTCTTTTGTGTTCAGCTGCTGTGCCACAAAAAGCAACAATAGCCATTTGTTTGCACTACAAACCACGAGTGAGTGTGTATGTGTGTGCCTTTAGTAAGTGAGTGAGCCTGTCTCTCTCTCTCTATGTGTGTGTGTGAGTGAGTGAGTAAAGGGGGGCAGAAAAAGGAAGGAAAGAGGGGGGGTTCAATTCATTTCCACTAATGGTTTCCAAGCATCTCCACAGAATCAAGCAGCTGTCAAGTCAATGCATCAGAGTGGCGGGCTGCTCTCCCAGAAGAGGAAAGAAGCACATCAGGACGCTCAGGAGAACAGATGCTCCCTTCCTTACATCACCCTCACCATACATTCACAAACCAAACAAAACTAAAAGCCCCACTTGAACAATAAACAAAGATCAAATCCACTAATCTTTAGAACAAAACACCACTGACTTAGAAATTATATAATACTAACCATAGAACTAGTGATACACTAGTTTAGACCTAGGCCCTACAGGCAGTGACTGAGAACAGGTAGCTCATTACATAGCCAGAAAGCCCATATTCACCTAAGAGAAGGGCCTGAGGCAGTATAACTACAGCCTGTGTCGCTGCATTTAGCGAGTGTTCAAAAGACTCTGGAAATTAAGCCTGTTTCACGGATCAGCTTCGGCTTAGCCTACAACACAATGTCATGTTTAAAGGATGAGCATGAAGCTCAAAAGAGTCTTACTGGTATGAAAAGAAATTAAGAAATTCAAACACACTGCAGACGAACAGGTCCTACCACATGTACGCTAAGGCAAAACAAAACATTCATTATTTCAGTGCAAATAGAAAGAAACCAGATATCCAATATATCTAAACTCCAATCATTTTCAACATCATTACCAGCACTGTTCATTTACAGGAGCCATGTCTCACCATCCCCACTATCTCTTGACTATTCTGTCAGTGAGATAATGTAATGATAACCACCACCTTTTCTCTTTCAGTTGAAGACCACAGCTGTGGGAATACTGGAGAGAAATAGTACTAAAATTCAAACCTTAAATCCCATAAACCTTAAAAGAATGAACGGTAAATCATAGCTGTTGATACAACATACTAGAGTAAGTTAGGTGAAATCACTGCTGAAACAGGCATGTGCAAAGCTTGAAAAATAGGATGTCAAATTTCACCATGTTCAATGCCAAACACTAATACTCTTAAAGTTGAAGCAGTCAAATCTTCAGAGCAACTCTACAAAGTCTTGTTTGGTTGTTCTAAACAGTTTAGACCACAAATAACCCATGATCAAACTAAAACTTACAAGTACCACCTACAAGTCATTTGCGAGGAACATGTGCCACAAACACACACTTATACACAGTAGGCTAAATGTGGTCTTCACACAACATACATGTGTTCATCACCAATGGTGTGAAGACGGCTTGCTTTTGCAATTTGCAAACTAGCATCCTCTTGAACTCTAGGTTGATTATTCAGATATTAATAACAACGCAGAAACTAAGGTGAATTTAATGGAAACTGGTTGGTTTAGCATATCTTGTGAATCCCACAGTTCCATATGGTTCAATGGTAGGGTCTATAAAACTGATGTGAAAAAGTTGTAAAAGTGAAGAGCTAATGTTTGGATTTAGATACAGGGTCTAAAGGGTTAAGTAATAAACACACACAAGTGTAATGTTTGGACAATTACAGGTGAATTATATTATAGATTTTAATTATCATCATAAAATTTACTGCATACACCACTGAGGATGCCTGGCCTACCACCTTGGGATGTATTATGTACCACAAGTTGTACAAGTCCCACAGTTAGGGATCCACTTGCCTAGAAGTCTTTTTTATTTAATATTTGGACTTAAAATATCTCACTTCTACAAATTCATCTATCTGGTGGCAAGTTTAACAAGTTCAGCATGGTGAATAAGGCTTTTTAAACAAAAGTCTATACAAGTGTGAAAAGTAGAGTGACTAATGTAAGAGATATTTGAGCAACTAATTTCTGAGAAAGTTGAGAAAGACAATGGAGAGCAATAAAAACTGTGAGAACAAAAGAGAGAGAAAAATAAGAGATAGAAAGACAAAAAGAGGAACAATTAAAGACAGACAGAAAAAAAAGAATAAATGAAAGAAGGAGAATGAAATAATAAAAGACTGAAAGAGACAAAAAAGACAGCAAGAAATACAGAAAGAGACACAAATAAATAAATAAAGAGAAAGAAAGAAAGAAAGAAAGAAAGAAAGAAAGAAAATGAGCCATAGTCTTTATAAAAGACAGGATAGACGGCTCACTAACTGTTACGGTTAGAGTGAAAAAAATCCAAAATAAATCAAATTTAAAGAGGCTCTTATTTACTTGGTGTACTTTTGAATGACGGCGCTAACGAGGTCGTAAACACATAATGACATTTAGACGAGCCTGTAATGACATTTAAAACTAATAAATGAACTGCAGCAAAACTTACTTTCATAAATAAATCCATAAATCTTGGACTTTTCGTCGGCTCGTCGCCTTGCGTGCACTCAACCACAGCCTAACCCAAACACCACGAGTTTTTCTTCCTTTAACTGTTCAACGGCCACATGAAGAGTCAGCAAACACACACACACACACAAAGAGAGGCTCGGCACAGAGAAGCGGATGAGGCAGGCAGCCGGTGTTCACTTTCATTACTCATTACCGAGAAGAAAAGCTAACAGCTACTTCACAGCTAAAGTGATTTAACCAAATCAAAACACCAGAAAATAACAGCTACGGGTTTTCGCTGATTAACTTCACCAATAAACCGTTTAACATTTCAGCAAAACACTTTAAAAAGTGAGTCAGAAAGTCATCCTACTTCTTATCTTTCCTATCTGACCCCAGCGTGCTCGCTCAGCCTGTTCTGGGCACTTTTGGTTTTGGTTAAATGTTACTCTGGTTCACACAGAAAGCAGAGCCGTTAAACTGAGCAGAGCCGTTAAGCTTAGCCTAGCCAACTAGCTAACTAACTAACCGACCCACGCGCGCGGCGGGACAGCTAACCTAGCAACCATTACCTCGCGCTCTATCACCCCGAACAACAACGAGCCGCGGCTAACCCGGGCTAAACAACAGTCCGGAGAACAGGCGCTAAGCGAACAGCGCGCTAAACTCGCTCAACTAAAACACAACAAAACTCACCCTCCGATCTTCCCAGACCTCTCTCTCTCTTTCTTTATCTCCTCCGCCGCTCAGGTGCCGTTAAAGTATCTCACTCTCTTCTTATGGGGGAAAAACACAGCGAACAGTACAGAGCTCTTCCTCCTCGACTCTCGGAAAGCGGAGGCAGCGGCAGCAGATGTCAGGGAAGCGGCTGAGCAGTGTGTGTGTGTGTGTGTTGGTGTGTATGTGTGTGTGTTTGAGTCTCCAGATTAAAGGAGACTCTGCTCACGGTTCATTCTGCCTGTGCTCAAGGAACGGCCGTGACGTCAACGCCATCTACACGCCTGCTGACAGTCATTCAGAGAGAGAGAGAAAGAGAGAGAGAGAGGGAGAGAAAGAAAAGAGAGAAGAAGAGAAAACTGAGAGAGAGAAAAGAGAGATGGAGAGAAAAGAGAAAGAGAAAAAAAGAGAGAAAAGGGAGGAAGAGAGAGAGAAAAGAGAAGAAGAGAGAGACCAAGAAAAGAAAAAGAGAGGAAGAGAGAAACAGGTTATTTTAAACAAGTTAAGATAAATTAAACTGTGGCTCCTTATTAATGTGGATATTATAATACAATTCATCTAAAGACCACACACAAAACACTTTATTATACAATAAAATAGTGTAGAATTATTATTTATCAATTCATTAAAAATTAAATTTATTATTTTTATATATAAAATAATAGATTCATAGACTGGACATTTGGACAGTTTTAATATGCGTTTTAAATTATTTTATAACTTATTTAAGCAAAATAGCATATTATGTTAAATAAAGTCCAGTTAAAGGGTTGATGAATTTAAGAAATTCACAAAATGTTGGCTTCAATTTTTTTTTTTTTTGATAATTTTCTACATTTTAGATTAAGAAACACATATAGAATTATGTAGTAAAAAAATGGTAAACAAGCCAGAATAGATTCCTAAAAGGAGCACATTTTGATTTGGTGATAGATTTGTACACCTGGAATGGGTTTCCAACAGTCTTAGAGGAGTATTTCCCTTTTCCTTTATTTTGCAACCCAACTCATGGTAGAAAATAATAATATAAAAAGCACAGCACCAAATCTAATAGAACACAACAGTAGATCCCCAGACAGCAGAGACAGTTACTCCGGCAAAAGTAGAAAAAACTCTGCCTGTATAAATACCACTGATTCAGAAGAAACAATGAATGAAAGGGCAGGTGTCCCAATACTTTTGTCCATCTATAGAACGAACAGAGGGAGAGAGGTTTGTTATGAGAACACTCACAATTACTGATTGGAGACTTGACCTGCTTTGGAGGTCTGTATGGGGTTGGTTGGACTGAGGGGTTAAAGAGGACACAAGAGAAGGGGTACAAAAAACACACATCAACGTGTTGCTCAGTCTGCCCACCGGGAGAAACACAGGAGAGAGGCGTGCGGAGGCCTCTGCGACTGTGTTAGATCAACACTAAGTAGACTACAGACAGATATTGTGGAGGATGTGTACAAATGTTGGTTTAATGAGAAATTGTGAAGAGCTGAGAGTTATTGTTAAAGGTGTTACAGCACTGCTGAACAGAGGGGAGCATAACCACAGCATAACTGTGGTTGGAAATGTGAAACACAGCATCTGGTTGGAAAGCACTTCCATCATATTAGTTTGAATGTTTGGATCCAAAGGTCTAAATGGCCATAACAGCAGCCGTAAATGACTTCTCACATAAGGAAGCCGTTTCTTGCAGGGAGCAGGCGCTGGTGGTAATTGCTCAGTGGGAGTCATTTAAGAGACAAAGTCACTCAGACTCTGCTGAATTAAAGATGTGGAAAAATCCTTATTCAGCTTTTGGAATTTAAAGCAGGTTTATGTGGCTGCTCGCTGGCTGTCTCCTGAGCTCATTGATTTCCTCTGTCTTCCTCCTGGGGAGCTGGGGGTCAGTGTTTTTTTTTCTCTTTCTTTTGCATTTTGCATTGCTTTTAGAGATGCAGGAAGAGACAGGCCCGCTCAGCTCATCACCATCGCCAACCGGGGGGAGAAATGATTTGACGCGTTTGTCACCCGAGCAGGGAGATGCTGGGATTTTAATTGTATTGGAGAATGTTGATGAGGGAACGCATAGGGGGAGAGAGAGCTCAAAGCAATGTCATTATCACAGAAGCCTTGCATACCGGGCTCTTATCCATACCATGGAAATGTCAGCCTGGCTCAGTCTTTTGTAGCATAATAAGTGCAAGTACAATGACGGCAAAGCAACTACGTTGGGGGAAGGGCAAACAGCCTGTCTTCCTTTAAAAAGCAGCTTTTAAAAGGAGTCTTGATTAGAAAGTATAATGAGACAGAAAGAAAGCATAAAAATGATCCCTCCCTGGACTGATGGAAAACAAATTAATGTGCTGATTTGCTTTTAATTATTACTATTATTACTATTATATTTTTGGGCTGTATTAGTCATGGCGCATCCTTTAGAAATCCTCTGCCGGGCCTCTGCTTGCAGTTATTGATTTTCCACTAACACATACAACACAGATTTTAATCATCCCTGAGCATAACACACTCTGTAATTGCATTAAACCACATGCCTTCCAGCACCATAAAGGAAAAGGAAAATAAAAACATTTTCAGTTCACATTTCATTTAATCCCGTTACAAGCTTAACAGAGCCTTGCTCGCTCTGTTTTGTTGTAAAATAATAAGCAAGAACAAATTTTTTTAAATTTGTGCATAATTATATCATTAAGATGTAGAACAAACAATCAAGAAAGATAAACAAGATATATCCATAATTAAAATAATGCATCCAGTTACTGCTGACACAGATGTGCAAAAGTACACACACACTGCGTGTTTACTCTCTGTAGAGAACTGTTTCAGTCATCAGAATATGACAGATAAACATGAACCTATTGATACAACACCTAATGCCTAATGCCAGGTGTGAGCTCCGGAATGATGGTGCTCCATCCAATACTTTTAGGATGATTTGGGAAGATAGTGATGAGTTAGGGATGAGTTGGTGGTGTGGTGACTCTTATTGTCACTGAATTCAATCAAATCCTCACAGCAGTGCAATCACACCAATCAGCAATCCTCACTTGAATTATGTGATCATTCCTGTCACCTGAGCAGCATTTTTTACTCACAAGATAACACATCATAACTTATACAGGTGTGGGCATTTCCAAGCCTTAACAGGGAAAACACAAATTTTTAATCAACATTATCAACACACTGTCAACCCATGACTTTTGACATGTCACCATAAATAACATATTTAGTGGATGATGAATTATTATGATTAGATTCACTGGTCATTTTGGATAGGAAACAGAATGCATTACATGCATGCAATATCCATATATGTCTATATCATGATAGTAAATGTTTCAGTAATGATGATATGAGTCTTAAATACTTTTTTCAATATTTACAGAATCTGTCACACTGGCTGATGTTCATTGCATGAATTGAAAAAAAATACATTTTCAGATTTTTTGTAGATTGTAGCCATACATTGTCATTGGCACTGGTATTTATATTGTTTTATTGATATTATATCGTATCAGTATACAGCTCTGGAATAAAATAAGAGACCTTTAAAAATGATGGGTTTTTTTAAATTTACCAAATTGAAAACCTCTGGAATGTAATCAAGAGAAAAATGGATGATTACAAGCCATCAAACCAAACTGAACTGCTTGAATTTTTGCACCAGGAGTAGCATAAAATTATTAAAAAGCAGTGTGTAAGACTGGTGCAGTAGAACATGCAAAAATGCATAAAATGTATGAATATGAACCTGTTTTCTTTGCATTATTTGAGGTCTGAAAGTTCGGCATCTTTTTTATTATTTCAGCCATTTCTCATTTTCTGCAAATAAATGCTCTAAATGACAATATTTGTATTTGAAATGTGAAAGAAATGTTGTCCATGTTCATTTAACTCAAACATGTACATATATATAACAAAATCAGATAAATTAATTCAGTAACTAAAGTGGTCACCTAATTTTTTCTAGAGCAGTATATATTGTAGAACATATACTTTCTGACATGTTCTAGCCATTATTGTGATTTTGTGTGGAATATGATCCAAATAATCTGCTATTTTCTCTACAATCAAAACACAGATTACATTTCACATCAAAACATTCTGTATGACTTTACATCGCTACAATTGAATTATGCAAAACTTATGACAGCTTGGTAAAAAGCCCCTTTAACCTGTAATAAATTTAAGACATCATTGCCTTGATTGTTTCAGTGGTTGAAGATGATTATTACTGTTAATAACTACTCTGCTGCTGTAGTCGAGTGAGCGGTGTGAATACATTACTGTCATGTTCCACAGTGTATTTCACTCAAACAGTGACAGTATATACGCTTACTGAGCAGACCGTACAGTCAAACATTCAAGAACCATATCCCTCGATGATGGTTTTATATTTGTATTTATGAATAAAAAATGCCCTTTATTTCATCACGCAATTAACGTGCATACATTAATATGTAATGAGTGTGAAATGGAGCGAAGGTGGCATGGTGGTGATGAGGGATCAAAGTGGTGAGAGTAGGGAGAACTACATGCTGGAAGTGCTTATGGGGGACTGGGATTTCTCACACACTCATACATGCATATTACTGACCGCTGTCACATTGCATAGGCTCTGTAGACCACTTCAGCACTGCTGAGCAAGTGGCACAGCTGGACATGAAAGCTGGACTTTAATAAGAACAAGATAAACAGAACCAGCAATAATGGTCAAAATAATGAAAGAAACAAATTATGTATAATAAAATGTAATATTCTGTAAATCTGAGTTGCTACACTGATAAAAGTTCTTTGAGGAACCTTATAAGGTGTTCTTCAGTTTCAAAGTAAGAAACCTTCAAGAAAACCCTTGTAAAAGAAAAGTGTATTAAATATATTTGTAAGTATACTTAACATGGAAAAGTACTTACTTTTTCAAAATTAAATTATGTACTTAAATACATAATAAATGTACTATTTTGGAACAACTTAAGCCAACTTAAGTATATTCAGTTGTAATTAAGCTATATTAAAATACAGCATAAAGTATTTATTTGTGCTTTTGAGTGTTTTTTCATATTACTTCTCTGAAGTTAAATATATTTAAAAACGTGTTTTAAACATATGTTTTAATATACCTGAAGTATATAGTAAATGTACTACTTTGTGTATTGATGCACATATTGTGTACACTTTAATGTTACTGGGAAACAAATACACTGAAGTGCATTTTAAGCAGTATTTAATGCCACTATATATTTTCTATGAACACAACATATAATTTAAAACATATTGCTTAGATAGATAGATAGATAGATAGATAGATAGATAGATAGATAGATAGATAGATAGATAGAAAGTATATCTAATATGTATTTTCATAAATATATATTTAACTGAAAATTTACTTTTATTACTCTTTACCTAATTTACCTAAACATACTTTTAATGCTCTTAAGTATACTTACTTTTCACAAGGGAAGATTTTCAGAAGAAAGTTTCCCAATTTTTTTCAAACACCTTTTGAAGGATCCTTAAAGCACCTTAAGCAGATAGTCCAAAATTTCAAATGGAAAAAACACGAAAAGTTTCTAAAGGAACTTTACTTTTAACATTGCACAACACTAACAGCTAAATAGAATAATTGACTTGTTCAGCTCAGCTCAGTTGTGCTCACATGACTGCAGTTAGTTGCAGAAATGAATGCATGAGCTTGTCACAATATTATACTATTAGCCCTGATGTAAATACATCCCACCATATGTGCTTATTTTTCCAACATATCAGCTGTGACAGTTTCTAGACAATGAATAATGACTGACCTCTAGTCTGAGCAGAGGCCTTGAGGACCTGGAGTGCAGGTCAAACTGACCAGTGAAGAGAAGCCTATCCAGAACACTCAAACACAGTAGTGCTCATTCTATAGAACCCCTGGGATTTGATTAATTAAAATATAACAATGGGAATATAAATGTTAGGTTAGTTTTAGAGAGGGAGACATGCATATTAAAACCTGACAATCTGAAATGGTTGGCTTTCACATCATAGCCTATAGGCATGTAAAGCTCTAGGAGTTTCCAGACCTTACAATGACCCCAACCAGAGTTTCCCAGTAATTAGGTGAAAACATTATAATGATAGAGTTTTCATCTGTCTTGGAAAACACACACTGTTTTTTTCTGATGATTATAATAATATGCTAATGTTCTCTAATACTTTCAAATGTAACATATTCAACAGTCTGGAGCTCAAGGAATTAGAATCAATTATTAATTAGCCAACATCTGAGCAGCTTAAATGGACAACAGGTTAATACACTCCTCAACTCAACTATTTAAATCATTACTGTCATGCAAAAAAAAACATTTTTGTTGTTTTACACTTTTTGATAGGATGTGAATCTGGCAGTTGCTCTTTTTTGAATAGACCAATTAAAAAACAAAAAAAATTGGAATTAAAACACACCAACATTTTACATAGACTTTAAGAAGAGTTCTACTTCCTTATTAATTTAATACATAAAATATTATAGGGACTATTGCTGTATACACCATAAGATACCATATACACCATATACACTATGGGGCAGTTTCCCAAACAGGCATTAAACCTTGTCTGTAAAAGCATGAGCAGTCTTAGAACTTTTATATATAATGTGTACAAAATATATTGCACAATATTCCACTATGGTATGTTGTAAGATGAACTCATGCTATCAGTATACCTTCAGTATGAAAGCATTCTGACACTGAATGAATAGATGAATAGTGTGAACGCATAATTTGAAGCTCACTGAATAGATTACACCAAACTGGATCTTCTGCTTTTCACCTACACCAGCTTTAAAAACACAGCATGTTCTTCTTTATCAGTCTATGAAAATGATTTATTATGGCTTGTGGTGCCACTGTCAGCATGAAAAGCAATGTAAAAGATAGGTGTGTATAGCAATGGGATATGTACTGCTGCCCGGTAAACAATATAATAAACTATAAAGTGTTGCTCATCTACTAGTAGTGAGAATGCACAGAAGCTCCAGACTGAACCTCTGCTTAGAAAAGAAGACAATTCCTCACCGGATGTCACTTTGCCTCGCCTGCTGTAACTCTTCAAGGAAATATAGCCTTCCGAATTTGGAATGCATTGTCACATGATCTAGCCCCCATCCCAAACTTAGAGCTGTGGAAAAGGGAAAAGAGAGTGCAGGGTGGGATCAGTGTTGATGTGAAAAGATAAATGAGTGCAGCTTTCTCTTGGCATGCAGGACTCCTCCTTCAGTGTTCTCCTCGCATGGGAGGCCATCTTAATCCCCTATCTCTCTTTTTTTTTGTGTGTTAATTGGGGCATGCTTAGAAGCACAGAGTGGGCAGGAGACATGAGAGAGGCCTCAGCACGAGAAAAACATGCCAGAGTGCTTCTGTTTGACTGCACCTCTGTAGAGGAGAGAGGGAGGCAACACATAAGAGAAAGAGAGTGGGGGGAGAAAGGAGAGCCAACAAAGAGGACAAGAGAGATGATATTGTAGTGAAAAATCAGTGAAGCAAAAAGTCAGGCTTTGGGTGACACAGTGTAACAAAACCTACATGCTTGTCCATCCACACCATCACTGCAGCTCCTATTGAACGACCTTTGAAAGGCGTTGGATAGTCTCGGGTGGGATGAGCGCATGTGTGCAAACACCAATTTTTATAACAAAGACGAAAATCAAATCATTTAAATTCCGGAAACCAAACATCTGCTGATGTGCAGCAGCTCTAAAAGCCTATCTCACGCTCACATTTCCATGCCAACTGTCACTACATGTCATGTCTTATTAATGGGTGGCACTGTCCGTTTTAATTAGCAATTTCAGGTCAGCGCCGATGCCTTCCTCCTTCAGGCAGGAGCGCAGAGCAGGGACGTGTGAATGAGACGCCTTTCGTGTTATTTGGTCAAAAATAGACCATTACAGCCATAATCATAATGGTGACAGGCCTAGTGTAATGCATGTTCCGCACAGACCATCCATCTTGAGGCGAGCAGGCCAGAAGCTGAGAGCAGGCAGAGCAGGCAGAGGAGAGATAGAAGACAAAAGCTGAAGCCTGTCTGAAAAAATAAAGCACCGCGTTACGCAGTGCAGTGTAATTAGAATGAAAGCTGGGGCCATCACTCTCCAGGAATCTCAGGCAACGACAGACGAGAACCAACCCCCCCCCCACCCACCCACCCCCATCATATCAAGAAGCCCATTAATTATGTTAATCACCTCCACGCATGATAAGAAACATCCAATTTGAGAAAACCAATGTAAGAGGACAGTCCTAGGAAGATAGGCAATTTGTTCATTTCTAAACCAATAATACTTCTTAGCTGTGGTCTCGCTCATTATTCTCATAATGAAATTAATGACACAAATGTGACATGTCAGAGAGATATGTTCTGTAGAGGCAAATGAAGGGAAATATGCTGGAGTGCACAATGGGAAAAGTAAAAAAAAAAAAAGCAGTACAAACACTTATGTACAAGGTACTGTTTCTATTCCTAGCTCAGCTGAAAAGAGTAGAAACAACACTTTTTTATTGTCTAAACTTTTATTATCTTTTCTTGAGGACACCAGCTCTTTTAGATCATACAATTGTTAAATTATATTTTTCTAAGGATAGTTCAACGGACACTCTTGTCGGAGACTAGCTCAACCAAAAGCCAGTTCCCAACCCCCAAGACTGTTTTGTAACAGCTTTGACTCATTATATTAACACTCCCAAAATGTCAAAGACAAAGACAACCACATTTAGCATTTGTGCTACACAGATGGAATTTGATTTCGTCTTTAACCCATCTGTGCAGTAAACACACACACACACACAGTGGACAGTGGGCACAAGTGCATGAAGCGTTAAAGGTTAAGGGCATTGCTCCAGGGCTCAGCAGTGTAAAATGCAAACCTGGGTATTGAACACACAACCCTTTTATCAGTAAGATTAATTTAATAGTTTAGATAGGGGAGTGAATACTTCTGGCAATATAGTGTATTTTAATACAGGCTGCTATGTGAACCAGACCTTGTGAGCGTGACTTTTCTAGTGTCACTGTCCACAGAAGAGGAGCTTAAGCCAGGCACACAGAAGCGGGAAGGAAATAGCAGGAATAATGTTCTGTGTTAGGCTAGAAGCTAACACTAGGACACTCTATCTTTTTTTTTTAAACATCTTTTTTCTCTCCAACATCTGCTCTCTTAAAAACAATCTGATCTACCTTCTAAATTAGAACTTAACACATATATTAATTTGTTCTACCCATTGATATGTTCTATCTATTTACTAGCCCTGCAAATGCATTGATATACAGTTTTAATGTTTATATGTGTTTTTAAACAAGTGATAATTCCGATTTTATCAATAAGACTGAAGAGTCAGGGCTAAAAAAAAGAACCTAACTACAATCTCCTTAGCTTGCAAATAGCACTTCACACTAAGAGGACAGCAACAATATCTGCTAAAAGAAACGTGTTTTATTCTAAGATAACAAACTTCTAAGCATTTTTGCCCAAACCAAATCACATAATGTTATTGTTTATATATGAAAAACAACTTATTCAAATACTTAATAAATGCGTTCTATGGTACCTTATACTTTCTTAAAATTTAAACTGAGTGATGCATTAAAGCATTTTCACAATTTCCTTCTTTTGAAAATGAACATTCTTTTAGAGTTTTAGAGATACCAGGTTTATTTAGACAGCACCGATATACTTGTGCTTTTTTTGGAAACATCACAGCTGCTGTAATGTCCCATGGGCAGCCGCTTGCTTGTTGGCTTGCGTGATGTGTAAAATAAAACTGCCAGTGTATAGAAGTGGGCAGGAGCATTTCTCCTATTGTTCTTATTGCAGTGCAGATGCAGCGTGTGGATCCTCCTCCATTCCGCCCTGCTCCCGGCCAGGAACTATTGTATTCCTCTTCAATAAATTAGGCTTTGTTGCATATGCACAACTCGTCTCTCTTGTCCAGACCTAAGGGGTTGCGACAGTCTCTTGAGTGCTGGGAAACAGGGAGGGGGGAGAGGAATAAAAATGTCACTGAGGATTCCTGCATTCTTAGACATCTGTGGAGGCAAGAGAGAAAAAGAGAGGGAGAGAGAGAAGCTGAATACGTTTCTTAACTCCTAGGCATTTATCAAAGGCCTAAAAGGTCTAAAAAGTTTCATAATAATGTAGCATTAGAAATCCTGAGGGTGTGTGCTTATAAGTGTGTGTATAAGTGCATGTTTGAGCCAGACTGAGCCAGAGTTTGACCTGACTGCTATGTGTATGCTGATGATTCACTCTGAGTGCAGATAAGAGTACATGTCCCTCACAGAAAACACACACGCACACACACACACACACACACACACACACACACACACACACACACACACACACACACACACAAACACACCATGACCACTTTGAATCCCCATTGTCCTCGGGATAAAACTTTCCATGGCTCTTCCTGCTTCAGCCCTGCTGACCTCTTCTCAAAAGACATGCTTATATTCTTTAAGTAACTCAGGCAGAACGAGTCAGAGTCATATTACCACCACATACTTTGGAGTGTCTCTAGGTGCACTTCATGCAAACCTTTTATCACATCACATTCATGAATCAGTACAAGTTTTTTTGTACTTTGTTTAATAAATGGCTATTATCAAACCCTAATCCTGTTAACCAGTTCTAAAAGGTGCAGCTCCGACTTATAGTGAAAAACTCAGCTCAGACCAAATCAGACAGAATATTCCTGCTATAGACAGATCAGTCTGTTTCTGTGAACCGGCTGACCTGCACACAGTCTTGTGGACTTTGGAGCAGAAGAGCGACTGGACTATAATGGCAGGTAGTAGTGGCTCCCTTCCATCACATCCTGCTCTTAAGGCCTCTAAAGAGCAGCTACAGACTCGTGTCAGGCAGTAACAGTGCCTGCAAAGACCAACATTAAAGTGAATTAGGCAATTGCAACTTTTGCATTTCTGAATGCATAGTGAAATTGTTAAGATAAGTGGTTTGGTATGAAATTGATTTATTGTATAGAATCTTATTAAGTCAATTAAGTATTTTATTTTTTACAATTATAGTAATAGGACAGTTTTTAATGAATTAACAGCAATTAATGAATTACCTGTCTAATGCCCAAACATTATGGAATTTATTATTTTAACTCGATAGAATCTAGAAGGCAAAAAAAATCAATAGTATTAATTCCTACCCAGAAAAAAAAAAATTAAGATCTCCTCTTAGTCAAATTAGTTATCCTAAACAAAGTTCTTTTTAAGTCCTGTTTTAGAGTAGTGTGAGATTTAATGTATTTTTTCCTGATGTGATTCAATGTGAAATGCATCGTTCTAGTAAAATCAACTCAGAAAACTCAGAAAACAACAGAACAGAATTTTCCACAATATTAGTGATAGTACAGTTGTCTGAAACTATTACTACCTATTAAGAGTTACCTCACAAGTATGTACAAAATGAATTGTCTGTCTAATGCCTAAATCGTTGTTTTACAATATTTTCCCCAACACAGTACATATATATGCTATAAGTTAGATAAAGGTAAGAAAACAAAAAAAAATATTTGCCACTCTCTTATCATTATGGAGATTAGAAGGCAAATAATGTGGCTTTACTTCCAGTATAAACAACAATACCTGTAAATCCTACCCTGTGGAAAGACATCCTCAAAATCTCTTCTTAGTCATATTGTTTCTCCCATGTATGGTTCTGTTTAGGTCCTGTTTTAAATCTTGTAAGATTTAAGCATTTGGTCCTGATTCTGAACTTCAGCTTATGAAGAACAACCTTTTATTTATTTTACTTTGATCAAAATTATCTCATATGTGGCTTAATCTTTTTTTCAGTCAGAATAAGCGCACTTCAATCTCAGCTGATACAATTTATAGAATACAAGTGCAACATCTTATTATTTCTTATATAGCTGTCTTTTACATCTCATCTCAGTAACAGATCAGCAGTCTATCAGAACAGAATGAGACTTCATGCTCTTCTTATTTGTGTCCCAAACCTTCCACAGTTAAGCGCAGATGTTCATCTCCCCTTTTCTCCTAATGGGGATTTAGGAGAAAGATTTGAGAAACCAGTGAAGCAATACTAAGATCTGCTTTACTGAAAACTCCTCAGACAAACATAATAAAATGAAATGTTTTATTGTATAGAAATCTATTAAGTAAATTAAGCTTATTTTGCACAATTAAAGTAACAGGGGAGTTTTAGAAACAATGAATGAATTTCTTGTCTAATGTGCCCAAACATAATGGAATATAACATTTTACAATACCTTTAATTCCTACCCAGAAGAAAGAAATTCTTTAGATCTTTTCTTGGTTGTATTATTTCTCCTAAACATGATTCTGTTTAGGTCCTGTTTTAGAGTAGTGTGCAACTTAATGCATTTTTCCTGCTTCTGAAATTCTGATGTAAAACTAAAAGTTAATAAGAATGATTTGATGGGAAATCATTCTAGTATAAACAACTCGGTCAGAATTTCCTTGATGTTAGTGACAGGACTGTTCTGAAACTATTCTGAAACTATTAATACCTATTTAGAGTTACTTCACAAAAAGTACATAATGACTCATAACTGTCGTAAATTGTATGTCTAATGCCTAAACCAATGTTTTATAAAAGTGTCCCCCTACACAGTGCACATACATGCTGGAAGGTGGAGGAAGGTACTAAAACAAAAATATATGTTTATCAGATGTTTATCTTCCCTTTTCTCCTAATGGGGATTTAGGAGAAAGATTTCAGAAACCAGTTGAGCAATACTGAGATCCACTTTACTTCTCCTCTGACGAACATAAGAAAATGCATTATTCCTTTATTTAATTAAATGATTAATATGTAAAACAAAGGTAATTAAGAATGTTTTTGTGTGGATTGCTTTATTTTCAGAGTTCATCATTGTTCAATGTAAGTGACAGGACCATTGTGTAAAGCTAGGTCTATTAAGAGTCACTTAAAAAAAAAAAGTACAGAATGACAGAAAATTATGAATTTTGGAAGGAAAGATATATATAGATATATAATTCATAATTTCATATCATAACACTCCCAATATGAGTTTGAGTACATCTCTATTTAATTATCTGTAAATGAAATTATCCATATTCTACAAGAACATAACTGCAGTGCCTCTTTCTGAAGTGTGATTTGAAATGTTTATGAGAGTAAATGTGGGTGAAAGTTGATGATAACTTTGTGTAAAATGATTCTCACAGTTGGCTGAGAAGCATTAGATTGTCCGAGGAGCTGCAACAACAATCCAAACAATCAAACAGCTCAGAATCAGCTCTACAAACCCACAGCCCACTCTAGTGGCCACAATCTGTCATCACACTGTCAGAGAAGCACCTTCACTGCTGTTCAACTGTTACAAACCATGCAGTTTCTTAAACACGTGACTGATTCACATAAACACACAGTACTACACAGTAAATACAGACAACATGGCATAAATTACCTGCAGATATTACACATATTTAGATAAGAGTCAATGGGTCATTATCAGAGGTGGAAAGTAATGAATAACATGTACTCAAGTTACTGTAACTGAGTAGATTTTATGAGTAATTTGTAATTTTTAAAGTACCTAATAGTCACCTATATGACCATAACTTTTTAACAGTAAAGAAAAAAAATGGATCAGAAACCTATGCCACTTGAAAATGTTTCATGGAGTGGTCTGAACAAATACTGCCTAAAAGGTCCAAATTATTATGTGGAATAATAGTTCATTAAAAACAATTTAATTTATGATTTGTTTGACTTTTTTACATCAAATAATTCAAAGTAACTATGTAACTTTTACTCAAAATACATTTTAAATTGAGTACCTTTTACTTTTAGATTTTTAGATGGGTACTTTTACTTTTACTTGAGTAGAATTTTAGCAAAGTAAAGGTACTTTTACTTAATTATAATTTTTCAGTACTTTTTCCACCTCTGGTCACTATCAAGGTACTCTAATTTTGGCCCTTTTTCACGTGTATTCACGCCATTAGACTACACAGAAATAAAATGTTCTTAATAACTGTATATTTTCACTTGCATGCATTTGGACAATCACAAATCAATATTTGGTGGAATAACCCTGGTTTTTAATCACAGTTTTTATGCATCTTGGCATGTTCTCCTCCACCAGTCTTACACACTGCTTTTGGATAACTTTATACCACACCTGGTGCAAAAATTCAAGCAGTTTAGTTTGGTTTGATGGTTTGTGATCATCCATCTTCATTCAACTCATCATTTTAAATGGTCTCTATTTTTTTCCAGAGCTGCATATACTACAGTATTCACCCCAAAAATCTAATATTTACAATATACTCTGCATTTGGATCTGTATATTACACAATTCTAAGCCAAAGTAGTACTGAGTATTCAAAACGGAAAAGTCTAGCCATGTATAGAAACAAAATAGCAATTAACAAAGACAAGAAGTCCTAAAATGTTAGTTTAGAAATGTTGCTCTTATAATATATATTCTATTGTAAAGTAGTAACTTCTTTTTCACCACTCTATCTTTGCTGTATTTAGGATTGCATTAGGTTCTCACACAATGTAAACTAATAAAAATTGGCTAATGCACAATACCCACATCAGTAATAATCTTCAGAGCCAACCAATGTGTCGGTTTCCCAGACATGGATTTAGCCCAGTCTTACATTTTCCTTTAAATGAGAAATCAACATTAAAATGTTGTGTAGTCCCAGACTAGGCATAATCCCTGTTTGGTACCTTCTACAAGCCATAATAAAAACAGTGTACTTACAGCTTCCACAGAGCCGCTGCAGATTCCAGATTCAGCAGCCAGCCTGAGACACACTGGAGCTGAAGTGGAACAGGTAGACTGACACTTCCAGGGTGCATCACTGACAGTGATGTATAAATGCCTCTGAGGGTAATTAATCTGGCTTCAAATCTGCTGTCCTAATTCATATCGCTGTGCTTCATCATTCACAGGCTTCACATGGAAATTTACCAGCACTTTGAATTTAGTATGGCTTATGGCTTAGAAATAAACTGAACATAACTTACATGTGTTATAATAATGTTGAAAATTAAGTTAATACCTCAGAAATAAAGTAAAGAAGCAAAATATAAAAAGTGTCAAAGCCTTTTAAAAAAAATAAAATAAAATAAAATAAAATAATAATACAAAAACATTTCCAGGCAATAGCTAAGCAGGTCCAGGATTTGGTACACCCCTTAATAGACATGACTATTTATTAAACCAACACAGGGTTGTCTCTTAACACATATTGTCTCTTAACTTGCCAAGGCCAAGACCTATCTATCTTCTGATTAGTTTGACAATACTCACTTCAATGTCCAATACACAGTGTGGAAGTTAAGTCAGAGGAGCCCAGTGATGGATGATGCTAGATGTACACAATTCAGGAATAGCATTTTTAAACAACTGCAGTTTCCAAAATAATCAGTTTTAACAATAAGTACAAGGTTATACGTTGCCATGGACTAAAATGGAGAGGCTTCTCTCCAAAAAGAGTAAACCGATACAATCTCGACTAATAAACAACTGTATTTTTTGCACTATAAGGCGCACCAGATTATAAAGCGCACTATCAATAAACGTCTATTTTCATTATAAGGCGCATTATGCGACACTAGTAAGGAACAGGGGTGTTGCCAGGTTTTCCTTCTAATTCAGAAGGCTTTGCCTGAGTGGAGAGACCATAGACTGTATCTAAGTAGGGACAGCAGGACAGGAGTTAAAAAGTGAAGCCACTATGTCTCTTACGCCCTCTGGTGGCTGGCTCCAGTACAACTTTTAACTCTGCCTATTTCCTTTCAACTGAATAAGAGATGGTGGAATCTTTCATCTAAAATTTTTGGAAGTTGGGCTCTGTACATTCTGCAAGCCCCCCTCCTGTGTTAATAACCCCTAGTGTTTTTCTTTAAAGTTAATATGTTTTATAGGAGTTATTCCGTGATATTTAAAGGGGTGTGGCGATGTGGTGATTGACAGCTGAGGGCAAGTTGATTGACAGGTCGCCCGAGAGCGTGAACGCGCACCGCCACTGTGGCTCATTCGCGGAGCTCAAAAGTCTGTTCTTTCTGACATTCGGATTTTACTGGTAAAAATGTTATTTCTGAAGTAAAGCAATGGCTTGTTCAGCAGTTTAATGTTGTAACAGAGCCTAAGAGATACGTTCTCTGCAGTGTTTTCGGTAAGTGAATAATTTCACTCCATCAATTCATTAGTATTATTACTTTGTTATTCTCCCTAATTTTAGTATCTAGGTTAGGTTTTAAACCTTGCGTTAGGTATTTAACGCTAGATAACTAATTAACTAGATTAGACAACTCAGGTTAGCTAAGTTAAGTAACTTGCTTGGTGAAAATGACCGTGAAATGCAAAGAGTAATTGTGGGGGAGGGCGGGGTTTGGGCAGTCACACGGCCCCGCCTCCCACCTCCAACGCGCCAGTTCTGGCTCCAATTTACCTCTACTGCGCAAGCGCACGCAAGATGGCAGCTTTCATTTCGGCTGTATTTTGGCTTCAAAACGCCATAACGAGAGTGAAGGGGGATGTCCTGTCCATACTTATATACAGTCTATGGGAGAGACCTGCAATGCTAAGTTAATTTAAATAAAACAAAACTAACTTTCTCTCTTAAAAATTGATTATTTGGGTGAGTAATTTTTTTTTCATTTATTTACAGTAAGCTTTGATTTAAGTAATCCAGGTCGATATTACCTAGCGATTTGTCCCACGTATCTTGTTTTAGCAAGCTAAACACGCACGTTACAGGCCAGTATACCCTTCTTGAACAGCAAAGGAGCCAGCGCGTAGTGGGTAATTCTAATGCTGCTTCAGCAGTACTAGCCGGGGTTAGCAGCAGGCTACAGGCCGATAATACTCACCTCTGGTCAGTGAAAGAGCTAGTGCTTAGCAGCTAATGCTAATACTGCCCCAGCCTCATTACTGGATAAATTTAACTGAACCTGACCCTGTATGCACAATTTTGATCCTCTGTTTATTTAAATAAATAAATAAATAAAACGAATCAGGTGCACCAAATGCTATGAACTCATGCTGCCCCAGGAGAAAAACAATTCTCAGAAATCAAGAAAGTTACATCACATTCAAGTAAATAATACCTACCACTGTAACTACCGTAAAATAAACAACTGAACAACAGCCTGATTTTTATTTCTACAAAATGACTTTTATTAATGCATGATAATCAATTCATATAGTCAGCACTTTACTTGACCTCTGATTTATGTAACACTGGACAAAAAACATTAGTAAAAACATTGACAAATTTATTTTAACCACAAAAGCTGTGTGACCTACAGAAAAGCAAAGAATTCACAAAACACATAGCTACATATTCACAAAGACAAACCCCTGGATTTCAGACAGGAAATATCAAGCAAAAATCATTGTAAAAACAAAATCATTGTAAGAGATCATGCTGCATGATCCCAATCTCCCAGCCACAGGTCCAGAACATCTCAGGAAAAAGTGCTAATCAAAGAACTTTCCTTATTCATCCTTAAATGAATAAAAATATCACCAATAAAGTGATGCATATGTGCCCTGATTCAGATGCAAAAAAGGGAAACGTAATTGGCATTCATGATCATTAAATCTCAGCTTTCTAAGGCACCTCTTTATACCAAGTCGAACAATAATATTTAATAACAATAATATTCTAATTAGAATGGGCAGATCCTGCAGGAAAACATCAAAAAGAAACATCAATAATTGCACACTGAAAGATTTCTTTAAAAAAAAATAGAGATCTTAAGAGATCATTATTACATATCTTTTTTTCTTTAAACACTGAGGGAAATTCATGGTGCTTAAACACCATGTAAACAAACAGTTAAAAATAATTTTATACTTTCAATTTTTTTTGTATTTCATTCTCTATTATTGGCTCAGAAATATACATAATATTAGCTCAGAATGGGACAATTGTTTTGGGAATGGAGGAGAAGGTGCAAAAGTTGAAAAACACAAAAATAATATTAAAGATAAATGGCTTTAAACTCCCTCTCAATAACATTCAATTCTTTGGGAAAATTTGACACTTATAATCTTAACATGGAACATTCACAATCAGATGGTGTCCATTGCATCAAAACCCCATACCACCATTAGTGTTGCTCCACTTACCCATACAAAGCTGTAACACTGTTGACATGAATACGAACCAACATGTTGTAAATTTAGACAACCACTAACTCTCACAATAACAAGCAAAATTCACCCACAACCTCCTCTCGCTTGTTAGAAATTAGGTTTATAAACCCTTGACAAAACTCTGGATCAACCAAAGTGAAAAAAGTGACAGGTGTCAACTGAGCATATTCACTAAACACACCAAAAACAACAGCCCTTTGTTAATTCAGCATAGCTAAACACAACAGATGATCTTCCTGCAGTATACACACACTCTTCCAAAGTGTTGTTTAATCTTCAGAGCATCGCTGAAAACTCAACAGCATCAGTATACTCCAGGACTCTTTAGGAAGTTTCTTCAATCTCTTCAGCCTCCACCAGGCAGGTCTGGTCAGCGGAGGGCGCTCCAAAAGGAGGATGGTACTCAAAGGAGGGAAGCAAGGTTGAACCGGAGTTGCTCCTTTGTTGGATGAACCAGACAAATGCAGATATCCCCAAAATTAAAATCACACTCACAATGACCAGAGCTGAGAGGACAGGACTGCCATCTAAACAAATAAAACAAAAGAGAGCATTATACTATCCACTACCATATAATATCAGAAATAATCACATGATACTTTTACATGTAGAATAAGAAGCTATGTTATGTGTAGACATTGATATCCTAAACTACTAAGTGTTACATTAGGGACACACAAAATACATAATAATTGTCTGATTTGACCCCAACAGTGTTATTAATTTAATACCACAGCAGATGAGCTGCATGCCAAGGGTACATTCAGTGCACATAATAAAAAGCTGTACTTACTCTTATTCACTGGCACCACAGTCTCTGCAAAACAAACAGAAGTTAATTCATCAATAGTGCTGGGCGGTATAACCAAAAATGTATATCACAATATTTTTCAAGATTCTGACGGTTTCACGATACATCACATTATTTTTATTTATTTATTTATTTTTTGCATGACTGGGCTTTTATATAGATTTATTTAGATGTGTTACTGTACTGTTAGGAGTACATATAATATGAAACACTAAGGCTTTATATTAAGGCTTTAATTACTATTGGGTTCACTTTGTCCCACAGAATTAAATAACACACTATATGAAGAAATCAGACTTCTTTATCAGAAAAACAGCTGAAGAATGTAAACAATAGACCTTAAAATGAGATACACCAACAACTTTAACACGGCTTTCTTTTCAAAACTAAATCATTTAAATAGTTCCATAAACACTATAAATAGACCTTAAATATTTAATGTTTAGTATTCAAAAAAGATATTTCTGAAAAGGTCTAGTGCACAATTCCTGAAGCCATTAGAGGAATTACATTATTAAAAATCACAATTACAGTTTGGCTCCACAGAGCTGAGCTTCCAGTATGTTAGCTTGTTATGCTAACTGGCTTGTGTTAGCTAGCAAGCTCTGCAAGTGCGCTTCTTTGGCATAGTCCTATTTTATGCCATTTCCTAAAACATAGTAAATTACCCACAAGTTTACAAATAAAAAGACTGTATACTTTGGAACACATGAATAACTGCTTCCTCTTTCCTAAAATATCAGTGATGCTTGTGTGACAAATGCATTACAGTTGATGGCAGCTTGCCTGGACTTGTTTTTTTTTTTTTTACACAACCAGCTTTGAGAAATTCCTGTCAGTTGTATATGTGTAAATATGGAAAACTGAAGGCATTCTTAATGTAGTCATTTAAAAAAGTAATGCATTTTAAACACATTTAGATTATATATTGATAAGCCTTTTGTCAGTCACCATGTTCTTTAATTAAGGCTCTTCCAAATACGCTTATAATTTGAATGCGCTAAAATATTTTTTCCTCATCATATCCTTTAGGCTACTGTTGCCCCTAAAATTCTGACACATTGGCAAGCACCAAATATATCTATAAAACGAGTATGTGACTTGACCTGATGTGTTTTTGGTGAACAATGCATTATTTGATGATACTTGTGCATTGTGCATGAGCATAGTGATTTATCATTCTACTCAGGCTTTAGCAGAGCTTCAGGAACATTGAAATACTGATCAACTGATCAACAAAGTAATTCACTACTAGTCTGCGTAGCTTTTAAATGTGTTAAAATTACTAAAAATTGACAAATACATTTTATTTATGACAAGAAGTTCAAAGATTTCAACTTAATGATTATGATAAGTTTCTGTAGTGTAAATTTGGCTTACTCTGGAGTGTTTCACACACTACTCCGTTCTCTGGATTTTCAGAGCAGCTGACGTTCTCCCACATCTCAGAGGCAACGTGCAGTATCACACACGTGTCTATCAGGGGCTGCTCTGGATCTTCTTCACCCACCTCCTCCCATTTGTTAAAGGTCAAAGGGGAATTATCATTCCATTTAAATGCATCAACTAGCACAGAGAGAGAGAGAGAGAGAGAGAGAGAGAGATGTAACAGAAGTAGAGTGAAAAATCAATAAAGGTGATAAGCTGCAAAAAAAAAAAAAAAGAAAAATCACTCCAAGCTTCTGTTCTGTATATAGTTCTTTTTATCCGACATTTAAAATGCAGCTATCTTAATTGCAGGTCTTTTAAAATACATTTCAAAGATTTAAATAATGAGATTAAATACATTTGTAGCAATCGTAAATACACTGTGCCTGAGTTACTCATGAAAGTGCTGTCTGCAATGAATGACATTGTTTCATCTTTTCTATTGTCTGTAGTTCTAGGCAACTCTCTGAAAAGCACAGGATGTCCTGATGTGAAGCAAAAGGAAGCTGCATTATTCCCATTCAGACAGCACAGCTGGAGGTGTTTAAGTAGGTTAGGAATTCTCTACATTATACCACATTTTTTATTATTAAGAGATTTGCTGGTGCTTAAAAGGGCAATGCTGAAAAAACATTTTATTTACATGTGTTTATTCCTAACTCACACATTTATTAATTTACCATTATATGAAATATGATCGCAACAGTCGCTATTAAACATAAAAGTCTGTAACTGCCTGGAGAGTAATTCCAACAGGTCGTTTGTGAGAAGATTAAACACATTCTGCTACATTCCAGCGGCATGTGTTCAGTCCAGTAATCTACTTACAGCTACACTGGTATTTTATAACAATTTTGTTAAACACATTTATAGAAGATTACTACTTTCAGATGATGCAAGAGCTATTAGCAGTGCTAGTGTTAATAGTGCCAACCATTCATGTTTCTGACTTATTAGCTCCTGTATAAAGCTCTGTTTAAGAATCTGAGTGCGACACGCCTGTTTCAGGTTCTTACAACATTCAGTAAAGGGAAACATTTCTACACACAAAACTACAAAATGGTATGTTACCATCACTGTCATAGTACATTCCCAGCCAGATATTGATGCTCCCTTTCCACACCTTTGAGCTATAGTCAGCGATGAAACTGTTTTCTTCAGCACTCCGAACTGTTAGAAGGCCTAGTGGAAAAATGCCACAGAACAGCAAATGTTATAAGTTCAGGTTTATGCAATAAAATATGCAATCAAACAAATGTAAAAATTAAAAGTAGTAAAGAGTCAGAGACTGGTACTGAAGCCACTGCAAATCTCTTTAGCTCTTTCAATGGTATAACTTTTGGGGATATCCTCTTCTCCATGTACAAAGTGGTAGCAGCTTTTGCCAAAGGGCACCCATGTTCGTCCATCAGCGGGGCAATCTGTGGGCAATGTTTTGATATGGTCAGTGGCAAAACACTAAAACATTTTAAGAAGGGAGGGAATGTAGTGTCTGTACAAGAACTATTGGTATAGGAAAGACAAATTAGTCCTGCGACATATGATAGGATATGATGAAAACCTAAAAACATAAATATTATTAATTATCTGTGTCTATTTGTAACACTAAAAACATGTTATGCTGGATATCTGAAGACTTAATATCTAATTCTGCACCTATTTGCTGTAGACCAAGACCAAGACCACTGAGTGTTGGAAACCAAACTTCCACACAAACATGTAAACTTTTTGTAGCAGGTGCAACATGAGAATATGGTCATTTATTTAATATCTTAAACGTAGGTACAATCTGAAACCAGTGTTTTTTGTTAAGTACCAAACAAGAACTATTTGGCAACAACAAACGAAGGCACACCAGAATAGTGTAATAGTCTAATTTCATGAAAAGAACACCTTTCTAACCGTTTAAAAGCTCTAGGGTTGTGTTTTACTGGTGAAATTTGCTATTTTGCTTGGCTAAAGGGAAGAATAGATTCCACAATATATCAGCAAATCTCAAAGAATATACAGTAAGGATGCACCAGAAAATAATTTGGGTTAAAAAAAAAAAAAATACCAAACACAGCTTTTTGCACATTTTATTATTTGAAGCAATTTTTCACTATTGCATAGATTAAAGTATTTAAACGTTTTACCCTTGCCTTTTAAAAAGCTACACTGTTTTGTACATTGAGTTTATATATTTGCTTATTTTTGGCCAAATAATTCCAGTTTAATTCCAGCCGAACATCATGGGCAACAATATTCTAACCTACATAGCAGATGCCTGGCTAACGCTAATGCATTGATTTGAATTTAGTCTATGTTGATCTAATATTGACATGATTGAAATCATTGTCCATCCAGGACTCAGCCACAGATAATTATAAAAAAAAAGTAATTGAGAACCTGACTGTGTTGTTAAAATGCAAGGATTTTTGGTTTTATTTAAAGTTTAGATATAGATATTTGTGAAATACTTTTTATTTTAGGTGATTATAATATCAAGACCAATCTGCTTGTCTTGCTGGGTGTTTAAATACTAATTTTGCACCTATGGTATACATAATTTTAATACTTAACATAAGGCAATTGCACTCTTGGGGATATTTCAGAAAACTGCATTGGACTATGTTGTTTGAGATGTAAAATAATGTTGCCATGCTGCACCTTAATCTCAATGTGTTGTTACCCAAGAATGTTTGTATTCTAATTAGTATTCTTAGGTATTTGAATATTAAATATGGATATTTGTGAAAAAAAAAATATTTTAGGTGACTATAATATTAACACCAATCTTCTTGCCTTGCTGGGTATTCAAATACTAATCTACGACGATTAGTCAATGTAATCTACAATGCCGATTATTTGAAATTGTTGACTACAAATTTCATTGTCGACTAATCATTATTTGTAACAGTGCTGAATTACACAAAGTGCTGGGGACATAAGCGCAATGGGAGATGGGTAATTGTCTGACTCACACAGGTTACACTCAACTTAGTCTGTGTCACCAAAATTGCCCAATTAATTAATTAATCAGTACTTTCCACATTTAAACATCTAGACATTTAAATGCCTTTGAAATCTCATGATCAGCTGTTTCTTTCTTTTTTAGGGGTGGAGGCAGAAATAAATCGCTGAGTAAAGGAAAAAATAATCAGCAGATTAATCGACTACCAAAATAATCATTAGTTGCAGCCCTAATATACATATTTTTTAATACTTAGCATAAGACAACTGCACTCTTTAGGATATTTTAGTAGACTGCATTAGACTATGCTGTTTGCGATGATAAAATAAAGTTGCCATGCTGCACCTTAATCTTAATAAAAATATATATTTTAGGCAGTTTTCATAGGAATGCCAATCCCCTTGCCTTGCTGCAAATGATTAACCACTTAGGTTAACCACTTTTTTGGTTCCCCATATTCCTTGCATCCAGAGTCCTGTTGTTCATATCCAGTGCTTACACGCTGTGTACGTGCAGCAGCCTACAGCAGCTGATAGGCCATACCCAGTACCATAACCCTGCTTCCTCTTTTATTTTAAACGTGGAAACTTTAGGAAACAATCCCGTGATCAGACTGTCCAGACACTCTCTTATTTTTAATACGCTGGATTTGATTTTAGCATTCAGAACTAGAATACAGCTCTGGGAAAAAATAGAGAGACCACTAAAAATATATAAGTTTCTTTGATTTTACCAAATTGAAAACATCTGGAATATAATCAAGAGGAAGCTGGATGATCACAAGCCATCAAACCAAGCTGAACTGCTTAAATGTTTGCACCAGAAGTGGCATAATGTTATCTAAAAGCAGTGTGTAAGACTGGTGGAGGAGAACAAGCCATAATACATAAATCTGTGATTAAAAACCAGGGTTATATACCTATAAATAGCAAAATCAGATAAACTGAAGTGGTCGCTTTTTTTAGTGCAGTAAGTTAGTTTTCACACTGACAGAAAAAAGACAAAGGTTTAAAAGTAAAAAAAAAACATGATGTTTAGTACACGAGCCCCAAACAGTTAACGTTAGGTAACTAATTCAGCAGGAGTATCGACCCCAATCACTTGCTGCAGCGCCCTTCTCTCATGGTTATATAAGCGCTGCTGTAGGTTCGTGTTCAGCCATAACTTTTTAACGCTACCATTACCCTTTCCGCCATAGCAAGCAGAAATAAACAACACCAAACCCCAAAACACGCTCCTACAGTCTTTCTCTCTGTACAAACCGGGCTTTATCACAGACTCAGCGGTGCCAGGATGCTCCAACTTACCGCCAGTCGCCTGTCCCTGCGTGCAGCGGCTCAGAAAAGTTAAAATACCAACACATAGAAAAGAAAGGTGCCATCCCCTCGACTCCATGTTTTCAGTGCAGTCCAGAAAGCGCTGTTGCTCCTTCCACCCGTATTCAACCCAGTCCCGCCTCCTGCGCTCCGATTGGCTAGATGTGTCTCAGGCCCCGCGCAGGGATTGGTTTAGGGTCAGGATTAGTTCAGAATATTAGCACTATCCGCCAATCCTAAAGCAGGAGGCCCAACTTTGTCAGAAAACGGGTGGGCGGGAAGGTAACGTGAACTTCTAGCGTGAACTTTGAGCAGGAGAGAGTTCAGATACACAACATGCTCACACTCGCACGACCCCCAGCCCTGCGTTTCCCAATCCAGCGCATTTACTGCAGATTAGCTGCGTTATTCTCCAAAACACACAGCCCCACTCCTCCAGAGGAATGTCCAGCACATGGACTTTACTGGATTGGGAAACACCGGAATATATAATGGATGAGTGATTGTAGGACCAGAATATTACATTATTATTATTATTATTATTATTATTATTATTATTATTATTATTATTATTATTATTATTATTATTATTATTATATTTATTTATTTATTTATTTATTTTGTACATATTATATGTTTAAATTTTTAAATTATCACTCTGTGTTTATCAAATAACATTGTATAAATGCAGAATTGGGGTTGATTCCTGTTACTAATCTGGAATTATTAAGTGAAGTAGCGAGTGGACAGGCAGCTTTTTCAACTGTCCTGTAGGAGATTTCAAATCCCTCAAATTCTCAGAATGTAAAAAAAGAGTTTTGAAGAGGATGGAAAATCAACGGGTAAAAAAAAGGAAAATTGATGTATTTTTGCTACCTGTCTCTGGACTATGTAATGGATAAATGATCTTATTATATTATATTATATTATATTATATTATATTATATTGGGGTCAGTTAATGTAAATAATAATATTTATGATCTTTACTGGTGCAAAAAACATGGGCACAAAAAGTCTTTCACTGAAAGGTACTTCAGTATAAGGTACAGCCCCAGAGACAAGCTTTGTACTCTTTTAAGTACAAATATGTACTTATTTTTCTTAGCGTGTACTCGCTCCACACTGTTTAAGCTGTGGTCAGTCTCTGTTACTCCCGCTGATAAGCATTTTAACCAATGGTTGCTTCCAGATGCAGGTACTGACCAATCGTAGAGGGTGAGTAGGCGGGACCTAAAGAGACTGGGTTTAAGCTGTGAAAGCCCGTACACAGACCGCGCGCCCGTGGGTGAGTCTAGAAGATAACTCTGACGTGAAATCATATTCAGTCATTCTGGGCGTATGTTCGATCCCAAAAATGAGACGTTTATCCAATGTCTGTGTGTGTGAGTAAAATGTAGATTAGCCTAACAGCTTGCTCGAGGAGTACTAATTCACAAAGGCCCACTGCTTGCTTTGTTTTCTATCATGCCTCTAGATGGGGCTCTTCGTCTCTTAATACTATAGTACAGGCTGAAAGTCAGAGTGCTAGTTGATTCAGAAGTGTTTCTCAGGACTTTTGCTTTAAGAAAAAAACGTTTTTGAGAGGTTCCCTTGCAAGAACAGACTCACAAGAACACATGATACCCACAGAGGTTCTGGGTATTTGGTATTTTATTAAATTAAATTAAATTAAAGTATACTACTGTATATGAGAACATAAAAAATCTAAATTCACATATCAGGTTAGTTAGCTAGCTAATATTATTATTTACAATTAACCAGCTTAGCTAAGGCTAATGACAGTATAAACCATTGTTGCTTGAATCAAATTAACTTGGATTTGACAACATATTTTTGTCCCATTTAAAAAAGTACCAGTTGCACTAAATAAGTATACGTTATGAGTGTACGTATCAGTGATACGTGATCAGTGATAGCAAAGAACATTGCAAAAAAAAAAAAAATATATATATATATATATATTTTTTTTTTATATTACATCTTTTTATTTTGATGAGAGGAAAACAACCTTAAAGGCGCAATAAACTCCCTAGGTTTTGCTGACTGCACCCTCAAATCAAATTTGAAAAATGCTAAGAAAAAAAAAAAAAATAATGAGAGGGGTAGTTGGAAGGGGCAATGGGTGATGTATGGGTTTAGAGGCAGGGCAGGAGGGAGAGATGATTGGATGTGCACCAAAGTACACAAAAGTACACAGACGCATCATCCACACCTATAGCGCAATTGAACCTGTGAAGGAGTTTTTTAAAGGTTAAGAAATGTTCATAAAAGTTTTAAGCTGGACTGGTATGCTTTATTAATTCAAGGGAGCACATTTCAGCTATTAATGGAAAAAAGATGATTTAGGGTGTAGTGCGTCTTTAAAACAATCTTTATTTTACATTGCATAATAGGCATTGGTTAAAGTTGAAATTTTGATATTGAATCAAGTTATTTGAATTGTTCTTCCCATAAATATTATTATTATTATTATTATTATTGCTCAAATATCCCATTCCACACAGTTTTTGACTGCAAGTTAACATCAGACGTATCACCTGTTTTCAGAACAAGAAGGCCAGTTTCCCGGACTGTAGATGTAGACTATGTTTTAAAATGTTGTGTAGTCAAAGCCTAAAGGTGCATTCAAAATCGCTCCCTATTACAGAAATGCACTATATGGTGTGTCAGCCATTTTTAAGTGCTGTTCGAAATCTCACCAGCACTGATTCCCTATTTAGTTCACTATTAAACATGCTTAAGGTATCGCAACATGTTGTGTACAGATGAAGTACACCAGAATTTCCAATGTATATACCATAATCAATGCAATGGTGTTATGTCAGACGTCCTCGAGCGGCACAAACAATTATGGTTTGCTTAGTTGTTCCCTAGTCAGTTAATCATATAGTAAATGAGTGAACCAATTAAAATGTTTGATCCCTGTATGGGAAACTTTGGGATGGTTCGCGCATTAACTTATTCACTATATAGCATTTACTATATAGTTTTCTGATTAGGAAATGATCAAACAACAATGCTTCTTTCTTCATGGATGTCTGACACAAATTTGGGTTCAAATTGTAAAAATTGTAGCATACATTGTCTGAAAACTACATTTTGCAATGCATTATGAGTGTTTAATAGTGAAATACATAGGGAATAAAATGTACTCTTGCGATTTTGAAACACACTACAAAATGGCTGACTCTCTATTTCTGTAAAAAGTGATGAATTGCAACTTGGGCAGTGGAAAATGACGTCAGGCAAGAACACAAGGACGGAAAACACTCAAGAATGCATGATTGAGAAACAGCCCAGTTGATCTGCTGCTGGATGGGAATTATTTAAAGCATTTTAAAAAGATAAAGGAAGAGGGAGAGTAAAGCTTTGACTATGGTCAGAAATAGGCGCCTCATTTGAACATATCCAAGATAAATATATTAAATAGTGATAAGATAAAAATTAAGATAAGTATTAAATAGTTTAGTGAAATTGCTGGAGTCCGCAGCTGTGTATGTGTACCGTACAGCTGTTTAAAGATCTTGTAGTAACTCTTGAAAGTAGCTTAGGTGTTTTCACACCAGCACAATTTGGTCAGATTAAAATAGACTCTGGTTTGTTTGCACCCTGGTGGGATTTGTTTGAGCAGGTGTGAAAACAGTAATTGGACTCAGGTGCAGACCAAAACAAGTGCATCGAGAGCCGCGTAAGGAGGTGGTCTTGGTCCAGTTCAAACACACTCTGTAGGAGTTTGCTTTTGTGTATAAGGCACAGTTTAATCTGATATATTGGACAGTTAACACTAATTAGCACAGCTATGAAGAAATACTGCCTCTGCTGCTCCATGCTAAGCTGTTTACACTGAACGCCCTAAGTGCAGCGCTCACTGCTCGCAGCCACGAGACTCAGTTAACTACGTAGACGTCTTGTCGCGTTAATAACATTGTGTTTAAAAGCACAGTGTAAATTTTTTAGCGTTCAGTGTTGAAACAGCTTCACATTTTACAACTATATTTACTGAGACACAGAATCTTCCAGCTGTATTTACCTTCTTGCTCCCACACCAGACAGCTCTGACCAATCAGAGGAGACAGCGTGCTAGGGCGTAATTTGGTGCATTTAGGCATTTAGGTTTTTAGGTTTCATTATTAGGGTAGCTCTGTTAATGTACGTAGCTACAAAACATTTCTCCTCTTTAGCTGTTCTTGCATGTTTCAGTATTTTAAAACTGTTGTGTAAGAGTAGCCTTCGGGTGTAGTTGAAAGGGAAAGCCATGCGATGGTGTGAGAAAGTGTGTGAGAGAGAAAGTGAGAGAGTATGTGAAGTGAGAGAGCGAGTGTGAGAGGCTGTGAGACTGCAGACTGGAGGCGAGAAGAGGGAGCTCAATGCACACCCTGTGGGGTGTGTGTGCACGTCCCACCGTTTCACACACACACATACACACGCATGGAACTGTGGGGTGTGAGTGTACCCCACTGTTCCACACAAAAAGGCTTGTACAGTGAAACTGCACCCCGTCTCACCCAGTAACAAAAGCCTGTGCAGCTTTTCATCACCCCAGACATTCCAGCTTCCAGTGCCAAACTGGTTGTCAACTTCCACAGCCTAAAAGAAGGGAAAGAGGGAACCTTGAACACAAGCTTAGGAGGGATTTCCAGCAAAAATTTTTTACAAGCAAACACGTTGGACGAGCGTATCACTTCTCCACATATTGGGTTTGAGTAATAGTATATGTTGTAAATTGAGGACATATGGAGTAATAAGCTAAAGCTGCTGTGTGGTCTTGGTATCAGATGTACGGGATCTGACCGGTTCAGCATTTCTGACTCAGACTCCAGTCACTTCGCAGACTGAGCACACCAGCCAGGCACCGTCTCTGTTTATTTATCAGCTGTTGTTGACTCTGAGAGGAACACAGACTTCTTTATAGTGCTGTTGTGCAAGTTGTGTGGCCTTTTACTACCAGAACAGTCTGACAGCCAAAACACGGGACATGAATCACCGATGACTGGAAAGGGGATATGTGTTTTGTGTACATGTTGTGTTGCATTGTCAGCTAAAGGTTGCAGGAAAAAATGGAAATGCAATCCACCAAATTTCCTCAATAAGATGCAGAGTATGTGTCAAAATGAAATGCAAAACCACTATTACATTACATTTCACTGCACTTGATTCCAGTATTGAAAAACAATACACAAGAATTTACCTTTTTTTTTTAAACCAAACACTGAATTTGTGTCAGAATTGCACTTGCAATGTCTGCATTGTATTGCACTGTGTGGCACTGCGGATCTCACTTCATCTAGGAGCACTGCGGAATTTGTGCCAAAGTTAAATCAAAAGTAATCCCTGTTCAATTTTACATATTCAGTTGTAGCTGATAAAAGGTAAGATTCCTATAGTTATACAGTTATTTAAAAAAAAGAAAAACTTTGCTCTTCTAGTGTAGGTCACTTTAGGCAATACATTTCTTCTCTAATCTAAATAAAAACTGAAGGGAAAACAAATAGAAAACATCATAACACATCAAAATGAAAGAGGCAGTGTTCAAGATTAACAATAAAAGGTCAACCAAGTCATAAGTCAGTTTTTCAGTTATATTAACTTTACACATTGTGTGTACTATATGTGGACTTTGGTGGGTTTAGGATTGGACGCAGGTGGCTGAGAGCAGAACAGCTGCAGTCTGAATCTCACTCCTCGTCTGGTCCTCTAGGCCTCCTGTAGGGTGCTGTAACGCCACCACACACACACACACACACACACACACACACACACACACACACACACACACACACACACACACACACACACACACACACACACACACACACACAAAAACACACACACACAGCCCTGTCCCTTTTGCCCATCTGTTGATCATAGGCCTTGCCCCAAAAATCCATTACATAGAATTTAGTATTAATCCATAACAAATATAAAAAAATATATATCATACATTTACATGCCTTTATTTAATATATATCACATATTTGCAATGTCTCACAAATATTAGGCATTTCTGTACAGTAAACACTCACATAGCCTACACATCATAAAGCTTGGTGAACCCAATTATTGAACCCAAAACCCTGTGCCATATACAGGCCTGTTGCAACAGGACAGGCAAACCAAGCAATTGCCTGGGGCTCCCAGACAACGACTGGCTATGAATTGAATGCAACAAAAAACTGTGTGAGAGGCTGTTTAAATTCTGTGACAGTCAATGCAACTGGCATTAGTTTCACTTTCATATCATGGAAAGAACACACCTCACATCAAAACCTCAACCTATCCTATATATTTGACAGTATTTGATAAAGTTTTGCACAGTATGTGCTGGGGTTCCTGAAGGCTTTGGGCGAGGTGTTTTTTTTGCCGTGGTCCGGTGGTGTTGCGTGTGGTACGGGTGGGAGTGGGGGTTTGTTTGAGATGATGCTGTGCGCTGGGGTCCGTTTTGCTTGGGGCTCCCAAATGCCTTAAAATGGCCCTGCCCCTATAACCCAGTGCTCTAAACACAAAACACACTGCTTTTATGTTGAGCATAGCGCTGGGCGGTATAACGGTTTATTCGGTATACCGCGGGGTGAACTTTAACTGGTATGTGTTTCTCTCATACCACCATACCATTAGAGGGCGCTGCGGAGCGCCGTGCGGAACAGAACCGTCAAAGAAGAGTCAAACGCTGGTCTAGCTCTGTCCTGCCGGGCAAGAAACAAAAAACAAAAAAACATAATAATAAAAAAACATAATAAAAATATTGATATACCATGAAACCACCAGAATCTTGAAAAATACAGTGATATGCATTTTTGCCCATACAGCCCAGCACTAGTTAAACACTTGCTTTATGTTTTTTTATTTTATCATTAGATTTTTTGACAAAAAAAAAAAAAATACAGAAGAACAGTCTTACTAAAATATTTCAGATGAAATGCTGAATAATGTTGGATGCCAAAGATGAAGGATTCAGGCCCAGAAATGAAACATCTTGCCTGGACACTTTTGCTGAATGTATTTAGAAGATTCATTGCAGTTATATTAGTTTGTTACTTAGTACTTAAGTAGGTTTGGGGCAGTTTTGTAGACAGGGACTAAGCAGCATTTTGAATGTAGATTTGCTATTGAAAGGGAATT